>NC_092756.1:12783420-13096909 GCF_047496795.1 Chiloscyllium punctatum
AACCTTGAGACAGAACATTGAGACTGCTGCTCAGTAACAGGCCAAAACAATTCTGTCCCTATGGGCCACTGACAGAGGGATAGGAGAAGGCCATTCAGCCCATATTAACCTGTTGCGACTTGAAGAGGTGGAAAGTTGGAATATTGGCACATTTTGCCAACAGAATCATTCAAAACAAAGAGATTTGTCGCTGCAGCTGTATGAGGTGTCACTGAGAGGGCACCTGGAGTACATTGTGTTATTTGTGTTTCTGTAACTGAAAAGGAATGGGTCTCCATTAGATACAGTTTACCAGCTGCTCATAATCCACAGGTTGCCGTGTCTCGGATCTGTTACACAGGGACAGGAGGAGGCCATGCAGCCTCTCAAGTGTGTTCAGAAGAACTGGAGGCGGCCATTAAGTCTCTTGGGTCTATTACAGAGGGACAGCATTTCCAGTGTAATACAGAGGGACAGGAGGAGCCTATTCAGTCTCTCGAGCCCGTTATAGAGGCACAGGAAGTGTTTATTTAACTTTCAAGTTTGTTATGCATAAATATTAGTTTTAAATTAATTATGGAATCGGAAATACCTGATGTCAACATTAAAGTTCAAACTTTGAGCAAGGCCAATTTTGAAAGTGTTAGGCGAGCCCTGTGAAAGGCAGATTGGGATATCCTATTCACAGGTTAAGGGATGGTTGGAAAATGCAAGGTCATCAAAACTTGGTTTCAGAGAGTCCAGAGCCAACGTGTTCCTATTAGTGAGATGGGCAAGGCTGGTGGGTGCAGGGAGTGCTGGATGGCTAGATATATTGATGCTCTGGTCAAGGTAAGGAAGGAGGTAAACAGAGCTGAGATCAAGTGAATCCCGAGAGGTGTATAAGGGCAGCAAGTGTATCATCAATCGGGAAGTAGGGCCAGGAAAATGTGGACAAGAGATTGCTTTAGAAATTGGGTTAATGAGGCATTGAAGAAATTCTACAAATCTTTTAATGGCAAAAGATTAACTAGGGAGAGAATAGGGCCCCTTAAAGATCAGTAAGGCTACGTATTTATGGAACTACAACAAATTTGAGGGATACTAAACAAGTATTTCTCCTCAGTATTTAATGTGGAGGAGGTTACAAGAGCGAGAGAATGAAGAAATAAGCAATGATACCTTGAAAAGTGTCTATATTACAAGGAGGTGTTGGACATTTAAAACACATAAAGGTGAACTAATCCCTGGGACTTGATCAGTTGTATCCCAGATGTTTGTGGGAAGCTAGGAAATAGATTGCTTATGCATTTTGGTGATATAGTTGTAACATTGATTTTCACAGATGAGGTGTCAAAAGACTGGAGGGTTGCTAACATAGTGCAATTATTTAAGAAATTAATGAAAAAAACAGGTAACTATAGATCGGTGAGCCTGGCGTCAATGGTGATTAAATTGTTGGAGGGGATTTCGAGGAAAAAGATCGATATGTATTTGGAAAGACAAGGACTGAAGAGGGCTTTGTACATTGGAGATCACATCCCACTGACTCGCTGGATTTTTTTTGAGGAAGTGATGAAGATGATTGATGAAGGCAGGACACTGGATGTTGTCTTTATGGAAGTCAGTAAGAAAACCAAAATATTCTACATGGTAGACTGATTAGCAAGGTTAGACTGGCTGGGATCCAGGGAGAACTCGCCATTTAGGTCCAAACCTTTCTTGAATATTGGAGACAGGGCGTGACAGTGACATTTGTTCATTAAACTTGGAGACCTGTGATCAGTGGCGTGCCGCAAAGATCAATAGTGGGTCCACTGCCTTTTGTCACTGATACAAATCATATACATTTGAGTATATGAAGTATGGTCAGTAAGTTTGTAGATAATAACAAATTTGTTGGCGTCGTTGACAGTGATGAATGATCTCTCAGACCACAATGGGACTTTGTTTAGCTGAACCGAGGAGTGGCAGATGGAGTTTATTTTAGTTAAATGTGAGGTGTAGCATTTTGGCAAGACATATCAAGGCAAGACATATAGGTAGGGTCCTGTCGAAAGCTGCCAATCAAGGAGAATTCCATGGAAGTTATCGAATTCCTACAGTGAGGAAACAGGCTTTTCGGTCCATCGAGGCCACACCGATCCTCTAAACAGTATCCCACTAGACAAACCCCTACTCTATCCCTCTGAGCCTGCATTTCCCATGGCTAATCCACCTCGCCCTCACATCCCTGGGTACTTTACTCAATTTAGCATGGCCGATCTACCCTTATCTGTATATCTTTATACTGTCGGAGGAAAACATAACATCCGGAGGAAACTCATGCAGACACGGGGAGAATGTGCAAACTCCACACAGGCAGTCATTCAAGGATGGAGTTAAACCCAGATCGCTGCGCTCTGAAGCAGCAATGCTAGTCACTGAGCTACTGTGTCACCTTGTGGTGCAGGTTCTCCGTTCCTTGAAAGTGCTGTCACAGATAGACGACGCGTTGCATCTGTACAGGACATTGGTTTGGCCCCTTTGTAATATTGCCTTTAATTCCAGTTTCCCTGCCGTCGGAAAGATGTTGTCAAACTGAAAGGGTACAGAAGAGATTTAAAAGAATGTTGCAGGTGTTGGAGGGTTAGAGCTACAGGGAGAGTTTGGATAGGCTGGGACTATTTTCAAGTGTTGAGGCTGAGGGGCGACCTTAAAGAGGTTTATAAAATCATGAGGGGCAAAGATAAGGTAAACAGTCAACGTCTCTTCCCAGATAGGCGAGTCCAAAATTAGAAGACAAAGGTTTAAGGTGAGAGGGGAAAGATTTAAATAGGGACATGAGGGATAACATTTTCACACAGAGACTGCTGCGTGTATGGATTGAACAGCCAAAAGAGGTGGTGGAGGCAGGTACAGTTACACCATTTAAAAGGCATTTAGATGGATACATGCATGAGAGATGTTCAGATGGAAATGGGCCAAATGCTGGCAAGGGGAACGAGATTTATTTAGGATATTTGGTTTGGCATAGACGACCGGACTGAAGGATCGTTTTCTGTACTGTACATCTCTGAGACTCTATTGCCTTTTGAGTGTATAACACAGGAACAGGAGGAGGCTACTCAGCTTCTGAATTCTGTCAGTCAGATTGTTTGCTCAATTACTGAGAGCAAAATACAAAAATACATCGTTCAGATTTTGATGGTGATTCACAGAATCAGGAGAATTGCTTTTAGTCAACAGAAGCTGTAAGGAATGTGAAGAGGCTATTCAGTCCCTCAGTTCCATTCCACAGGAGCAGGAGGTGAGCACAGAACTATTGGAGCCTGTTACACAGCAACAGGAGGAGGACATCCATATTCACAGACTTGGGATCAGGAAGCAGTCATTCAACTGCTTGAGACTGGGACACAGGAACAGGAGGCAGTCATTCAACTGCTCGAGGCTGGGACACAGGAACAGGAAGGACTCACTCAACTGCTCGAGACTGGGACACACGAACAGGAGGGAGTCATTCAACTGCTCGATGCTGGGACACAGGAACAGGAGGGAGTCACTCAACTGCTTGAGACTGGGTCACAGGGAAATCTGTAGGCTCGTGACGCCCCAGGACCCTGTTACGCAGGAACAGGAGGAGGTGACTCACTCCCCACCAGTATGGGACATTGGGAGAGAAGGGGAGTTTGCTTGGAACAAACATAAATACATGAACAAGTTGCATTAGTGGTCCATTCAATCCTGCCCCACCATTAACTAAGACCACGGCTGATCAGACTGTGATTCCCTCATTCCATTTTACGGATACTGTACTCTCTGCAGCCTCTGCTCTATTTGTTGGTTATGTTGCAGACCCAGATGCTTTAACAACACTCACCATCACTCATCCAGATGGTCCGGTCTAAGGATGAGTCAGGATTTGAAGGGTACAAGAACAAGAATGAAAACATAAAATAAAGGTATAGCCAGATATTTAGTTCTCTCACATTCGCAATCAAACTCACATAAACAGCCCATCCATAATACATTCGGGATGGAGCACTGTGTAGATATGGCTAGCGTACTGCTGAATGCAACCCAACAATATCCAGAATGGAACTCTGTGCAGCCCACATCAATACTTGATCTATATTCCTGGGATAAATGTCCAGCGTGGGGAGATGTGCAGACCTCACTGGTTTATTCATGTATGAACACAGGTTGTTCCAGTTTTCGGTAACACTGTGTTAGATCACTGCCCAGTGTGGGGAAACTTGCTGGAAGTGACAGGATGTGCAGCTCCCATCCAGTTACACCGCCATATCTCCACTGTACCTTGACAAGTTTTGATGCAGATGTGAAAATCATTGCAAGGGAGAGATGTAAATGAAAACAGTTGAAACACCAATAGTTCTATTTAAGGCGAGTATCCCACAAGCATTTAAAGATGAAATAACTGAGATATTATCTGATGAGGTTCTGTGAATGGTACAAGGAAGGAAGAGGGGGTTAGTTGCCTCCAAATCATCAATGGGAATTAGAGGAACAAATATGCAGGGAAACTGGTGAGAGTAGCAGGAGCATTAGGATTGCTATAATAGGTGATTTAAATTTTCCTAACATAGACTGGGACATCCAGATGGTTAAGAACTTCGATGGAACGTAATTTCTTAAGTTTGTTCAAGAAAGTTTCCCAAGCAGCCTATAAAGGGTCCTACACGGGAAGGGACAAACTCGACCCACTGTTGTGAAATAGGTGACGGTGGTAAAGTGGGGGAGCATTTTGGGAAAAGTGACTGGAGTTGTATTAATTTTAAAATAGCTATGGGAGGGACAAAATTGGTCCACAGATTCACGTTCTAAATTGGGGCAAGGCATATTTTGTTGGAATTAGACAGAGGATTGCAGTGTTAATTGGAGTAGTTTGTTTTCAGGTAAAAGGATATCGGGCACGAGGGAGGGCTGTAAAAGTGAGATAGCTCGAGTTCAAGGTTGACATGTTCCTGTGAGGGTGAAGGGAAAGTGAGGCTGGAAGAGAAAACCCTGGATGACAAGAGATATTGAGGCTCTAGCCAGCAAAAAGGAGGCGTGGTTCAGGTACAGGCAGCTGGGATCAAGGGCATCCCTGGAGGTACACAGGTGATACTGGAGTTTACTGAAGAAGGAAATCAGGAAGGCGAAAAGAGAGTATGAGATAGCCTTCGCTGAGACGATTAAAGTGAACCCAAATTCAATATAGTAAAGAAAAAGAACAACTAGAGACAGAATAGGACGCATTAAAAACCAAACGAGGCACGCATGTGTAAAACTACAAGAGATGGTTGAGGTCCTCAATTTCCCCTCTGTGTTTACCATGAAGAAAGACATGAAGTCCTGTGACCTTTGGGAGGTTAATTGTCATATCTTGGTACTGTCGAAATCACAGTAGAGATGCTGCTGGACATATTAGAATGCACAAAGTCAGATAAATATCTTGGTCCTGACCAGATATATCCAAGAGCACCGCAAGAGGTGAGAGAAGACAGGGGCTAAGGTCCTGGAAGACTGGGCGGTAACAAATATAGTGCCCTTCTTCAAGAAGGGCTGCAAATAATTGCCTGGGAAATACAGACCAGTAAGCTTCACATCTGTTTGCAGTGAACTACTTGAGAAGGTTCTGAGGTACAAGATATGCATGCATTTGGAAAGACAGAGTTTGACTTGGAGCAGTCAGCATAGCTTTGTGCGTGTCAGATCATGCCTTACAAATTTTATTAGGGTTTTTTGAGGAAGTGACCAGGAAAGTTGTCGAGGGTAGGGCGGTCAACATAATCTATATGGATTTCAGTAAGGGCTTTCGTAAGATTCCACATGAAAGGCCGCTCTAGAAGGTTAGATCGCACAGACTCTAAGGTAAGCTGGCAATTTGGTGACGCAGTTGGTTTGACATTATAAAGCAAAGGCTATGATGGAAATATGCTTGTCGGACTGGAGGCCTGTGACTAGTGGAGTGCCTCAGGGGTCGGTACTGTCCCCATTGCTGTGTGTTATCTAGATCAATGATTTAGACGAGAGTTCACAATGCAGGTTAGTAAGTTTGCAGATGGCACTAAAATAGGAGGTATTGTTTCCAGTGAGGAACATTATCAGAAATTGCAGCACTACCTTGATCAGCTAGGGAGTGTAGTGGAACAAAAGGATGTTGGAAATCAGGTACATGATTGTCTGAATTTGAGTCTCAGATACACAGGACAGTGAAGAATGCTGTTGGCACACTGGCCTACATCAGGGCATTGAGTATAGACGTTGGGACATTCTGTTGCCGTTGTACAGGATGTTGGTAAGTCTGCAGTTGGAGTATTGTGCTCAGTTTTGTTCACCTTGCCCTAGAAAGGATATTATTGAACGAGAAAGAATGTACAAGAAATTTACAAAGATGTTTCCTGGTCGAAAGGGTCTGCGTTATAGGGAGAAGTTGGACAGGTTTGAACATATTTCTTTACAGCGTAGAAAACTGAGGGGGATTATATGGAAGTGTACCTCTTATCAAATCATGAGAACCATGCATAGGGTGAATATTTCAAATTTTTTTGCAAGGTTGGGAAACCAAGGACTAGAGGACATCTGTTAATGTTTGGAGAGGACAAAAATAAAAAGGAACCTGACGGTCAACGTTTTTACACAGACTGTGTTTTGCCTTTGGACTGAGCTGCCAGTGGAAGTGGTTGAGGTGGGTACAATAACAACATTGAAAAGGTATTTGGATAAATACATGGATAGGAAAGGTGCAAGGGCAGGGAAATGGGGTGAGTGTGGAAGCACATTTTGGTCGGCATCTACCAGCTGGGCCGAAGGGCCTGTTTCCATGTAGAAACGTATGACTGTAGATACGTGTGTTTCAGGATAGAGACAGAGAGGGACAGACTGAGAAAAAATGTCATGGAAAGATATGTTCACAGGTTTTAGAATGCTGATAGGAAGACATTTCGATCGTATCATGCAACACGGGTCAGTATTATGAAGAATTATGAGTGAATGGAATAATGCTGTGAGTTCAGGCGATGGGGAGTTTTGAATGAGCATTTGTTCTGCAACTTTGTAACTGGGAGTGAGGACAGCAGAGTCTTTGGCTCATTGAACTGTATAAAACAGTAATATGTCTCAGTGTCATTTTCATTGAGTGTGACAGAGGGATTGTCTGTACGAAGCTGAGCTAGTTTCCTGGTGCTATCCTATCGAACTCACCTCACTAAATATCACCCACCCCACTCACCTCTCATTGAATGCTAGCCCGATTCTCCCACCCATCATGATTGGAGGTACTCACAGTCGCCAGGATTTCCCTAGATGTTCCGTGTTCCGTATCACTGGTGCCATCTTTAAAAGGCCAAGCGGCACGCAGCTGAGCTTTCTCAGTTTGGAGCTGCCCTGTACAGTTTACCCCGATCATGGCAGATAGTTTGTTGACGGTGCATGATGTGCATAGTGGATGGGCTATTGCAGAGCGGGACCATTGCCTTCCCAGGGGGGGCCATACTACCAGACCCACCGAGCATGGTCTGTGCTCACCACCAAATTCAGTGCAGCATCTGCGGCCTGAAGAAATTTACAGCAAAACAGGACAAGCATCAATAACCTTCCCCGCTCTGTCAGGGTAATTGGTCACCGTATTCTCTCTGCTCCCTCACACTCACTGCATATCTGTTATAGCACGACTAAGGCTCATGCTCCACCACTCTCACTGCCGCATGCAACAGCTTCGCTCTCTCTCTCGCCTTTGCAATACCCCCCAACACAGTTAGAGAATATTCTGGACAACACCGAATATGGAATGTTCCAGATAGTGTTCCAAATAATGCCCAGTTTCAGGAAAATGGCAGTGCCCCATTGTGTAACCACATAAGAGGAAGGAGTAGAGATGCACGTTTTCCAAATCACACATATTTCAAACCATGTTGAGGCCATTCAGCCCTTCAAATGTGCTGTAGCATTTAATAAGTTCCCAGCTGATCTGATGCTATTCTCAGATACAGGAGCTTTCAGTCATTCAACCCTCTGCGTTCCTGTTACTGTCCAGACGGCACTCAGGCACTTTTACCCCAATTTTCTTCAAGCGCCTGTTTGAGGGCATTTCCGATGGAATGCACTTTCCGAACAGTATATTCCATTAACTGTATACTTTCATGCAACGGTCAGCATGCTTTACACAGAACAAACAAAAATATACTTTTATTTTATGGTTATAGATTTCCAATCACACTGTGTAACTCTGGTTATTTCAGTTGACTCACCATAATGATATTAAACCAAAAACAACTTCTAAACACGTCTTGTTATAAAATACAATTTCGAGCAGAGAATGTTTTTACCCTTGCTGGGCCGAAGGGCTTTTATCCACACTGTAAGGATTCTACTAATTCTAAATCACTCAAGTAAGACACACCACCTGCTGACCACAGTTTAAACATGGAATCCATTATCTCGGGATGACAACCCGGAATACCAATTATAGGGGTAAGAAACATGGTTTTGACTGTATTGCCCTCAATCTGACACATTGTCATTCATGCTTTAACAGTATTGATAATTATTGGGTTATGACAATACTCCATAAATGTTATATCCGTTATCTGAACTGTACCACTTTCCTTGTTATGAATGCTTCTCTTGCCCTTTTTCTGCGACTGTTTCTGTGTATAACAGTTACACAGTCTCACACTCAGTTAGTTGGACGGCTGGTTTGTGATGTAGAGGGAGGCCAACAGCGCAGGTTCAGTTCCTCACACTGACAGAGGTTACCAAGAAGGGGATGCTCTCTCAACCTCACCCCATCACCCGAGGTGTGGTGACCCTCAGGATAAACCACCATGAGTGGACTGTCTAATGAGAGTTCTTTGGGACTCTATTCTATCAATGTTAGCATTTTAATACTTTTAAAAATATCTTTATTGAAAAAGAGAATTTTAATATTATAATAAACCAATAACAACACAGCTCAAGTAATTGATCAAAATTGCACCCATGTGCATGTACATACAAAAACAAGTTAAAAACACTAAACGGACAGAAGAAAAACAAAAATAAACAGTAAATAATGAATAAATAATACTGCTCAGTGTAACAAAATGATAGCCCTCGTTCTTCAAGAGCATTAGCTGATATCCTTTTTTATGTTCATTATTATTCCTCTTTGGATATAAGATTTATTAGATAATATCGTCATGGCTGTATAAAAGCCCTTCTGAGAATTGCAGATAAGCCTGTATCACGGTAATTCAAAAAGGTCTGCCATGGTCTTATATAAATCTCTGTTTTTGGTGCACCATGCTGGTGAGAAAGGCCAAATGGATATTCTCCATGAAGAGCTTACGACGACCCAACAGACCCGGGCGGGGGGTGGGGGAGGGTGTTGGGGGTTTTGGGGGGAGGGGGTGACTCAGGCATCCAACACAACAGAATGCTTTTCCTCGCACAGAAACTAAGGATATTTTTTCACTTGTGCATCTGTGTAAAGTACCCTGGGAAGGCCCAGGAAAAGAGAAACCAGGTCCATCTCCAATTCAGTCCCCTCGACCCACTCGATCACACCTGATACAGTGCTCCAATATATATGACGCCTGCAGCAGGACCACATGCAATGAGTAAGAGTGTCTGTAGTCATTCTATATTTAGGACATTCTGAAGATAATCCCACTTTGAATTTTGGCGATAATCTATGGTCAGATAGGCCCTATGAAGAATTTCCAACTGCATGGAAAAGGTCCTATTACAGATGAAATTCTTCGAGCATTTTCACAAATATCCTCCCATGGCTCCGAAGTGTTCTGAACCCGCAACTCTCTAGCAGACATCACAAAGCTGCACAGTCTCGTCTGAGGGGACACTCTCCAACTAATGATAAAGGGTATTGTGGGAGAGTGTATTCTAAGCAATAAGCACCCTCTTCTCTCTATCAGATCTGTAAGAGTCTGGTATAAGTGTGTTTCTTTAATCAAATCTCTGATCTGGAAAAGAAAGAGAAGAGGTCTCTACTAGCCAGTCCATGCGTATGAGTTATTTGATCAAATTACATCATTGTTTCTCCCTCAAATAGCACGAGGTGGCTCAGTAGTGAGCATTGCTGCCTCACAGCACCAGGGTTCCGAATTTGGTTCTGGCGTTGGGTGCCTGGCTGTATGGAGTTAACATATTCTAGGCCTGTCTGTGTGGGTTTCCTCCCACAGTCCAAAGATGTGTTGGTTAGATGAATTGATTATTGATAAATCACCCATAGTGTTCAGTGATGAGTAGGTTGGGTCATTAGTCAGGGGAAATATAGGATGGTACGGGAATGGGTCTGGGTGGGCTACTATTCAAAGGGTCAAAGTGGACTTGCTGGGCCCAAGGGCTTTTATTGACACTGTAAGGATTCTACTAATTCTAAATCACTCAAGTAAGACACACCCCTTGCTGCCCACAGTTTAAACCTGGAATCCATTATCCCAGGATGACAACCCGGTATACCAATTATAGGAGTAAGAAACTATGGTACTGCCCTCAATCTGAAGCATTGTCATTCATGCTTTAACAGTATTGATAATTATTGGGTTATGACAATACTCCATAAATGTTCTCATTTTGTCTAAGACCAGCAGACCAATAAGGGTTCACTTTGTCTGAGAGGGTTCAATATCTAATCCTATTGACGCCGAGTCCTCAGCGGCCCATGCACTAACATAGGATAAAAAAGACCTGAATTCATAGCTTTTAATCTGGGAGATCTACTCCCCACAATGTGGGGTAGTTAAAATTTGGTTAGCTTGATAGAGAGTCGCTTATGGTGCCAAATGAAAGAGTTAACCAGCCATAAAATTTCCTAAATGTCTGTCTGGGAAACATCAAAGGAAGCTTTCACACGGGTTATAGTAAATGAGGAAGGACATTCATTTTAAGAACAGCTATCCGACCTATCCAGGATATTGGAGGTGCCTCCCTTCTGTGAAGGTCTTGTTTAATTTTTCAAACAAATAGACATAGTTCACGTTAAATAAATGATCAAAAATGGATGTAATGAATATACTGAAATAGAGAAACCTCCCCCCCACCCCCACCCACCACCATCCATTTAAAAGAAAAACAGGATTTACCCTCAAAATCTGGTATTTTCCTAAGGCCTCCCATAGGCATGGCCTCCAACTTTGTAAAATTAATCTTAAAGCCCAAAAAGGCGACGAGCGAATTAATGCATTGCATCACGTGAGCTGCCGAAATTGCGGGATTTGACAAAAATATAAGACCTTCATCTACCAACAACATAATCTGACGTGACTTCTATCCCATTTCTGGGGCAGATATGTTGGGGTAATATTCCCAGTTGTGCAGGATGCCAGCGAACCTAAGATTGTTTCAAGGATGGGGAAGAGATCAACCCTCTTGTGCTATTTATGCGGGTTCAAGAAGAAAATAAAATCTCTACTTGTGAAGTAGAACTGCCTCCAGACATCCACCAGCTCTAGTTCTGCACACTAATCCACTAATTGCGTACATTATGACGAGGGTATTGGGGACCTTTGGACATTCTGTCCACCGTGGGGTGCATAAGAGAGTTGAAATATCCTCTACAATAATGTGCCACGATGCAAGATAACTTAATTTGGGAAATGCATGTACCAGGATTTTAAGCGGGTGCACTGGGTGGCAATTCAAAATACTGTATTAATTCCCATAGTTCAAGACTTTGAGGATCATGATCCTTCCATGAGTGTTTAATACAATCTAGTAATTTAAATGGAAGATTCTTACTATCCATTCTGACCTTTCCCCTACTCCTAGTATTAAAAGACGCGAAATAAACCCGATCATAGCCGCCCTTCTGTAACATCAAATGTTCCTTGTCATCACGGTGCATCTCCTGCAATAGAGCAACATCCACCCTCTTTGATTTTAAGACGAGCAATTACATTTTTCCTCTTGACTGGCAGATCACTACCCTTAATGTTTCAGGTACACCATTTAACCACATAATAATCCAATACACATTGCAGCAACATTTGAATTCGAGAGAGTTTCACATCGAATTACACATCGCTGAGCATTAATGATAAAACACTCAGCGACCCTAAAAACGATACAAACTATTACTACTACAACTAACAAGCTCGCAAAACTTTCCAAAGTTAAACACATTAAAAAAAAACAACGAACGAAACAAAATCCCAAGTGCCAATGACATTTTATATGGAAATTTACCCCGCCCATTGGGGGCGCCTACATATCCCAAAACTTTATCTTCTGCCCGCTACCAATATGGCATTCAGGGCAATTAATAACAAAAAACAGGCTTCAACTGTCCTTAGGTCGGCAGTCTGTCATCACGACGACCTTTGTAACTCCCTCCAGCTTGAGCCACACCTCCGACACAAGCAAAGAAAGAGAAAACGAGTAGTAATACTAATGAAGAAGTTAAAAGTGTGAACTCTACCCATCCCCGACTATAATTTAACACTGGTTAATACCAGAAAAATCCAACAAAATTTCTTTAAGGGAGAAACATGATTATCTAAACATCCAGCTTTCCTTAAAATATCCACAAAGTTTTCGCTTTCTCTGGAGAATCAGACGAGTTCATTGATCCATTCAAAGCAATACAGAGCACTGCTGGGAACCTTAAGGAATAAAAAATCCTGAGTTCCCTTACTCTTCTCTTGATATCATCAAAAGATTTTCTTTCCTCAATCACCGATGCTGAAAAGTCATAAAAGAACATAATGCTGGATCTCTCGTGAATTAAAACCATCGGAAACCACACTGAGCTTCCATCGGTCTTTGTTTATCCCCGTAACTATGTAACCACACAAGGACAGGGCAAAGGCGTTGTTCTGAGTCTAACCACCGTGCCGTAACCCAATGAACTTCGGCTTCGAAGTGAAGGAATCACAGCAGTCAGATCAAAGCTGACCACCTGCCGTCTGGTCCAGCAGATCGACGATGTGAACATTCATCGTCCTGTCCCTGTTCTCGAGGTGGTCATCTTGTTCAGTTAAGGTATGGACCTGTATTTCAAGGGGAAGGATCCTTTCCCGAGAGGAATTGATCACAGTCTCTGTCAATGCAGTTCGTCACTTGACATTGTATGTTCTGTTTCCAAGGCTGTCGAGTTGCTGCTCATGTTTTTGGAGAAAGTCTGAGAGCGGTTCTAGCCACAGCTGGACTTCTGTTCAGTCGTGCCTTCAATCATTTCACATAAGTTGGTAAACTCAGTGACCAAGGCCTGGTGAGTAACTGGGTCCATGGAACGAGCAGAGTGGGTTGCAGCTACAGCCTCAGGCATGCTCGATGCTTCTGATGGGTGCACCGTGTGTTGGGACTTACTCGATCCTTTCCCGTGTTTTATCATTTCCACTTGACAAAACGGGATTAATAAAGATTCTATAGCTCTTTTATTGTTGAATTTTTAGTAAATGTCTGGGATGGAGTGGGTTCGAGTACCACTTTGCCCATTATGTGATGCAAAGCCCAGCAAAGCGGACCTTCTGGATCGTGGCCAACTTGGACTCCCCCTTAAAATTTTATCAACATTTCAATTTCGTTTTGCACTTTATTAATGAATTTTCTGGAGCTGTGTCATTTGGTACCATTGTCTACATTTCCCCCCACACTGCACATTCTTGCCAATCCCCGATAATCCTCGACTCCGTTGTTATTTATGAAACTTCTGTCTGTGCCTGAAAAATATTCAATATCTCTGCCTCCATTGCTCTGCGGGGAAGAGTGTTCGAAAGACCGACAATGCTGAAAGAACAAAACATAAACCGCAAGACCTGAGTTTGAGATTAGTTTTTCTTTGTCTCCTTATCTGAGAAAGGATATAATTACATTGGAAGCAGTTCGTAGATGTTTCACTTCATGGATTCCAGGGATGAGGGCCTTATATTATGAAGGCTTTAACAGGTTATACGTGGAATGAGAGGTGATCTTATTGAAACATACAGGACCTAGAGGAGAGTGGATCAGATATATACCCACTGGGTATAGTCCAAATTTCTTGTAATTTTTGTAGAATCTCTACAGTGTGGAAGCAGGCCATCCCTTCCATCAGGTCCACACTGACCCTCTGAACAGCATCCCCCCGAACCTTCCCCACCCCTTCTCTATCCATGTAACCTTGCATTTTCCATCACTAACCTACCTAACCGACACATGCCTGGCCACTATGGACAATTTAGCATGGCCAATCCACTCTAAGCTGCATATCTTTGGACTGTGGGAGGGAATCTGAGTATCGTGTGGAAACCCACACAGATACCTGCATAGAGAATACTCAAATTCCAAGCAGAGCATAGCCCAAGGTTGGTAGTTAACCCAGCTTCTTGGTGACGAGAGGTAGCAGTGCTAACCACAGATCACCATGCGCATCCATTAGTCCTATTAGTTACTTGTGGCTGACTAAAGAAATCTGCCTGACTTGTTCCTATCACTGAACCTGATCCAGTCTGAGACCTTTATCATTGGCCATATCACGAACCTGGTTACATTTAAAATTTGTTGTGAGCAGTGGAGGAGTGGGACTAGAAAAGGAAACAGTGACACCCTCCAACCTCAGTCAGAATAGAAATTAGGAAAATTCATTCAAGTGGGAATTCTCTTTGTGATATATGACTCTTTATTTTATATTGAGGCTAGTTTCGTCTGGTTGTCCATAGACGGTGAATCAGGGATAATAGTACATGGAGATAAAAGTGTAGCTGGGACCACAATGAGATGAGCCACGACCTTATTTAGTGGTGGAAAAAAAAACAAATTACTGTGGATTCTGGAATCTGAAACCAAAAGAGAAAATGCTGGAAAATCTGAGTAGGTCTGGAAGCATCTGTAAGGAGAGAAAAGAGCTGACGTTTCGAATCTAACTGACCCTTTGTCAAACCTAATAGAAAGGGAGGTTTAAAGAGGTATTTATATGAGGAAACATGCCTCGATATTTCTCCCCTTTATTTTTAGCTTTCTCTCCTTACGGATGCTACCAGACCTGCTGCGATTTTCCAGCATTTCCTCTTTTATTTACTGGTGGAGTAGTTTCAAAGGGCCGAATGGCCCATTTGTGTCCCTCAGCCCTGTGTTCCGATGTTCCATTCAGCCCTTCAGACCTGCTATATAGTGACAGATCGAGGTCAGTCGGATGGTTAGGTGTAGTTTTGGAAAGGCATTTGGAAAATGCAGGCTGGGTTGGGAAGCGACCCAACCCCCAATCCCTGTTTCCAAATTTGCGTCATGTTACAGAACCAGATACGCTGGGATACAGCCCACATACCCCACCCGGGTTAATCCAAGCAAATCCTCTGCTCTCCCTGAATGCAACATTTCACAACACAACTTCCAGGAAAACAACCAGTTACTTTCCAAGAGCATAACATGTGAAATGAATAAATAGAGTAGGCTATTCGGCCCCTCAGATTTGCCCTGTCATTTAATACGAACATGGCTGATCTACTCCTGGGCTCAACTCCACTTTCTTGCCTACTCCGTGTGTCCCTCTATACCTCTCTGGGTTATGGAGTTCTGGACATTTACTACCTTCTGAGAGAAGACATCACTCTGTGTCTCATATTGAAATCGATGTTCCATATTCGGTCTCTATATTCTCGAGTTTGAGACTCCACCCAGGAGTGGAAACAACGTGCCAATACCTACTTCCTCAAGCTCCTTCTGAGTCTTCTATTTTTCAGCAGTATCACTCCTCATTCATTTAAACCCCAATGAATAATCGCCTCACTATTTTAGAGATTCTCAACAACTCAACCCTTTCAGTCCAGGAAGTTGCCTAATGAACCAACCTAGTTACTTGCGGCACCAACATGCTGACTTTATGTTTCATACATAGGGACACTCCTTTTCTGGAAGTCCCCTCCATTAAATAACAGCCGGCCTTTTGATTCTCAGAGTCATCCACAACCTTGAATGTGCATTGCACATTGCTTCCGCCGTCAGGCGATAAATATAGAATGTAAATAACTGATTCTGGATTAGTGGTGCTGGAAGAGCACTTTAGATCAGGTAGCATCCAAGGAGCAGCGAAATCGACATTTCAGGCAAAAGCCCTTCATGAAGGCCTTTTACCCGAAACGTCGATTTCGCTGCTCCTTATGCTGCCTGAACTGCTGTGCTCTTCCAGCACCACTAATCCAGAATCTGCTTTCCAGCATCTGCAGTCATTGTTTTTACCTTGTAAATAACTGATGCCATTCGACTGATATTTGTGATACTCCAGCAGAAAGACCTTGAGCATGAAGATCCATTAATCCTGACTGTCCGATTTCTATGTGTTAACCAGTCATCATCCCATGTTACCACATTAGCCGTCATCCTACGAACTTCAGTTTTGTGTAAGAACTTTTATTTTGTAATACTTTATGGAAAAGCTCTGGAAAGCCTGGTTTTTACCAGATCCACTTAATCAAGTCTGCTTGTTACATTCTCTTGCATCTCCAGCAGTACTTTGCATGATGTTACAGGGCAAAGTATAATTTCCCTTTCACAAAACTACACTGACCCTGTGCGAAGCTTTTCTAAATGTCCATGCTGGCCAGGTCTTCCAAATTAAGCTCAGCCCATCTGCTTTCATTTGGCCCATATGCCTCGAACTGTTTCCCATTCATATGTTTGTCCAAATGAGTTTCAAATGTTGCAGCTGTACATGCATTTACCACACTTCCTCTGGCAGCTCATTCTATACCCACACCACCCACTGTGTAAAACTCTTGCTCCTTCGTTCCTTTTAAATCTTCCGTCTTTCACCTTAAGCTGTGCCTTGTATGTTTGAACTCCCTCATCCCGTTGAAAAGACCGTGGCTATTCACCCTATCCATACCTCTCATGATTTTATAAACTTCTACAATGTCACCCCTCAACCTTCTATATTCCAGTACTAACTTCAAGAACAAACATTTAAAGATACGCACTGCAAATTTGACACAATATTAAACATGGCAGTAAAACAATACACAGCCCAAACTTCATATTGTTATTTGTTTTTCTCCATATTACAAAATACTAAGACAGCAAGAAACGTTTACTCGTGACAATAAGAAGTCAAACACATGAATTCATGTGTTTGACTTCTTATTGTCACTAGTAAACGTTTCTTGCTGTCTTAGTATTTTGTAATGTGTTTGACTTCTTATTGTCACGAGTAAACGTTTCTTGCTGTCTTAGTATTTTGTAATATGGAGAAAAACAAATAACAATATGAAGTTTGGCCTGAGTATTGTTTTATTGCCATGTATAATATCGTGTTAAATTAAAAGGGGTGATGATCCTGACAGTGAAAACGTAATTATGGCCATATCTATATAATGTCACATAGTCAACATTCTCCCTTCTGGCCTCCCTTGTGTGATTGTGTCTTATTTATCTTGCACTCAGTAGAGAGAATCCCTTTCCCCAGCCAAGTCTTAATTTCAACCCGTTCGTTATCTTCTTGCTCACCACTGTTTAAAGCCTGCTTATCTTTGCCACACCCTCTTTTCACTGTCACCCATCCCCCACCTCTGGCAAGCGATTAAAAATCCCAGTTTCCAATCCTTTTCAGTTCTGAAGAAGTGTCACACTGGGCATGAAATGCTAACTCTGTTTCTGTCTCTGCAGATGCAAACAGATCTGCTGAGTTTCTCCAGAAATGAATAGTTACAGAATAAATTTTCAATTAAACAAATAACTATGGATACTGCAAATAAAAGTACAAAAATTGCTGGAGAAACTCACAGCTTTGTAGAGGTCACTGGACCTGAAAGTTTCACTCTGCATTCACTCCAGAAGATGCTGCAACATCGTCTGCAGTTTCTTCAGCAATTTCTGTTTTTGAACAATTTCCAAAGAAGTATGTCAAAGATGCTCAAACATTCCATCCAAATTGGAGCGCTGTACCATGGAGACTGAACGATAATGCATGGTGACAAGTTCCTTGATTCTGAAACTGCATAAGACAGGCATCATTGACACAACGGACATCTTAATCATGGTCAGGGCGAAAAACAGAGGGAAGCATATTCACTTCGAACACAGAAGATGGCATTGCGGATGAAACGTTGTTGAGTGGATGAAACCCCTCAACCTCATCATGATACCACAGAATCACAAATGCCAGTTTTCAATCAATTCGCTTCGCAGCACGTGACATGAAGAAACAGCTGAACACAGTGGATACGACAAAGACAATGGGCCCTGACACCATTCCTGCAATAGGACTGAAGACTTGTGCTGCACAACAAGCCGTGTCCCTGGGGAAGCTGTTTCATTCCAGCTCCAACTCTGACATCTCCCTGGCAAACTGGAACATTACTCAACTATGTCCAATCTCCTAAGAGGGGAATAACTACAATCTGACCATTTACCTCCCCTTTAGTCCCATCACGAAAGTCAAATTAGTGGGAATTCTTTTGGACAGAGCTTTTAAGCAGCACAAAACTAACCAGGCCAGTGTGGTTTCAGATAGTCCCCATGTGCAGATGGTGCTGTTGTGGAAATGTCAATGGATTACTAATCAAGACCAGGCTAATGGCCTGGCAGCTGGTGGAAGTTAAAAGTAATTAATAAAATTAATTAAAATCTGGTGTCAGTAATAGTGATCTTGTGTCCAATGTTGATTGTAAACATTGATCTTCACCAATATACTTCCAGGAAGTGAATCTCCCTTGCTTTCCTGGTGTGGCCTAAAATTGGCTCCAGCCACATAGACATGTGATCACTTTTTTAATGGTCTCTAAATCTGCTAAGCAAGACACACTATTGTATGAAACTGCTCCAAGGTCTGAAAGGATATAATCGGACAGAACACCCGGCCCCAAGCCTCAGTATTGGAAAAGGGAATGGGAAAAACAGTCCTGTTGACCCTGCAGAGGCCTCCTTACAAACATCTGAGAGCTTGTGATAACGTTTACAGAGCTTTCCCACAGACTGCACAGAAACATTGGGAAAGGAGGAGGTCATTCAATATATTGAGCTTTCCCCATGCTAATGCATGACCAAAGGTCTCCTCAATGGAGTTTTCCCCAGACACTGTTCATTTCACTGAATATGTTTAAACATTGTGAAACATAAAATTGGAACTGCTGTAATCCCTTCGGTCCATCAATTTTGTGGCACCATTCAATATACAGGCAGTTCTCCGATAACACGCATTTATTAAATATGATATGGCTGTGCCCCCATGTTTTAGGCATGCTAGCCCGGAGAACTGTCATCCCTGCTTCCAATCTGTCTCGCCCTGTCAGAGTTTTATATATCTCACTGAGATCTCCACCCATTTTCCTAAAACCCATGGAATACAGGCACAGTTGCCCCAAACCCTGCTCCTACAACAAACCCGTCATCCCAGAGATCAGTCTGGTCGTGCTTCACTGCACTCCCTCAATGTCAGTTTTGTCCTTTATTAGGTAAGGAGACGAAGACTGCACACAATACTGCACAATGTTCGAGGTGAGGTCTCACCAAGGCCCTGTACAGCTGCAGTAAATGATCCTTACTGCTGCATCCAAATCTCCCTGAAATGAATGTCAATACATTATTTATTTTCCTAACTGCTTGCTGCTCCTGCAACATTGCTTTCATTGACTGGTCGACAGGAAGATCAAGTTTATGTTCAATTTTACAGCTCCCCACTTGCTGGGTCTATATGCACTGGTCATCGTGCCAAAGCCATTCCCAGTATTGACTTCCGTGTTCAGAACTGACTGTCCTACATGGACTCAGAGGGCTGCACAGAAATAAATAAAAATGCAGCTTAATTTCCTTTATAGAGCAACACCTTTTCAACCAATCTCTTTTCAAATGATAGGCTGCCAGTCTATTGTTCCCATCAATGTACACAACATCACATCTCTCCCAATGATCTCCATCTGCCAGGTATTTGCCAGTCACTCCACTTGTCTCAATCACCTTGGAGCTTTATTTACATCTTCCTCACCAACTCACAAGCTGACACCATTTAGTGCTGTCAGTGGATTTGGGAATATTGCATTTGAGCCCCTCAACCAAAGATATGATTTGTACTGGGAATAGCTGGATTCCAAATCCTGATCCTTGTTATATCATCCACGCATTCCGTTCAAAAATCATGGTTTTATTCCTTATCAGTGTTTCCTGCCAGCTCTCCCAATCTAAAACCATGACCACATATTAGCCCCAGTCCCACAGGATTCGAATTTGCACGAAAGGCTTGGGGCTTTATCAAAAATCTTTCTGAGATTCCACTCGTATTGCATTGATACCTTCTCCATAAGAGATACCTTTTGCTAAAAGCCACTTTCTCAAATATGATGCCCATTTCATAAATCTCTGTTCACTTTGTCTATACCCATTACTTTCAATCCAATACTTTCTCTAAAACTGTTAGTTACTAATTTCATTCTATTCCCTTTTTCTCACCAGACTAAAGTTCCATAGTATTGCTCGGAAGTTTTGTTTTTGTTTTGCTTTCTTCTGTGAAGGCATAACTGAAGTATTTTTTTTTCATTGTTCTGCTATTTCCCTGTCCTCAATTATCCAGTAACAGTCTGTAAGAAAGCTGCACCTTTTTCTTTTAATTTTGCCAATGATATATTTTCAGAAGATATTAAAAGTTCACTCATATAAGGTTTGATAAGATATTCTTCAGAAACCCATCAATTCCTATCTTAAACTACGCAATGATTGACCTTCCACAACCATACAATCACACAAGCACAGACTCTGTACCATCAGAAATACAGCACGGTCTAGATTAGCCCTACTTTCCGACACAAGGCGTTTAGCCGTGAGTCTTATGGCATTTCAAGTGCACAACCGTGTATTTTCTAATGGTTGTGAAGTTATCATAACAACCCCCATCTCAAGAAGCGCATTCCAGACCCCAACAACTCTGTGTGAAAAAGTCATCAAATCCGCACGAAACCTCAAACCTTTCACTTTAAAATTGTGGGCCTTTGACTAAAAGGAACAGCTGCTGTTTATCCACCCTGTCCATGTCCCTCGTAATCTTCTCCTTCTGAAACACGGCCCCCTCAGCCTTCTTTCCTCCAAACTAAACAAACCCGAGCTTATCCAGCCTCTCTCCATTGCTGATATGACCCATCCCAAGGAACATCCTGTTGAGTCCCCTCTGTACCCCCTCGAGTGCAATCACATCCATCCTGTAATGTGGTTCCCAGAACTACACACAGTATCCCATCTTGGCCAAAACAAATTTCCGCATAGCTCTGATAATCTATGCTTTGATGAATAAAGGCTGTGTTAACGGTCCACTATGTTTTCTCAAATTGTGTATTAACTTGTGCATCACATTCAGGGATGTGTGGAGAAGCACCCTCTGACCTTCCTAGTGTGCTGCCATTCATTGAGTCCTCCCCCGTCTGGTTCCTTCTTCCAAAGTATATCACCTCATATTTATCAGGGTTACATTCCATCTTCCATTGATCCACCCATCTGACCATTCCATCTGTATCTCGCTGAAATATAAGACTTTCGTTCTCACTGCCAACCACCCGGACAATCATTGGATGAAACACAAACTTACTTATCACCCCGCCCCACCCCTCGTCCATATTCGCAGCTGCATCATTTATGATTACCACAAGTAATAAGGTTAAAAATCACACAACATTGGCTCATAGTCTAACATGTTTATTCAGAGGCACGAGCATTCGAAGCGATGTTTCTTCATCAGATGTTTGTGCATTTTGATGAAGAAGCAGTGCTTCGAATGCTCGTGCATCTGAATAAACCTGTTAGAATGTAAGCTGGTGTTATGCGATGTTTAGAATTTTCCAGTCCAGTCCAACACCAACACCTCCGAATCACAAATATTAAGGGGCACAGCACTGATCCCCGGGGTACACCATTTGACACTGGCCTTCAGTCACACAAACAGCCTTTTACCTCTACCTCCTGTCTCCTCCCACTGAAGTTGATTTGGATGCAACTTGACAAGTCCTAACGTGTCCTAACTGCTACCTGGATATTCTGTTTCGCTTGACACACTTGCAGATTTTCTGGGGATACTCCCTAATCTTGCCCTGCCAGCAGCAGGTTTCAATGCCCCTGTGTTTGTTAGTCCCCTCCAAGAGAAGAACGTCCTCCTTATTGCAGTCGTAACTGGTCTGTCCCAGCTCATGACATTATTTGCCTTGAATGTGGATTAGAGAGCCAGGGAAGTATTCTGTTAATTTCCAACTTGTCACAGGTTTTGTGAATGTTCTACATTTCACGGTGAGCCAGCTCTCATTCTTTGAAGCGCTGGAGAAAATAGGCCGAGTTTCCTCATCAGGCAATCTCGCTTTCTGAGCGATTAATCTGGAAAATGCCCATTGCACATCCTCTGTTGTCAGTATATTCTTTCTGAGATTCGTTCAGCAAAACTGTGCACAATACTTCAGGTACAGTCCCATCAACACGCTGTGAAATTGCTTCAACATGTCTTTACATTAATGTTCTGACTCTCTTAAATGAAGGCAAACCAAACTTTAACTTTCCACTTACATATATTCCTCCAAATACCCTTCACATTCATTGCATTTACGAACTCATTGTTTGAGTTCTTATAGAAATCCTTCCGAAAATCCAACATATGCCACTTCTCGTGGTTCCCCATTATCTCTGCTATAAGAAACAATTTCAAACAATTCCGAAGTTTATCAAATATGTTATCTCTATCAGAAATGCATGCTGATTCTCTCCATTGTTGCTGTAAATTTCTAAATATCAAAAATCTCAGCCTGTGTAATAGATTTCAAATGTTTCCCTACAGATGTCAAGTTAATTGGTCTGCAGTTCTCCCCACTTTCTCTTTTTCCCTTTGCAGCTGTTTAGATCGCTTCCATTCATCTATTTTGCTTGGATCGCATTTACTAACTTCAATTTATCTACAATAGTTTCTGCCCTCTGCAGAATATACAGGAAAATAAAACACAGTCATCGACAGTGCAATTAATACTTCTATTGGTGATTTATTTCTGACATTTTGATAGGAAGTACATCTGACTTAGCAATGCTCTTTCCAGCTGCACTACCTTGTTCCTGATTTGAATTGACTTTATGTCTTTAGCTCCAGGAGTCCGATATGATCACTTGGTATTACTGGGGGAATTTCTGGATATTCCTCCATGAAGACAGATGCAATGTAATTGGTTGTTTTCTTGTCCATTTCCCTGTTCCCCACAATGACCTCTCCTCTCCCGATTCCAAATTTCCACATTTGACCTTGCTTTCATTTTGTTTCCTTTGAAATATAGATCGCAGATTGATGCAGTCTTTGTGTTCCTGTGTGTTAGCATGTATGTTCGGTTTTTGATTTCCTTATCAGTTTCATGGTTTTCCTTTTTTGGATCGTTAATTTCTGAGAATTCTCAGGTTTCCACAATATCTGGAATTCTTCTGAAGTCACTTCCTATGATTAACATATTTTCTAATCTGTTATTTTAACCATCATTGAGTCACTTTCTCACTCTTTGGTGTTTGTACCTGAAATAAATAGATGTATTTTTCAGACTTTGCAGTATTTCTAAAAACTCCTGGTCCTGACCAGTTATATTCAGGAACACCGCAGGAGGATAGGAGGATAGAGAAGAAATTTCGGGAGCACTGGTTGGCTCTTTTCTATCATCGCTGACGGAAGAGTGAGGTCCTGGACGACTGGAGGGTAGCGAATACTGAGCTGTATTCAAGAAAGGCTACAAAGATAAACCTGGGAACTAAAGACCAGTGAACCGAGTAATCTAATGGGTATGTTACTTCAGAAGATTCAGAGAGATTGGATATATATGCATTTGGAAAGACAGGGTGTGGTTCGGAGTAAGATTAGAATGGTACTGGAAAAGCAGAGCAGGTCAGGCAGTATACGAGGAGCATGAAAATTGATGTTTCGGGCAAAAGCCCTTCATCAAATTCAGCACGGGAGATTATGTTAGGCTGATCATGATTCACAATTTTGTTGGAGTTCTTTAATGAAGTGACCAGCAACATTGAGGAGGTCCGAGTGGTATACGTAATCTAGGTGGATTCCAGTAAGGCCTTCAATAAGGTTCCACATGGTCCGCTGCTCTGGAAGGTTAGATCGCATGGAATTGAAGGGGACCTGGCAAATTAGGTACAAAATTGCCTTGATGGTAGGTAGCAGAGTGTAATACTCTAAAAATGCTGGTCAGACTGGAGGCCTGTGACTAGTGGAAATGCCTCAGACGTTGGTGCTGGGACCACTACATATTGCATATATCTATGATTTAGATGAGAATGTACAGGCATGATTTGTAAGTTTGAAGACGGCACTAAAACAGGTGGCATCACGGAGAGTGAGGAAGAATATCAGAAATTTCAGAAATTACAGTTGTATCTTGATCAGCTGGAGAATTGGGCTGAGAAATGGCAAATGGATTTTAATATAGATCAATATAAGTTCCTGCATTTTAGAAAGTCAAATCAAGTTTGGAGTTTCATGGTGAATGGTTGGGTCCTAAGGAGTGTAGTCGAACAGAGGGATCTTGGAATTCAGGTGCATGGCTCTCCGAAAGTTGATTCACAGCTAGACAGGACAATGACGAAAGCTTTTGACACACTGGCCTTCAGCAGTGTATATAACTGAGTATCGAAATCAGGGAATTACGTTGCAGTTAATTGGATGCTGGTGAGGCCATACTGGTAGAGTAATGTTCAGTTTCTTTTTCAATTTGCTATAGTAAGTGTGTTACTAAATTGGAAAGACTGCTGAAGACATTTACAAGGATGTTACCGTCTCAATGATCTGAGTTATAGGGAGAGTTTGGACAAGCTGGGATATTTTACTTTAGCCTGTATGAGGTTGAGGGGGATCTGACAGAAGTGTATGAGATCATGACAGGCATGGACCGAATGAATGTAGTCAGTCTTTTTTCCGAGAGTTGGGTAATCACAGACTAGAGGGCATCAGTTTAAGGACAGAGGGGAAAGAGGGGAAAGACTATAAGAGAGCCTGAGGAACAACTGCTTTACACACAGGCTGGTACACATATGGAATGAGCTGCCAGCGGAAGTGGTAGAGGCATTTGGACAAAACACGGTTAGGGAAGGATTAGAAGGATATGGAGCAATTTCAGGGAAATGGGGTTAGCGTGGATGGACTTTTTGGTCAGAATAGACTAGTTTGAGCCGAAGAGCCTGTCTCCGTGCCCTAGTACTCTATGACTCTAACAATCATTGCTTGTCTCCCACTGAATGTTATGTTGTATTTTTCCAATTCACTGAAGCTGACTTGACCCTCGAGCCTCCAGTCTTCCATGATGTTTAACCAGAATGTATGTTGTATACAGGCACCGTGTAAAGTGCACCTCATTAATGCCACTATTCCTTAAATGCTGCTTCAGAGCAAGGTTATAAATTAGCTCGCCTGACCACATGACACCAAATCCCAAATAACCTGCTCTCCAGTTTGCTTCACAACATACTCCTCAACCCACCTCATATACAATTATTTTTCAACATGAGCAGTCACTTAGTTAATGCAGTTTAGATGCAACTTGAAACCATCCAATAAGACTGCACTATCCACAATAATTGCATATCTAATTTCCAGAGCATATGATACTCAGATTTTTCACAACTGTTTTGGTTTAGATATATGACACAACAATATTTGCTTCTCCTTGCTATTTGTAAGCTCCACTTGAACTGATTCTGTGGAATCTGAGGAACAGGGTCTGTGCCTTATTAGCGATAGACTTTAACAAGATATTCGGGGAGGCTCACCTCGACTCTGAGATGATCTGAAAAAATGTCTATCAATTCAAGACAAGCAACAATATGCTCCCCGCTCTTTCTGGATAAATGCAACCGCATCGATTTGCTCCCTCACACTCACTGTCCATCTGTTATAGAACCTCCCCCCGAACAAGGTTCACACCCTATCTCCAAGTAAGGCTCAGGCACGACCACCCTCACTATTGAATTCAGCAACTTTCTTCCTCTCTTTGTCTGTCGCCTACTCAGTAGCTCCACACTAATAATACTATATTGGTTCAAACTGGCGACTGACTCCTCCCAGATACCTCACAATTCCCCCCACCTACACGGGCACAGAGAGCAGGGTCACCCTCTGCCACTCACCCTCCCCCCTCCCTCCCTTTCTCCCAATGCAGGAGAAGCAGCCTGGAATAGGACAGCAAAGCTATTACAGTGACATACTGCTGCCCCTAGCCCATTTGTTGCTCCCTCAATCCACCTCTCGAGGCTGATACAGAGGTATACAGAGATACACTACTCCCCCACCCCATGTTTTGCTCTCTCAATCCACCCTTCGAGGTTGTTACAGTGATATACTGCTGCCCCTATTCCATGTGCTATTCTCTCAATCCAACCCTTGATGCCGTTACAGGGTAGGGGACCACCCCATTCTGTCAAACAGAATCGTTACAGTGAAACAGAAGGAGACCATTCTGCCATTAGAAGGATCTACACAGGAACATAGAATGAAGTAATTCAGCTCATTCAGTACATTACACAGCCCAGGAGGAGGCCAATCAACCTGCCCGAACTGCTACACAGGAACAGGGAAGCTGTTGTTAACAGGAAATAGAGAATAGAAATAAATGTTTATTTTCAGGTTGCAAAGCTGTAACTTGTTAGTGAGCTAACCTGCAGCGCCAAGAGCATTGGGTGAATTGTCTATTTTGACATGAAGGATAAAACAATGGTAAACAATTTAAATGGAGAGCGATTGCAGAACTCTGATTCGGGAGGTTTCCATGTTCCTGGGACATGAATCACATGAAGTCAGTCTGCAGATGCTGCAAGTGATTTGGAAGTAAGTGCAATGATACAGTTATCAACAAAGGGTATCAGGTTTAATATCAGGAATGCTTTACTGCATCTGTACAGGGCATTGCTGAGACCACATCTGATACACTGCATGCGTTTTTGATCCCAGAAACTAAAAACAGGATATATTTCTTTTCGAAGATTTTCACAGAGGTTTCCCTTTACTCATTCCTGAAATGAGGGCCTTTTATTATGGGGGAGTTATCAGTTTCGAACTTCCCTGGGAAATATTATTGAACCATCCATGACTTTCTGAAAAGTGCATCAGCTTGACGCATATTTTCTCTTGTCAGGGAGACTAAAGCTAGGGAATACATTTTAAGAAAAAGGTGTATTGATATGGACATATGTGCTATGAAGACACCTACCAATATTTACAAATTACACAGATACATGAAAGCATGTCAATAATTCATAAAGTGGGAACATTTGTTTGCGATCGGAAGACGCTGTGTACAACAAAATCAATGATTCACCTGCATATGGTCCATAATCAGGTTTTCAAGAGAATGTTCGACGAGATCGCACATGGTCCAGTTTGGTGATCAGTTGATGTTATTGTATGTGCCAACACAGAGATGGAGAAAAATGTTCCCTGCCTGAGAAGCAGCAGCCGATTGATCCCTCTCTCTTACTTTGTTCCGCCCAATAGCAAAGCGTGAGACCATAAAATCCCTGAGTTATCTTTGCCAGTTGTGAAGGATTCCTGGTGAGGATTCATGAGAATCTCTCCACTGCCTGAAACAAACGGAATTCAGCTAAATCCAACTATTGCAGAAAGAACTCCCATTACCAGCATCTTGTGTGAGCAAAATAACTTCAAAGGCAGAATAAGGTTTGGGACACGCTGCCAATTTAACATTTGCTATGAGTTCAAAGTACTGTGTGTCACCTTTTTATCTAGAAAATGAGCTACTCTGATGTCTATGTCATTGGCCACCTAACTAAACTGGTTGCATTTAAAATTTGTTGTAACCAGTGGGGTAGTGGCTCTGGATAAGGAAACAATGAGCCTCCAACATTGATTGGAGCACAAATGAGAAATTCTCAAAGGATTGTTCAAATGGAAATTCCCTTCCCCAGAACTTTGTGGTGCCTGGATGATTACATTTATTCAAAGTTGTGTTGTATTCAAACATTTGACAAACACGTGAATGTAGGAAAATGGTGTACAGGCAGAAAAGTGGTGCTGAGACCACAATCACATCACTTTTTGAGTGGTGGAGCGGTGACAAAGTGTCTAATAGCCCACTCCTGCTGCTCATTCCTATGTTCCTATGTTCCATTCAACTCCTCACAGCTCCTTAAATTACCAGATGGAGGCCACATGCTCCAAATGCCGGTTCCACAGTAACACAGGATATCATTCAATCACTCAAGACTGTCACACACGGTTTTTTGTGGGTTGGAAAATCTTATTTGGAAAACCATGTTGGTTTCGAAAGACACCTCTGGTCTCTTTACAGAGTGTCTCCTCTCTGCAACTTGTGCTTCATTTGTTGGTCATGATGGAGACCCAGATTCACTGTGAATACAGCCCCCATACCTCACCCAGAGATGATTCACAAAATACTTTACTGTCTCTGACTGCAACATTCAATAACAGAACGTTCAGGAAAATTACAATCATTAACTTTGTAATTAGAGAACATGCGAACATAAAGCGCAAGATTAGGTAACTCGGACGATCAAGCCATTGTAGACCATCATGGCTGATCTACTGTTGGCATTAACTCATCTTTAATATCCAATTCTTCACACACCTTAGCTCTCTGACAGGTCAAAGAATTCATGTACCACCTCTTTGAATACTTTCCGTGATGTAACTCACCTCACTATATAGCCCAGATAATTCCTAGCATTGATTACCCTCTATGAGAGGAAAATACTCCCTACACATACTCTATTGTCTATTGATATGAACAAGAGGTGAACACAGGGGCTCAGGAAAGAGTGAATGGCCTTGATAACAAGGCAGTATTTGAATGAGGATGGCATCAGGACCACCTACTTATTTGAGCTTAATGGGAATCAGGTGTACCCACCCCACTGGTTTGGGGTCTTTCAGAGCACAAAGAAGATGTCTGTGGTCGGTGACTGACAATCCTCTCAGTCCGGGGACGTCTCGGCAGGAGATCCTCAGGGAAGCTACCTTAAAACAAACATCTTCAGCTGCTTCATCACTGTCTTTCCTTATCATAAGATCTGAAATGGGGATGGTCGCTGAAGATCACCCAATGTTCAGAACAATGTCTCACACCTCAACTCCTGAAGCAGTCAGTGCCTATGTACAGTAAGTCCAGAACAGCATTCAGGCGGTAACATTCATGTAACAGCAAGGCCAGACACTCTAATTTCCACAGTTAAATGAAAAGCTCATTCAGCATCTCAAGCACGTTAGAAACGGATATGTGGAAGCCATTCAGCCCATATAAGCTACTGAACAAAGAGAGGGATAGCCCATTCAATCCTCCTGCCTATTCCACAGGAAGAAGGGGAGTCTGGTTACCACATCAATCTGTTAAACAGGAACAGGCAGGGTCAAGTCAGACCCATGAACCTGTTCCGTGGGACCTGGAGGAGGCCATTCAGCACCTCGAGACACAGGAGGGTGTCATTGATGCTCCAACCTGACAAATCAATAAAACAGAGAATGCACTCAGAGACGGCTCCATGATGTTCCTCGTGGCTCCATTACAAGTGGGACACATGACACTTTAACGTGGTTTCAAGCTGGCAGTGAGGAAGGAAGCCAGATATTTTGTGTCAAGTCTCAGAGAGGCATCTTCCATCTCTGAGAAGGCAGACCCATGTTCTCCATAGATGTCAGAAGCTGGTGGGAATAGTTATCTGTTTTAGAATGACGGTATTGTGGCTATTGTCGGGATTGTGGATAACATGACGTTCAGCGCAGGATCACACACTAAATGCACTGTATTAATGTGGGGAGAGTTTATTCAATGACTAACCCCCTGTCTCTCTCAATCAATATGTGGAATGGGGGTGGGATGAGGGGGACGTCCTCAGAGGCTCTTTACCTATTGAGAACCAAAGAAACAAAGCCATAGAAGTTATCACCATATCAGTGCCTCGTTAGAACATCATGAGTGAATGTCCATCTCCCTTAAGGTTGAAGGCAATCACTTCTTATTCTCTCACTGAGCTTCACTCTCTGCTCATGGTGCCATCATCCCAAGGATTAGTCTGTTGAAACTTGAGAGGAAGTCTATCCACTGTACCCCAAATACTGCCTCAACAACACTCTCAGGGATGATCGCAATAAACCTTTTCTCTCACTTAGACATCGCAGTTTCGGGGAGAATTTCAATGAGATTGAATTCACCTAAAATAGGGAATGATCGCTGACTTGAATAGAACTGAACTGTAGGAATACGGGAAACAGATATAGGAAGGGAGCTATCTTTACTTCTGTTCTTCTCTCACAGGATGTATGCCGACCTAGTCAGGGCAGCATGTTATGCTGACCTTGAATTGAGTGTTTGGTTCAGCTGTTCCACAGGACAGCAAAGAGTAAAACACATTCCTGTAGGGTTGTAGCATTACAACATAGGATAAATTATCCTGCTTAATTTAAAACCAGCTACATGCAAAAGTTTTATCCACTGCATATTCTGTGACAATTCTAGACTCCAAAAATATTATATTAAAAATTATCAACTTTATTTCTTAAAGTATAACAGGGAATAATAGACGAACGTCTGTTTACAACTTCTTCCTCTAACCTATCTTTTACCTCCCCCACCCTCACGATACTTGTCCAGTTCTACTTCTAATTAAGACCTACAAAACAAAACTTCCAATCTCAAAACCAAGAAACTTCTCTATATTCCTGTCTCCTTTTCTTCTTTGGGATTCAGCTTTACCAGTTACTACTCAATAAAGGTACCGAGAGGAGAGCTATTTTTCAGCCAATCGTTGCATGCTGGTAACTTGGCAGCTCTCCTCTCAACTGTTCAATTTCCAAAAGTCTTGGAAAGTCTTCCAAAATCTTCTCAACCATTGGATCGTGTCATTGGCTTTTAAGATTCTCAATATACTAAATTCAAACTTGATTGGAAGGTGGGTATTTTGATGTGTAATTCAAACTGTTTGGCTGAATTTATTTTTGTCTTGAGACAATGAGCTAATCAAGTTGTTCAACCAAATGTTACACTAAATCTATTTTTCAAAACACTTGGTGCTGTCAGGTAGTTATTGTTGGCTTTTAATTCTTTTAAAGGTGCAGTACACCACATGTTCGTCACAGAAGTCACACTGAAACCTGACTAGGGAAGAATGACACATTGACTTCCCTAAAGGACTTGGGGCAAGCAGATGGGCTTTTAGAGCAAATGAAAATAGTTACTTTTAAATTCCACCAATCTCCCTCATGGGATATCAACAGAGTATTATTCTGTGGCTCTAGAATATTAGTCAATGGCTTGAACACCATAAACTGTTGTCCCGTTTGTGCAGAGAACAAGTTAAACATCCTGAAGAGCAATTATTTAGAAACGAACATGTGGTTAGAAGGAACTTGAAACTGTTGCATCCGGATTAAACAAAGGCACAAATCATGGTTTATTCAGAAGTTGCACTGAAACTGAGAACAAGACTGGGATATCATGACGGTGGTATTGGAGAGGGTTGGTGAGTGGGGAGGAGCTGGAGATGTAAATCTGTGAAGGACAAAATGGATTATGGAGTTTGAGAACATTCTGGTTCCTTCTCGCATATCAGTGAGTAATTTATAAATAGTAGTTTGATACTTATAATTTAGAAGGAAAGGAGTTTTTGTTTAGAACTGAAGACGTTGTCTTGTACTTTCCAAAATTTATATATCATGAGCAGAAATTCAGTCCAACCCGGTTTAGTAGACAAATATAATGGCTTACCAGGAACACCAACTATAGATAGGATGGGATAGTAACCACCTTGAATAATCCAAAGGATATCCTGGATCCGTGATGCTCATGATATCCAAGGCAGCGAAAGATAGTAAAGACCCGAGGATAAACTCCTGTCTGTTATTGCAATGTTCCAGTCTAATGATCTCAGATTCTGATACATTGTTGAACCATTCCAGTCTAATGATCTCAGATTGTGATGCATTCTTGTAACATTCCAGTCTAAAGTTCTCAGATTCTGATACACTGTTGTACCATTCCAGTTTACTGACCTGAGATTCTGATCCATTGTTGGAACATTCTAATCCAAGGTCCTCACATTCTGAAACATTATTGTAACGTTCCAATGTAATGTTCTCAGATTCTGATCACTTCCCCCCCCCCCCTCTCTCGAACAGTTGATCCCTGTTAGTGCTGTCAGCGATGCTCCTACTCATACTATGGGATAACACATTGACAGAGCCCATTTATCATTCAATGATGGAAACTCTCCACTGGGATAATTAGGATCCACGGAGATTGACATTAATCACAGTCAATGAACAAAAATCTCCAGTTAACCCCTTTCAATTCAATATTGGTTTTATTAAAATTAAAAAGAATGTTTAAAATTTACATATTTGGCATGGAATATGTGGGGGTGACTGAGGGAAGGAATATTGGAGATGGTAGATTGAAGGCATGTAATCATTCAATCTGCCTTGTATATGGGAGTAATGACAAAGGATTGTCAGAACATAAACAAGTTTCTCCATTTATAAATGGAAACATACAGTCTGTAACTACTGATCAGTGATTATAGTGTCAGTAAAATATGGAGAGAATTTTTCTTATACATAATCTGACAGGAAAATGTACCTACGACAGCATGAGTGATAACACACACATGGCATGGATATGTTAACAGAAAATATGAGGGCAGGTGAGGGTCTTGCTGTTAATGTTATCGATGTCAATCAACTGTGATTACGTGCTATTCACTGGATTTCAATTGCAGTGTGATTATGATATTGGAGGGATGGCTGCTGAGACTGGAGGGAGGGAACATGATAATTCCCAATCATCAGTACTGAAATGTTACTCTTTATAAATCATTTGAAGATCAAATTCCAGGATACAACTCCAATGAGTAATGAGGAGAGCCAATATTAACCATACAACCAGAAGACATTAGAGCAGAAATTTGGCTATGAGGCCCATTGAGTCTGCTCCACCATTCTCCCGCTTTGTATCTGTAACCCTTGATCCCCTTTACAGTCAACAATCTAACTGTCTCAGTCTTACATATACTCAATGATCTGGACTCGACTGACTTCTGTGGCAGTGAATTCCATGGATTCACCGCTCTCTGGCAGAAGAGGTTTCTCCTTATCTCTGTTCGAAAAGGTCTTCACTTTACTCTGTCCCCTCGGGTACTAGTCTCTCCTACCATTGCATATATCTTCCCAACATCCACTCTGTCCCAGGTCATTTAGTATTCTATAAGTTTCAATTAGGCCTCCAAACATTCTTCTGAACTCTGTCAAATAGAGACCCAAAGCCCTCAACTATTCTTTATATGTATGCCAGCTTTGCATGTTTGCACCATTCTCGTGGATCTCGTCTGAAAACGCTCCAGGACCTGTACATCTTTCCTGAAATATGGGACCCAAAACTGCGCACAATAATCCAAATGTGACATGACTAAAGCCTTGTAGAGTCTTAGAAGTACATTCCTGCTTTTATATTTCAGCGCTTTTGAAATAAATGCCATCATTGTCTTTGCCTTCCTAACTACTGACAACCTGCAAGTTTACCTTTCAAGAGTCCTGGACGAGAACTCCACAGTCTTTTTGCACTTCAGATTTCTGAAATTGCTCGCTTTCAGAAAAAAGTCCATGCCTTTATTCATCCTGGCAAAATGCTTTCCCACACTTTTCCACATTGTACTCCATCTGCCACTTCTTTGCTCACTCTCCAAACCTGTGAAAATCCTTCAGCAGGTGAAAGTGAGGACCGCAGATGCTGGAGATCAGAGTCAAACAGTGTGGGCATAGAAAAGTACAGCCTGTCAGGCAGCATCCGAGGAGCAGGAGATTCGACGTTTCAGGCATAAAGCCTTCATCAGGAATGTGGGGTGGGCGGAACGGGCCAGAGAGATAAATGGGAGGGGCTGGGGCTGGGAGGAAGTTAGCTTGGAAGGCGATTGCTAGATGAATTTTGGTGGTGATAGTGATAGGTCAGAGTGGAAGGTGGACTGGATAGATGGGAAGGAAGATGGACAGGTAGAACAGTTCCCAAGGCAGAAGATGATGCGTTCTCCCTTCAGACGTCAAGTGGCTAGAATTTGGCAGTAGAGGAGGCCAAAAACCTGCAAGACCTTGGAGGAGTGGGAGGGGATGTTGAAGTATTCAGCTACAGGGCAGTGGGGTTGTTGGGTTTGTGTGTCCGAGAGTGTTCCCTGAACCGTTTTGCAAGTTGATGTCCTGTCTCTCCAATGTAGAGGAGACAAGGAGCAATGGACAGACGAGATGAGATATTTGGATGCACAGGATTTTCTCTGCCTGATGTGGAAGGATGCTTTGGGGCCTTGGGTGGAGGTAAGAAGGGAGGTGTTGGTACAGGTTTCATACCTGCTGTAGTGGCAAGGGAAGGTGTCGGGGTGGCGGGGGGGGGAAGGTGGCTTGGTGGGGTTGAGTGGACCTAATGGAGTTTGTGAGGGAATGGTCTTAGAAGTATGATGATAGGGGTGGGGAGGGAAGTATATCTCTGTTGGTGAGGTCTGACTGTTGGTGGCAGAAAAGGCGCTGCATGATGCGTTGTAGCCTGAAGTTGGTGGGATGGAAGGCAAGCATCAGAGAGGTTCTAACTTGTTGTAGTTGGAAGGGTGGAGTACAAGGGCGGAATGTGGGAAGTTAAGGAGATGTGCTCGAGCACCCTCCTGCAGCCCAACCACCTCTTCAATGCTCCCTGTCCCTCTATCTATCCTTGCACTGTTTGAAAGCTTAGCCAGAATGCCCTCAGTTCCATCATTTTGATAATGATTGCACAAAGTGAAAAGTTGTGGTCCCAACCCTGAGTCTTGTGGAACACCACTTGTCACTGGCTGCCATCCTGAGAAGGACACTTTAATCCACATTCTCTTTCTGTCAGACAGCCAAACTGCTATCCATGCAAGCTCCTTGCCTCTAACACAATGGGCCCATACCTTTCTCAATAGCATCATGCATAGCACCTTTTCAAAGGATTCTTGAGGTGCAGATGGATAACATCTATTGGTACTCCTTGATCTAATCTGCTCATTACTCGCTCAAAGTATTCCAGCCGGTTTGTCTGGCATGTCCTCCCTTTGATGAAACCATGCTGAATCTGTTCTATTTTACCAAAGACCTCCAAATATCCAGAAATCCCATCCTTCACGATGGAATCCATGATGTTTCCCACAACCAACCAGTCTGCTAATCAGTCTGCAGTTTTCCATCTTGTGCCTAACTCCCTTAATAAACGGGGTGTCATGCTCGCAATTATACAGCCACTTTGGCCCTTTCCTGAGTTTAGTCATTGCTGAAAGATTACAACTTACACTTGCACTAACTCTTCAGGTATCTCCCGTTCAAATCTGGGGTGTAGCCCATCTAGTCCAGGTGAGTTATCCACATTCAGGCCATTCCGTATTCTAGCATGTTCTTCTTGGTGATGGCCACCATATTCAGGACTATCCTCTCACTATCTTGAATACTTAGGAAATTACTCCTGTATCCCACCATGAAGGCAGATGCAAAATTTCTCAGCCATTTCTTTGTTTCCCACTACTGTCTTTCCAGCATTATTTTCCAGTGGTCCATATTCACTTTTGCCTCTCTTTTGCATTTTATATATCTAAAGAATCTCTTACAATTTCCTTTATATTACTGGTTAGTTTACCCCCATATTTAATCTTCGCCCACCTTATTTATTTTTTCTTGCTTTCTGTTGGTCCCAATTCTCCAGTTTCCCTCTGCCCTTCACCGCATTATATGCTTGCTCTTTTGCCATTATGCAATCCCTGACTTCCCTTGTCAGCCTTCGTTGCCTCATCCTCCCTGTACCATACCTCTATTACTCAGCATGAATCTATGCAGTGACTCCTGGATTAATCTTGGAATCACCAGCCATTGTTGCTCCCCTGTCTTTCCTGCTAGACCCCTGTCCTGGTCAATTCTACCCAGCTTCTCCCTTATGCCTCTCCAGTTGCCTTTATTCAGCTGAAATATTGTTAACTCTGATTCTACCTTCTCTCTCAAAATGCAAAATAAATTCAACAATGTTCTGATAACTGCTTCTGAAGTTTTCCTTCACCTTAAGCTGCCTTATCTAGTCTTCATCATTAAATCCAGTGTCATCTGTTCCCGAGTGGGCTCCACCACATGATGCTCCAAAAAGCCATCGTGTAGACATTCCTCAAATTACTTTTCTTGCGATCCACTACCAACTTGGTTTCCCATTCCACTTGTATTTTGAAATACCCCATGATCACTGTAACGTTGCCTTTCCTACAGATCTTTTCTATCTCCTGGTGTATCTTGTGCCCCAGCTTCTGACTACTCTTTGGAGGCCTGTGAAAGTCTCCAACTGTGGTTGTCTTACCTTTGTGGTTCCTCAATTCTAACCACGCAGATTCTACACCATCTGACTTTACTTTCTTTCTTACTATTGATTTAATTTCATTTCTTAATAATAAAGTAAACCCACTCCCTCTGCCACCTAACTTTTCGATAGTATATATGTCCTTGAATGTCCTGATCCCCTTGCAACCACCTCTCTGTGATGCCCATCACGTCATACCTACCAATTTCAATCTGTGCCACAAGCTCATTTACTCTATTCTTTAAACTGCTCGCATTCCGATCTAACCCTTCAATCTTGTATTAAAGGTCTCTCCTCTCATTGTCATTTGTTTGTCCAGTGTGCTTGAAGTTTAATTGCTTACATTTTCCATACACAACTGTCCTATTTGCATCTGTGCTGGAGATTGTAATAACCTCTCCTGAGCTCTGTACTCTTACCTCCTCTTTTCTAATTAAACCCTATAACAGAACCCACAACCCTGCCAACGCACACACACTATGATCAGTTTAGAGCTCTGTCTACAGCCTTAGTTAAGATTCACTTGGACTCTGGTCCCAGCACGGTTCAGACGAAGACTGTCCTATCGGAACAGGTCCTTTCTTCCTCAGTAATAAAATGTGTTTATTTAACACAAAATACAGGGACAAGAAAAAAAAACATTTCTGCACATACCAAAACATGAAAACTACAAAGAGACAAGTCTGTTAAAATACACTTACAATGTGGAGCTATATGAATTGAAAGGTGAATTACAAAACCACGGACGAGGTGTTCAAGCTTTATCAGTCATTATTTGACCCACAGCTGAAATGCTGATTTCCCCTCAGTCAGTGATCCCCTCACTGAGATTCTCTCGCCCTGTCTCTATCACAGTGTCGAGAGGGACTACAAGTTCCTGTTAGCCCAGAATATTTAAATTAATTCACCTTCTCCCTGGAACCAATCTATTGTTATTTTGGACCTTGTTCAGCCGTCAGCAACCCGGCTCAGAGAAATTATTGGCGATAAATGATCTGGGATGACAGCATAGTGCTCACAGGGTACGGACCAGACAAAGGGCTTGCAATCTGTGGTAGTTCTACATAATATTTCTGTGTATTTGTCCTCATGCTGTTTTCTGATCTAACTTCACACTCACCTGACACCCCTTGCTCTCACTCACTCTGTCACTCCGTTTTCTATCCATTCCTTTTATCTCTCTTGACTTCCTTTTTCTCTGTTAATTTCTCTCTCTCTTTCATACACACACACTCTCTCTGTTTTCAAATTATGATATTGGAGAGCTCGTCGGTGTACAATGTGTTAAATGGCCTCCTTCTGTGCTCTTATTAATTCTGAAGCTCTCTGACCCACAATAAAGACTTTAGGTGCCTGGAGAGACAAGCTGATCCTGAGAAGGACACAGTGCAGAATCACCCTTTACCTCTTCCTGTTGTCTGATATGCAGCGGCCGTGAAATATCTGTTCAAACAAAATAGATTGAAATTCGTGCAGGCGGGAGGACGTTCACCAGATGATTTTGCTGTCAGGATTTAACAAGCAGTTCCCACATATACAATGTGGATTTCCCTGATAGCAGCTCGTCTCAATTGACACGTACTAGCTCTGCCTGATACTTACGTAATTTGCCTTCCGCCAATTCAGTAGCTTCACCCAAGGTCCTGAATTATCCATGTTCGTAACTATCTTAAATCTGAAAGAGCTGTGATCACTCTTTCTAATATTATATCCCACTGAGACGTCAGTGACCTGACCAGGATCATTAGCCAAGGTCCAGTATGGCTCTTCCTCTCATTGGTCTATCCACATACTATTGCAGGTAACAAATTCTGCCCCGTCTAAGGCTCTTGCTCCATGGGACCCCCAGTCATTATTGGGGATGCTAAAGTCACTCACTATGATCACTCTCTTTTTAATACACCTTTCCTTAATTGACGTACATATTCGTTCCTCCATCGCTCCGTGGCTGTTGGAGGGATTATAATAACGCAGTGCTTGAAGCCATCTTATAATTGAGCTTTACCCATATTGCTGCAGTGGATGATCCCTCCTGTAAGTCCTCTTCAAGTGCACGTGTAAAACAACTCGTCTACCTCTTTTACCTTCCTCTCCATCTCGCATGAAACAACGGAATCCTGGAATGTTGAATGGCCAGTCCTTTCCCCCGCTCAACCAAATCTCTGTAAACCCACAACATCATAGTCCCATGTACGGTTTCAGGCTGTCAGTTCATGAGTCTTACCCATAATAATTCTTGCATTGAAATAAATATCCTTCAGCCCAACTCCATCAGATCCTGACCAGATATTTGGTTTGAGTTTCCCTGACGTAAATTCTCCTCGACTATTCTTTGGTAACAGGAGATTACAAAAGACTGTCAGTAAAGCAGAAAATATTGTAAACAGACAATTTCAGGTTCCTCCCTTGTCCCTTCAATCTGTACATTGCATCACACACTGTCCAATTCCAATAAACTGCTGGATGATTATTTTGCTTCAAACAACAGTCTCCAGCCTCTCACTGCACATTATTCAACTCTCTCTGGACCCATTGGATTGACTGTTTTCTGATCCCTCTCTCAAACAAATCTCTGTAATATTTATATCATTGTTATATATACTCATTCAAACTCCAAGCTCCAAGCTCATCTGTCTTGCCTGTCATACTGCTCACATTAAAATCAGCATACTTCAGACTGCCAGCCCTATTGTGTTCACTCCCATCTGCTAAGTTGTTGTTGGCTTTAGCTGTACTGGGATTAGTCTATAACTCCTCTTCAGTCACTGTGCTTGTGGACGTACTGCTCTAGTTCCCCCAACTTCCCCCCACTGCCATACTAGTTTAAACCCTCCTGAGTGACAATAGCAAACCTGCCTGCCAGGAGATTGATGACAGTTCACGTCCATCCCGTCCTTCTTGTGTATTTCATACTGACCCAGGAATCTCAATTAGCCACATAACGGAGATTTCTGCCAGTTCAGATGCATCCCGTCCTTCTTGTGTGTATCCTGTCGGGAATTCCAATGATCCTCATATTGGAGATTGCTGCCGGTTCCGATGCATCCCATCCTTGTTGTGTATATCCTACCGACCCTGGAATCCCAATGATCCGCATATTGCAAGTGGTGCCTACCCTACCAGCTCTTTGGACATGTTTTTAACTATACTGCCTTCCTATTCCTAACCTCACTGGCACGTGGCATAATCTAGTCTCTTCAATATTCAAATATCCATTCAGCACAACTCTGGCAAGAACCTTTACTTTAAAATGGATGGACTTGGCAATAAAAACTTAAATTTGATCTCATTTACCAGAAAGGTGGAGCCCAAAGAATCAGTCGCAATGACCATAGGATCTGATATCTATCACCTTCACCAAACCTGTGTGACAAGGTATACATATGGAGCATCTATTTGTAGATGGATGAGGATAAACAGAATTAGCCCAAAAGACCAGAAAATGTCAGAACAGCTGGCTGCCATTCTGCCTGTTTACTCTGCTTTGATGTTCAATTGGATTATAGCTATTCTGTTCTTTTAAATGGTAGGGTCTTTGCCCCGCATCCCTAGCAGTTCAGAACGTGCCCAGTGTCTTTGAGCGCTCCCTGCGTAGGGAGCATCCAGTACCAGGCGGTGGGGTGTGGGGAATCCCGGGGTGGCTCGATGGAAGGCTGCATGCAGTGTCGGATGGACTCAGGGATTGAGAGAGACGGAGTAGGTAATCAGGGACATGCACTCACATACGTAGCTGGGCAAGATTCCCAAGCTCTCGGGGAGCCCGAGCACCCGTGCCACTTTTACAATAAAGCCGTCATATTTGCAGCAATCCTCCATCAAACACAAGCAAATATACTGTAGATAGCATAAACCTGAAACAAACACAGGAACATATTGTGAAGAGAGAAAGTAATTAATCTTCCCAATGCAGACACGGGGAGATTGTAAAAACTCCACAAAGAAAGGGTCCAGAGATTGGAATTGAACCCGAGTCCCTGACCCTGTGAGGCAGCAGTGTTGTGCCACCACGCTACACAATGATGGGCAAATGGATTAGTATAGTTACATTAATATATTTTCGACAGTCAGTTAACAGGAATGCTCTCATTCAGCCTGTCTAAGACTGGGAAGCCTTTATACAGCAGCAGAGTACAATTTTAGAAGCAATAAAGTGGTGAACACGAAACATGTAAGCTAGCTCGCTTTAGTAAAGGAGATTGCAGGAGTTTTGTTAAGATATATAAAAGGGGAGAGTGAACATTGGACAACCAGAAATTGATGCTGACTGCAGAGAAATGGAGAACAAAGAATTGGAGAATGACCTGAATAGGTACTTTCCATCAATCCTCACAATGGTAGACACTAGGAACATTCCAGAACTTCAAGCGAGTCAAGGGTGAGGGATGGATGTAATGATTGGCGCTGAGTAGAAGGCACTGGAGAAGCTGCAACGTTTGAAAATGGACAAATCACACAGACTGGAAGGATAACAACCAATGTTATGAAGGAATTAGTGGAGGAGATTGTGAAACCATTGGTCGTGACTGTTCAGGAATAACTATCATCAGACAGAGTCCGAGAGAACTGGAAAATGGACAATTTAAAATCTCTGTGTAAGAAGGAAGAAAGGCAACATACAGGAAATCATAGGGCAGTTTAGCCTGGCATCGGTCGTTAATCGGATTTAGAGTGCATTGCTAGCAATGACATTGCAGAGTACTTGGAGGTACATGGTAAAATAGGGCTGAGTCAGCATGGCTTTATCAAGGAGTGGTCCCGCTGACAAGTCTGTCAGAATTCTATTAGAAGATAATGAGCAGGTTTGACAAAGGCAGAATGTGATCTGATTTGCTAATAGCGAGTGGGTTACATTTGAATCTGTGTTAAATTGAAACATGTTAATTTATTGGTTACATCTTGCAAAACCAGATGTACAAAAACAACTAAAAATTGTAAAGGAACAATTCAATAGTAGTTAATTAAGATAAGGATGCAGGGTCGGGTGATGTGTTGTTTCTCTATGATGTCGGAGTGGTGGATCCCACTGTGGATCCCAGTGACCATGTCTGGAGTAAACGTTGCAAGCTAGAAGAACTCTGGCTCTGAGTCGATGAACTGGAGTTTGAGCTTCAAACAATGTGAGGCATCAAGGAGGGGAGGAGTTCCCTGCATGCTGTGATTCAGGAGACAGTTACACTCCTTAGATCAACTGACTCAAATTCAGCCAGTGGTTAGAAAACGGAGGGTTTGGCTATGAGTGAGGCAGGTAGAGGGGTCCAGGAGGTAGAATTGCAGGAGCCTCAGCCCATGTCGGTGTCTAACGTGTTCAAGAGTTTTCTTCCCTGTGTGGGTGGAAATGGGGACTGCAGGGAGGATGAGCATAATGGCCACAGCATCGAATTGAGGGAAGCTTTCAAGTGAGGCAAGAAAAGAGAAATGTTACGGTAATTGGGGATAGTATAGTTAGCGGCATAGACACTGCTCTCTGTGATCGGGATTGAGAGTCCTGAAAGTTGCATTACGTACTAGTGTTTGGATAAGGGATATCTCATCTTGGCTGCAGAGGAACGTGGAGTGAGAGGGTAAAGATCCATTGATCGTGGTCAGTGTAGGTACCAACGACAGAGATAAAACTAGGGCAGCGGTTCTGCTTAGGGATACGAAGAACTCAGAGCTAAATTAGAAAACAGAACCAAAAAGGAAATAATCTCTGGATTACGGCCTGAGCCATGAGCTAATTAGCACAGGGTCAGCAGCAAAATGCGTGGCTCAAAGTTTGATGTGAGAGAAATGGGTTTGTATCATGGGACATTGACACCAGTACTGGGGAAGGAGGGCACTGTTCCGATCCGACGGTCTTCATTTGAACCATGTTGGGACGAGAGTCCGAGCAAATCGCATAACTAGGGCTGTAGGCTGGACTTTAAACTAAATGGGGTGGGGTGGTATCAGTTTGTTGCGAAATTAGAAAACCCGAATTAAAGGAGGGGTAAGACTGCAGAACTCAAGAAGAAGGCGTTTGGTATGTTTTCCTTTATTGGTCAGAGCATTGAGTACAGAAGTTGGGAGGTCATGCTGCGGCTGTACAGGACATTGGTTAGGCCACTTTTGGAATATTGCATGCAATTCTGGTCTCCTTCCTATCGGAAAGATGTTGTGAAACTTGAAAGGGTTCAGAAAAAATTTACAAGGATGTTGCCAGGGTTGGAGGATTTGAGCTACAAGGAGAGGCCGAACAGGCTGGGACTGTTTTCCCTGGAGCGTCGGAGGCTGAGGGGTAATCTTATAGAAGTTTACAAAATTATGAGGGGCCTGTATAGTACAAATTTAGGGTGCAGGACCTGGAGTGTAGGGAGGGTAGGAATATGGTATCAATCTTAAAGGATCGTGCCTGTAAACAGAAGGGTGGCTTGAAGTGTGTATACTTTAATGCCAGAAGTATACGAAATAAGGTAGGTGAACTCGCAGCGTGGGTTGGTACCTGGGACTTCGATGTTGTGGCTATTACGGAGACATGGCTAGATCAGGGACAGGATTGGCTGTTGCAGGTTCCAGGGTTTAAATGTTTTAGTAGGGTCAGAGGTGGGGGTAAAAGAGGGGGGGGTGTGGCTTTGCTTGTCAAAGATAGTATTACAGCGGTGGAAAGGAAGATGGATGAAGATTTGCCATCTGAGGTAGTTTGGGTTGAGGTTAGGAATAGGAGAGGTGAGGTCACCCTGTTAGGAGTCTTTTACAGGCCTCCTAATAGTCCTAGAATCGTTGAAGAAAGGATTGCGAAGATGATTCAGGAGAAGAGTGACAGTAATAGGGTGATTGTTATGGGAGACTTTAACTTTCCTGATATTGATTGGGAAAGCTATAGCTCAAGTTCGTTAGATGGGTCAGTGTTTGTGCAATGTGTGCAGGAGAGTTTCCTGACACAATATGTAGATAAGCCAACAAGACGTGAGGCCATACTGGATTTGGTTCTGGGTAACGAACCAGGCCAGGTATTAGAACTAGAGGTAGGTGAGCACTTTGGGGACAGTGACCACAATTCGGTGATTTTTACTCTAGTGATGGAGAGGGATAAGTGTGTACTACAGGGCAAGAGTTATAGCTGGGGGCAGGGAAATTATGATGCGTTGAGGCATGACTTAGGATGTGTGGATTGGAAAAGTAGATTCCAAGGCAAGAGCGTAATTGATATGTGGAACTTGTTCAAGGAGCAACTATTGAGTGTCCTTGATAAGTACGTACCTATCAGGCAGGGAGGAAAGGGTCGTGTGAAGGAGCCGTGGTTTAATAAGGAGTTGGAATCCCTTGTTAAATGGAAGAGGGCGGCCTTTGTAAAGATGAGGCGTGAAGGTTCAATAGGGGCGATTGAGAGTTATAAGGTAGCCCGGAAGGACCTGAAGAGAGAGCTAAGAGCAGCAAGGAGGGGACATGAAAGGTCCTTAGTTGGTAGGATTAGGGAAAACCCTAAGGCTTTCTATAGGTATGTTAGGAATAAAAGAATGACTAGGGAAGGAATAGGTCCAATCAAGGATAGTAATGGGAAGTTGCGTGTGGAGGCTGAAGAGATTGGGGAGGCGCTGAATGAATACTTTTCGTCAGTATTCACTCAGGAACAGGACATTGTTGTCGATATGAATACTGAGGCACGAATAAGTAGAATGGATGGCTTTGAGATATGTAGAGAAGAGGTGTTGGAAATTCTGGCAAGGGTGAAAATAGATAAGTCCCCTGGGCCTGATTGCATTTATCCTAGGATTCTCTGGGAAGCAAGGGAGGAGATTGCAGAGCCATTGGCCTTGATTTTTGTGTCCTCTTTGTCTACAGGAGTAGTGCCAGAGGACTGGAGGCTAGCAAACGTGGTTCCCTTGTTCAAGAAGGGGAGTAGGGATAATCCTAGTAACTATAGGCCAGTGAGTCTCACTTCTGTTGTGGGCAAAGTCTTAGAGAGAATTATAAGGGATAGGATTTATGCACATCTGGATAAGAATGATGTGATCAAGGATAGTCAGCATGGTTTTGTGAAGGGCAGGTCGTGCCTCACAAACCTTATTGAATTCTTTGAGAAGGTGACGAAGGAGGTAGATGAGGGGAAAGCGGTAGATGTAGTATATATGGATTTTAGTAAGGCGTTTGATAAGGTCCCCCATGGTAGGCTACTGCAGAAAATACAGAGATATGGCATTGAGGGTGAGTTGGAGGTTTGGATTAGGAATTGGCTCTCTGGAAGAAGACAGAGGGTAGTAGTTGATGGCAAAGATTCATCTTGGAGTGCCGTCACTAGTGGTGTTCCGCAAGGATCTGTTTTGGGACCACTGCTGTTTGTCATTTTTATAAATGACCTGGAGGAAGGGTTAGAAGGTTGGGTGAGCAAGTTTGCGGATGATACGAAAGTCGGAGGAGTTGTAGACAGTGAGGAAGGATATGGCAGGTTACAGCGGGATATAGAGAAGCTGCAGAGCTGGGCAGAAAGGTGGCAAATGGAGTTCAATGTAGCTAAGTGTGAAGTGATTCACTTTGGTAAGAGTAATAAAAAGATGGATTACTGGGCTAATGGTAGACTACTTGGTAGTGTGGAAGAGCAGAGGGATCTTGGTGTCCATGTACACAGATCTCTGAAAGTTGCCACCCAGGTAAATAGTGCAGTGAAGAAGGCATATGGCGTACTGGCTTTTATTGGTAGAGGAATTGAGTTCCGGAGTCCTGAGGTCATGCTGCAGTTGTATAAGACTCTGGTGCGGCCGCTTCTGGAATATTGTGTGCAGTTTTGGTCGCCATACTATAGGAAGGATGTGGAGGCACTGGAACGGGTGCAGAGGAAGTTTACCAGGATGTTGCCTGGTATGGTAGGAAGATCCTATGAGGAAAGGCTGAGGCACTTGGGGTTGTTTTCTTTGGAGAAAAGAAGGTTTAGGGGTGATTTGATAGAGGTGTACAAGATGATTAGGGGGTTAGATAGGGTTGACAGTGAGAACCTTTTTCCGCGTATGGAGTCAGCTATTACAAGGGGGCATAGCTTTAAATTAAGGGGGGGTAGATATAGGACTGATGTTAGGGGTAGGTTCTTCACTCAGCGAGTCGTAAGATCATGGAATGCCCTGCCAGTAGCAGTAGTGGACTCTCCCTCTTTATGGGTATTTAAGCGGGCATTGGATAGGTATATGGAGGATAGTGGGTTAGTGTAGGTTAGGTGGGCTTTGATCGGCGCAACATCGAGGGCCGAAGGGCCTGTACTGCGCTGTATTGTTCTATGTTCTATGTTCTATGTAAATTGACAACGTCTTTTCCCTGGGGTCGGGGAGTCCAGAACTAGAGGACATAGTTTTAGGGTGAGAGAGGGAAAGAAATAAAAGAGACCTAAGGGGCAACATTTTCACGCAGAGTGTGGTTCGTGTATGGAATGAGCTGCCAGAGGAGGTGGTGGAGGCTGGTAAAATTGCAACATTTAAGAGACATATGGATGGGTATATGAATAGGAAGGGTTTGGAGGGATATGGGCCGGGTGCTGGCAGGTGGGACTAGATTGGGTTGGGATATCTGGTTGGCATGGATGGGTTGGACCGAAGAGTCTGTTTCCATGCTGTAAATCTCTATGACTCTAAGTTATTCAAATCTCCAACACAGTCGCAGAGAGCATGTAAAGCGTTACACAGGACAAACAAATAACAATAAGAGGAAAGGCTAATACAGGGCTGAACTGTTATATCGGAATGCATGCAGTATAACGAATAAGGTAAATAAGCTTGTGACTCATGCACAAATTGGCAGGTCGCCATCACGAAGACATCGCTGCAAGAGGATCAGGATTGGGAGCTGAATATTCAAGGATATGCATCCTATCAAAACAGTGGGTTTGTCTTATCAGTAAGAAATGAAATTAAATCAATAATATGAAATGAAGTAAGGTCAAATGGTATAGAATTTGTGTCGGTAGAATTGAGAAATCACAAAGGTTTAAAAAAAGTAGTTAGATTTCTGTTCAGGCCTCCAAACAGTAGTCAGGACTGGGTTGCAAGATACACCAGGAGCTAGAAAGAAGTGTAAGAAATACAAAGTTACTGTAATCATGTGGGATTTCATTATGGAGGTGGCTGGGAATTCAGCTTGATGGTGGTTTACAAGAAAAGGAATTTGTAGAATGTCTATAAGATGGCTTTTTGGAGCAGCTTGTGCAGGCAGACTAGATGAGGGAGCTTAAGGTGAAGGAAATAATCGGAGGCAGTGATCATAATATGATTGAATTTACTCTGCAATTTCAGGTGGAGAATTTAGAATCAGAGGTAACGGTATTAAAGCTGAATAAAGGAGGAGAAAGTGAGGACTGCAGATGCTGGAGATCAAAGCTGAAAATGTGTTGCTGGAAAAGCGCAGCAGGTCAGGCAGCATCCAAGGAACAGGAGAATCGACGTTTCGGGCATAAGCCCTTCTTCAAGAATGTATGATAAGGGTCCGTGGTAGAGGCAAGGTAGAGGCATGAATAGAAGCTTTTCTGTCCGGCAGAAAGCAGAGAGTGAGGATAAAATGGTCCTTCTCAGGATGGCAGCAGGTGACAAGTGGTGGTCAGCAAGGCACAGTGTTGGGACCATGACTTTTTACTTATTCGTTAACAATCTCGATGATGGAACTGGGGGCACTCTGGCTAAGTTTGCAGACGAAACAAAGTTACTTAGAGAGTCAGGTCGGAGAGAGAAGGCGGAGGGGCTGAAGAAGGAATTGGCCAGGTAAAGGGGTTGGCAGATGCATTCTAACATCGGAAAGTGTGAGTTCATGCACTTTAGCACGAAGAATAGAGGCATGGTCTATTTCCTTAATGGGTAGAAAATTCAGAAATCTGAAGTGCAAAGGGACTTGGGAGTTCTAGTGCAGGGTTCTCGTAAGGAAAGCTTGCAGGTTGAGGTAGTAGTTACGAGTGCAGTTGCAGTTATTATTGATGGCATTTATTACGAGAGAAATTGAATATAAGAACAGGCTGTATACAGCTTTGGTGAGACTACATTTGGAGTATTGCGTGCACTGTTGAGCGCCATATCTCAGGAAGGATGTACTGTCCCTGGAGCTTGTTCAGAAGATTTTCACAGGAATAGTCATAGGAGTGAAAAGTTTATTGTGTGAGGAATGTTTGAGTCTTTGGGTCTATACTTGATAAAGTTTAGAAGGAAGAGGGGAAAGGTAATTGAAACATACAGAATACTGAATGACCTGAACAGAGTGGATTTTCATAAGATGTTTCCATTGGTAGGAGAGACAAGGAACCAAGGACACAGCCTTAGCTTAAAGCGAACACCTTTTGGAACGATGATAAGGAACTTCTTTAAGCAGGGAATGGTGAATCTTTGCAATTTATTGCCAGAGAAGGCTGTGCGGCCAGGTCATTGAGTATATTTGAGACGATGATTTTTTTTGATTATCCAGGGGATCAAGGGTTAAGGGGAGAACGTCGGAGAATGGGCTTGTGAAACTTATCAGTGATGATTGAATGGCGGCGTAGACTACATCGGCAAACTGGCCTAATTTCTGCTCCTGTATCTTATAGTCTTCTGGTCTAAACCTTAAGGAGGCACCTTGCATCTCTGAGAATATGGATTCATGTTCTTCATGAATGTCAGGAGCTGGTGGGAATAGTTAACTGTTTTAGAATGAAGGTATTGTGGATGCTATGGCCGGATAATATGACATTCAGTGCAGGATCACACACCAAATGCACAGTATTAATGTGGGCAGTATTAATATTCAGAACCTGGACCTCTCTGTCTCTCTCAATCACTGTGGGGAGTGGGGTTTGGGGTGGGTAGGCGTAACGTCCTCAGGGGCACTTAAACTATCCAGATTCATGCATCCTGAGTGAAATAAAAGTGACGGAATTTATTACCTTCCCATTGTCTGTTTAGAATATAAGGAGTGATTGTCCATTCCTCTCAAGTTTCAATGCAATCACCTCTTATTATCTCACAGCGCGACAGATCAACCTTCACTCACTCCTCATGGTGCCGTCATCCCAGGGATTAATCCGGTGGAACTCCTGTTTATTCTTTCTGTGATAAGGAGATCGCTCCTTATAAAGGAGATAAAATCTGTCCACAATACCCCAAACACTGCCTCAACAATGGTCTCAGAGTTGATCACAATAATTCCTTTCCCTCACTTTGCTGGCTCCATTTTCTTCATGTGACACAGGAAACCATTCGTTTACGATGCACTGTCACTGATTTGGAATTTAAACCATCCTTACATCTGTAGGTCAACATCAATAAAGCCAGCACCAGAGGTGCCTATCAAGGTGAACATCACTCTCAGAGAGAGACTCAATCACGAAGAATACGACTAAAACAGTGAATGGCTACCGACCTGAATGGAAATCAGCTGCAGGAGTATGGGATACAGGCAGAAGAAGGGAGTTATCTTTCCTTTTGACCTGCCCTTATGGGATGTATGCAGACCTGGTCAGGCCAGCATCTTACGCCAGTCTTGAACTGAGTGACTGGTTTCGCTTTTCCACAGGACTGAAAAGAGTAAAACACAGTGCTGTGGGTTTGCAGTCACACAGAGACCTGACCAGGGAAGGATGTCCCATTTCTTTCTCTAATGAGCTTGAGGCAAGCCTGTATCAACAGATTATTATTCTGTGGCTCTAGATTATGAACCAATGATGTGACCACCATACACTGTCTTCCCATCTTTCAGATTCTGTGCAGAGAACAAGTTAAACATCTCAAGTGCAATTGCTTTGCAATGGACTCGGGTTAAGAAGGGACTTGAAACAGCTGTATCGGGAATTAACAAAGGCACAAATGTTGGTTTATTCAGGAGTTGCACTGAGGCTGAGGAGGAGACTTGCTGTCACAATGGTTGTACTGGAAATCATTGGTGAATGGGGAAGATATGGAGATGTAAACTGTGCAGGAGGAAATGAATCAAAGAGGTTGAGAACCGTCTGTTTCATCCTCGCATATTGGTGAGCAACTTGCCCCGAGTAATTTGCTCGTTATAATTACGAAGGAATGGATGCTTTGACTGGAAATGAAAACATTGACTTGCACCTTCCCAAAATTTACATCACATGATCATCAATTCAGTTCAGACCGTTTCACTAGACATCTCGAGTGACTTACCAGTAACACCAACTATAGCAAGGATAGGATAGTAACCAGCTTGAATAACCAGCAGTACATCTTCAATCCGGATGCCAATGATATCCAAGGCTGGGAAAGCCAATAAAGTCCCCAGAATAAACTCCCGCCCATTGTTGGAACATTCCAGTCTAATGCTATCAGTTTCTGATCTCTCCTCACCCTTACTTCCAGGTGTCCGTCACGTTCAGAGTCCTTCAGAGTTCCCTACGCGCTCTCAAGGATGCCCTCACAAGAACGGGGTATGATGCTCAACTCATCGACCGCCAGTTACGACGTGCCACAGCAAGGAACCGTAATGACCTCCTCAGGAGACAGACACGTGCTGCAACTGACAGGTTACCCCTTCGTTGTTCAGTACTTCCCAGGGCCTGAAAAATTACACCATGTTCATCGTGACCTGCAACACATTATCAGTGAGGATGAGCAGGGTACCAAGGTCTTCCCTACACCTCCACTACTTGCCTTTAAACAACCGCCAAACCTCAAACAGATCATTGTTCGTAGCAAACTGCCCGGCTCTCAGGACAACTCCATACAACCCTGTCACGGTGAATGCTGCAAGACGTGTCAGATTGTGGACGTAGGTACCACTATTACGCGTGGGAACACCTCCCACCTTGTACATGGCAGGTACTCATGTGACTCAGCCTACGTTGTCTATCTTATACGTTGCAGGGACGGATGCCTGGAGGCATGGTACATTGGGGAAACCGAGCAAAGGCTACGACAACGGATGAATGGGCACTGCACAACAATTAACAGACAGGAGTGTTCCTTCCCAGTTGGGGAACACTTCAGTGGTCCAGGACATTCATCCTCGGACCTTCAGGTGACCATTCTCCAAGGTGGACTTTGGGACAGGCAGCAGGGAAAAGTGGCCGAGCAGAGGCTGATAGCTACGTTTGGTACCCGTAGGGAGGGCCTCAACCGGGACCTTGGGTTCATGTCACATTACAGGTGAACACCATTGCACTACACACACATACACAGATATTCCTACACACACACACTCTCACATGCACAAGGACATATGTACACACAGACGCGCACACAGAGACCCACAAACACCCTTATAGACACACACACTCCCACACTCACACATGCACCCCGTCACAGACTTGCGACAATCTGCACTCACTACACACACACAAACACACTTTCTCACACTCACAACCCCCACCCCAGACAGACACACACACGCAGACAGACATAGACGCACATGCACATATATATTTTGTGGGGTGAATTTGTACTTGCAGAGGTACATTGTACTTAGCTCAAAAACTGCATGAATTTATGTAAAACTCCGCTATCTCACTTTTTAGATTAGAATCAGTCTAAACATCAGGTCATAGACAGAGAACACAGGGGGCTAACATCTTCAACATACTGTCCAGCTATCACGATTGTTAACAACTAACCCGAGAATGCAGCATTTAAAAAAAGGTTTTGTGATTTACACATGAAAGAAGTGAAACTATCACTGTATTCTAACAGATGACAGGCTTAACAGACAATCAATTTTTCAATGTATAACTTCAGTTACATCACACTGTAAATTTTTGCTATAAATTCTGTGTTACAATCGAGCCCTCCACTATCATCTGATGAAGGATTATCGCTCCAAAAGCTACTGTGCTTCCAATTAAAGCTGTTGGACTATTACTAGGCGTTGTGTGATTTTTAACTTTGTACGCCCCAGTCCAACACCGGCATCTCCAAATCATGACAATTCAGATAGTTATTCCAGAATCAGAGAGGACAGGTGTGGGTCATGATGTTGACGTTATCGATGCTAAGGTACTGTTGTGAAGTATCTAACTGGACTTCATTTACATTGTGATTATGACATTGGGGAAAAGAGAGAAGATGGAGAGGATTCGGGAACATGACTGTTCAGTTTGGGCGGAGGGACAGTGATGTTCCCCACTCACGAGCGTTGGAACGTTACTCTTTATAACTCATATGAAGAACAGATTAAAGTGTATATCTACAATGAGGAATTAGCAGAGACAATATTAATAAAATGCATTTATGCAATACAAAATACAGCGAAATAAATGATTTTCTGTACAAACCAAAATATGCAAACTTCAAAGGCATAAGGTTGTTAAAATGCACTCCTGATATGGAACTATATAAATTGAAATGTGGATTACAAAACTATGGAAGTGATGTGTGATATTTATCAATCATTATTTGATCCACAGCTGAGATCCTGATTTCCCCTCTGTTAGTGTAATGTAAAAGAAACAAACTTAACATTTTCTATGAAACCTGAAAGAGAATGCTATGCTAATTCTAAAACTTTTCTGAAAGTTGCAAACACTATGTTGAATTCTGCAGTAGAGGAGACAGCTTGTCTTTGCTGAACTTTGTATGCATTCAACCTGGCCTGGCGAGCAGGCGAATTCAGCAGAAAAGCTAAGGAAAACAGAAAGAGAGTTATGTCCACAGCAAGGGAGTGAGAAAATAAGAACTCGAATGTTTCCCAGCCCTTGTCCTTGAGTGTGTGATAAGAAGAATACAAAAGGAATACGTTAATTATATTCAGGGCCCTTTTTCTTTGCTCTTGCTAGCATCTGAGTCCAGTCAGTTTAATTTCCACGACAGTCAGCAATCCACCTGACAAAGATTCTCTGGACCAGTCTCTCACACAGTGGGGGTTATCATTTCCTGCTGGTCTTGGCATAGTCTATTTTTTAACAAAGTCCACCTTCTCAATGTACGAATCTATTGGCCGAATGGATTTTGTTTAGCTGTCAGTAACCTAGCTCTGTGACATTATTGGAAAGGATTGATCTGGGATGACAGCCAGTTTCAGCAAACTGCTTACTGTGTATGACACCCAGACAAAGGGTTTGCAGTCCAAAGGAATTTCTAAATGAAACTTCTGAATTTTGTCTGTCCATATCTATCCACCTTCATGCTGTCTTCTGATCTATTTAACCTCACCCTCATCTAACGCCTCTTCATCCCTCTCTCAGTTAGTCGCTCCCCTTTCTATTCTCTCTTACTTTAACTCTCTTCACTTTCTTTCTCTCTGTTTATTTCTCTCATACAATCTATCTCCACATATTCTCTCTATCTCCAGTTGTGCAGTTGGAGAGCTTGTGTACCCACGATGGGCTGACTGACCTCCATTTGTGCTATAATAATTCTGCGGTTCTCTGACCCATAATAAACACTTTCGGTGCCTGGACAGACACGCTGGTCCGGTGACAGGTACAGTGCACAATCACCAATTATCTCATCCTGTTCTCTGATGCGCAGCTGCCTTGAAAGGTCTGTTCAAACAAAACAGACTGAATGAAATTCGAGCAGTGGGGAGGACGATCTTCACAGTGTATTTCAATCAGGATTTACTGAAGGATGAGGTTCCACAATAACATAACAATGATAGAAAAACAGGACAACACAATGAATAGCAGTCGAGAACAACATGTGATTCCAACTAAGCTTCACCGTATTACCGCAAGATTATCAATCCAGAAAATCAGCTCCTGTTCTGTGGACCGAGGTTCGAATCCCGCCACTGCAGAGGGTGGCAATTCAATTCAATAATTTTAAAATATCCCTGCAATTAATATTCTGCCTATGAGAATGAAATCGTTGCCAATTGTCATAAAAATCCATCTGGTTCTCTGAAGGAATCTTCAATGAAGGAATCTTCCATTTCCCATCTGGTTGGGCCGACCATTGACTCCAAACCCAAAGCAATGTGATTGACTCTCAATCGCCCTCTGAAATGGTTTAGCGAGTCAGTCAGATGGGTTACAAAATCTCAAAGAAATGAAACCAGATGTATTGACCTGGATACCGAAAAAGTGAACGTTAGAAACCTGCAAAGTCCTCCTTACTAACAATGAGGGCTCGTACCAAAATTGGGACAATTGTTTTACAGACCAGTCAAGCAACAGCTTGACATCGGCATACTCACGGAATTTTACCTTACAGATATAACCCAGACAGCACCATCACCATCCCTGGATATGTCCTGTCCCAAAGGCAGGACCGATCTGGCACAGGTCGAAGCTCAGTGCGATAGAGTCGGGTGGTAGATGCTCTGGGAGTCCCTGTGACCTATAACCTCATATCCCCCACTTAACAACTGCCATCAAGAAAGAGGATCAACCCTGGTCCAAAAGAGAGTGCAGGAGGGCAAGCCAGGAGCAGACCCAGGCATACATAAAGATAAAATGTTAATCTGCTGAAGCTTCCAAACAGAACTATTTGCATGCCAAATAGCATAAAATGCTAGGGACAGGCAGAGCTAAGCGATCCCAGAAGTAACACATCAGATCTAAGCTCTTCAGTCCTGCGAAACTGATCATGGATGGTGGTGGACGACTAAACAACTCACCGGAGTAGGAGGCTCCACAAATATCCCCAACCTCAATGATGGAGGAGCTCAGTATATCAGTGTAAATGATAAGGCTGAAGATTTCACAGAATTCTTCACTCAGAAGTTTCGAGTGGATGATCCACTTCAATCTCCTCCCGTGGTCCCCATCATTACAGATAGCAGTCTTCAACAAATTCGATTGACTGATATCAAGAAACGGTTGAAGGCACTCGATACTGCAAAGGCATCACCTTCATCACCACACAAGACAACACCTTCAGTGACTCTCCGGATAAATCCTAGATCCAAGCACCTTCAGCTGCTTTATCAATGACCTTCCCTCCATCATAATGTCAGACCTGGGGATATTCGACAATGACTGCACAATGTTCAGCACCATTCACAAATGCTCAGATACGGAAGCAGTCCATGCTAAAATGCAACAAGATCTGTCCCTCTCCATCTTAGGCTGACAAGTGGCAAGTAACATGTGCACTACACAGATGCCAGACAATGACCATCATCAATAAGAAACAATATAACAACTTAGTATTTGCAGCATTATCATCACTCAGTTCCCCACTATCAATATCCTGGGGTTTAGAATTGATTAGAAACTCAACTCGACTCACCACATAAATGTAAGAGCAGATCAGAGGTTAGGAATACTGCGCGAATAACTCACCTCCTGACTTCCTAAAGCCTGTCAATCATCTAAAAGGCACAAGTCAGGAATGAGATGGAATTCTCCCACTTGCCTGAATGAGTGCAGAGCCAACAAGACGAAAGAAGCTTGAAACCATCCAGAACAAAATAGTCCATTTGATTGGCATCACATTCACAAGCATTCACTCCCTCCACCACCGTCGCTCAGTAGCAGAAGTATGTATTATCTACATGACACAATGCAGAAATTCCCCAAAGATCCTCAGAGAGCATTTTCCAATCCCTCGAACACTTACATCTAGAATGACAAGGCCAGCATACTGATGGGAATGGCACCACCTATAAATTCCCTTCCAAACCAATCAACATCCTGATGTGGAAATATATCGCCGTTCCTACACTGTTACTGGTAAAAACCCTGGAATTCCCTCCTTAATAGCATTGTGGGTCAACACACAGCAAGTGGACTGCAGCGGTTGAAGAAGGCAGCTCAGCACCACTTTCTCAGGTTGGCAACGAGGGACGAACAAGAAATGTTGGGCCCACGCAGCGATGTCACATCCAAAAAAAAATTTAAAATATAGTTCCAAATTGAGCTTCTCGATGGGACAGGTTATCTGATTTGAACATGAACAGGAAAACAGTGTTTCTGATACAGAACATTGTAGACGTTTCTGTTATTAGAAGGATGTTCAGTGTTCGATAACTTATTGTCGCTCTGTGCTGTGATAAATTGCATCTGTTTTGTTAAATTCAACAATACTGGTGTAACAGGATGAATCCTTCGAAAATACCAAACTGAAAATGGCAATCAATTGAGAGACAGTGTATTCCCGCCACATGAGACTCACATATAGCTGTTTATATTCAACGTTTAATGGAATACTGGCCGACACTGAATCCTCCCATTGTTCATATCACAGAGGTTACCATTGAACAGAACGTGAAGTCAAATCAACATACAAATGCAAGGGTTACAAGAGCTGCTCAGAGACAAACAATTCTGCACTGAAAAAATAGACCACATGACCATAACAGCATGAGATATTGCTATAGATTGAGCCCATTCAGCCCATTCCTTCTCTGTGAAACTGTGTCATTTTATCATAGACTCTATGAGTAGTGGACTTATCTTCTACACACTGACTGATTACTGCAAAGATTGATACAATCAGTTTCTATCAGATGCCTCGCCTCCCATTCTTCTAAATTCCATCGAGTACACACACTGCCGCTTATGACAAGCCACCATCCCCAGGATGGATCACCTCCAACACCAGTTGATCTTTTCCCAGAGATATTGCCCAAAATAGCTCCCAACATTCCAAATGCCGTCTGAACATTGCCCATAACATTCTCAGCGGTATGACTCCTCTCTTTAATTCTAGATCCCTTGAAATGAATGCGAACATTGCATTTGCTTTCCTAACTGCCAACTGAACCTGCACAGTAACTATAACAGAGGACGAGTGTTTCAAAATCCTTTTGTTCTTCAGGTTTAATGGATCCTATTAGAACATAGTGTCTGCCTCTAGTCCGCCTACCAAAGTGCATACTCTCACACATGCCCATATTATATTCCATCAGCAACGTGTTTGCCCACAGTCCTAAACTGTCCAAGCTTTTTTGCAGTCTCCCTACTTCATGAATATCACCTGCCCATACAACCATCACTGTAACATCTTGAAACTGAGCAAAAATGCCCTCAGGTCTTTTGTTCAGGTGGTTCATGTAAATGGCACTTCCTGACTCCCAAAGGACTGTGGGAAAGTTAGGACAGCAGATGCTGGAGATCAGAGCTGAAAAATGTGTTGCTGGAAAAGCGCAGCAGTTCAGGCAGCATCCAAGGAGCAGGAGGATCGATGTTTCGGGCATGATCCCTTCTTCAGGAATGAGGAAAGTATGCCCAGAAGGCTAAGATAAAAGGTAGGGAGGAGGGACTTGGGGAAGCGGCGTTGGAAATGCGATAGTTGGAAGGAGGTTAAGGTGAGTGTCATAGGACGGAGAGGGGGTGAGGGCGGAGAGGTCAGGAAGAAGATTGCAGGTTAGGAAGGTGGTGCTGAGTTCGAGGTTTGGGACTGAGACAAGGTGGGGGTGGGGAAATGAGGAAGCTGGAGAAATCTGAATTCATCCCTTGTGGTTGAAGGATTCCGAGGCGGAAGATGAGCCACTCTTTCTCCAGCCGTCGTGTTGCCATGGTCTGGCGATGGAGGAGACCAAGGACCTGCATGTCCTTGACGGAGTGGGTGAGGGAGTTGATGTGTTGAGCCACGGGGTGGTTGGGTTGGTTGGTCTGGGTGTCCCAGAGGTGTTTTCTGAAACGTTCCACATGTAGGCGGCCTGTCTCCCCAATATAGAGGAGGCCACATCGGGTGCAGCGGATGCAGTAAATAATGTGTATGGAGGTGCAGGTGAATTTGTGGCAAATATGGAAGGATCCCTTGGGGCCTTGGAGGGAAGTAAGGGGGGAGGTGTGGGCGCAACATTTTCATTTCTTGCGGTTGCAGGGGAAGGTGCCGGGAGTGGAGGTTGGGTTGGTGGGAGGGTGTGGACCTGACGAGGGAGTCATGGAGGGAGTGGTCTTTTCAGAACACTGACAGTGGAGGAGAGGGGAATATATCCTTGATGCTGGGGTCCGTTTGGAGGTGGCCGAAATGACGACGGATGATACAATGTATTTGGAGGTTGGTGGGGTGGTAGGTGAGGACCAATGGGGTTATGTTCTGTTGGCAATTGGAGGAGTGGGGTTCAAGGGCGGAAGAGCGGGATGTGGAGGAAATGCGGTGAAGAGCATCGTCGACCATGTCTGAGGGGAAATTGCGGTCTTTGAAGAAGGAGGCCATCTGGGTTGTTTGCGATTGGAACTGGTCCTCCTGGGAGCAGATGCGGTGGAGGCGAAGGAATTGGGAATATGGGATGACGTTTTTACAGGGGGCAGGGTGGGAGGAGGTGTACTCTAGGTAGCTGTGGGAGTCGGTCGGTTTATATTAAATGTCCGTGCTGATTTGGTTGCCCGAGATAGAAATTGAGAGGTCTAGGAAGGAGAGGGAGGAGTCTGAGAATGTACCTGGACCGCCTCAGACTTCTCCCTCCCCTTCCACCTTTCGTATTTCCAACGCCCCTCCCCCAAGTCCCTCCTCCCTACCTTTTATCTTAGCCTGGTTAGCTCACTTTCCTCATTCCTGAAGAAGGGCTCATGCCCGAAACGTCGTTTCTCCTTCTCTTTGGATGCTGCCTGACCTGCTGCACTTTTCCAGCAACACAGTTTTCAGCTCTGTGTTTGCTCATGTACAAGGATGATAGTGGTTTTCTTGAAGCAGGCTGGGATTTCGGCTTCAGGACGGAGAGGTTGAAGTTGTTTGTAAATACTTCTGTCAGTTGGTCCTCACAGGATCTGAGTGCTCAGCCGGGAACACTCTCCAGGCCTGTCGCTCTCCTTGACTTGACCTGCAGGAAGACTGATCATGTCTGCCATGGTGATATCGGGCACAGGTACATCCGAGGCTCATGCCCAAAACGTCAATTCAGCTGCTCCTTGGATGATGCCTGACCTGCTGCGCTTTTCCAGCAACACATTTTTCAGCTCTGATCTCCAGCATCTGCAGTCCTCATTTTCTCCTGGTGAGAAAACACGTGCAACATTCCTTAATGACTACCGCCCAGTGGCTCTGACCTCAATAAACATGAAGTGCCTTGAGATGCTGGTTATGGCCCACATCACCTCCAGTCTCCCAGCCTGTCCTGCTGTCCTATCATGTGCCGACTGATGTAACGGGTCCACAACGGATGCCATATACCTGCACTGCCCTCATCCATGGAACATCTGGACAACAAGGATGCATACATCAGACTCCTGGTCATTGACTACAGCTCTACCTTAAACATCATTATTCCCTCCAGAATTATCTCAAAACTCCTGACCAAAACTCATGGCTCCACCCTCTGCAACTGGATACCCTGGTATCTGACACACAGACCACAATCTGTGAAGATAGGTATCTGTACATTCTCCAAAATAAAACTCAACATTGGAACTACTGGAGGATGTGTTCTCAGCCCCCTATTGTACTCTCCGTGCACCCACAGCAGTGTCCTCAGCCCCCTACTGTACTCCCTGTATATCCACAGCTGTGTCCTCCGTCCCCTACTGTACTCCTTGTACACACATGGCTGTGCCCTCAGCCTCCTACTGTACTCCCTGTACTCCCATGGTTGTGTCCTCAGCCCCCTGATGTACTCCCTGCACTCCCATGGCTGTGTCCTCATCCCCATACCCTACTCCCTCTACTCCAATATCTCTGTCTTCACCCCCTACTATACTCCCTGTACACACGTGGCTGTGTTTTCAAATTCCAAACAACGCCAGCTACAAGTTCGCTGATGACATCACCAAATCAGGAGGGATATGAAACAACGTTCAGTCAGAATACAGAAAGGTGATTGAGGGCTTCGTGGCATGGTGTAATGATAATAGCCTCTCTCTCAAATTCGGCAATAGTAAGGAACTGATCATTGAGTTCAGAAAGAAAGGAGAGGAACACACCATCATCGACATCAATGGTTGAGGCAGTGCAGAGCATCAACTCCCTCAGAGTGACGTCAACTGACAACCTACCCTGGTCTTCTTGCATAGGTGTGACAGTCAAGAAGGTTCAATAACTCCTCTTCTTCCTCAGGAGGCTCAGGAAATTCAGCATGTACTACTTCGAAAGGTACACCATTGAGAGCATACTATTTGGATGCTTCACCGCTTCATACAGCAATGCTCTGCCCAGGACCGCAAGAAACGACAGAAGGTTGGGTGCACAGCCAATCTCCCAACCATCGACTCGACTTACACGGCTCGTTGCCGCAGAAAGGCTGCCAACATTTAGAACAAAGAACAAAGAACATAGAACAGTACAGCACAGAACAGGCCTTTCAGCCCATGATGTTGTGCCGACCATTGATCCTCGTGTATGGACCCTCAAATTTCTGTGACTATATGCATGTCCAGCTGTCTCTTAAATGTCCCCAATGACCTTGCTTCCACAACTGCTGGCAACGCATTCCATGCTCTCACAACTCCCTGTGTAAAGAACCCGCCTCTGACATCCCCACTATAGTTTCCTCCTACCAGCTTAAAACTATGACCCCTCGTGTTAGCCATCTCTGCTCTGGGAAATAGTCTCTGGCTATCGACTCTATCTATGCCTCTCATTATCTTGTATAATCAGTCAGGTCCCATCTCCTCCTCCTTTTCTCCAATGAAAAAAGTCCAAGCTCAGTCAACGTCTTTTCATAAGATAAGCCCTCCAGTCCTGGCAGCATCTTGGTAAACCACCTCTGAACCCTCTCCAAAACACCAACATCTTTCCTATAATAGGGCGACCAGAACTGGGCGCAATATTCCAAGTGCGGTCTAACCAAAGTTTTATAGAGCTGCAACAAGATCTCAGGACTCTTAAACTCAATCTCCCTGTTAATGAAAGCCAAAACACCATATGCTTTCTCAACAACCCTGTCCACATGGGTGGCCATTTTAAGGGATCTATGTACCTGCACACCAAGATCCCTCTGTTCCTCCAACACTGCCAATAATCCTATCCTTAATCCTGTACTCAGCTTTCAAATTCGACCTTCCAAAATGCATCACCTCGCATTTATCCCGGTTGAATTCCATTTGTCACCTCTCAGCCCATCTCTGCATCCTGTCAATGTCCCACTGCAGCCTGCAACAGCCGTCTATACTGTCAACGACACCTCCGACCTTTGTGTCATCTGCAAATTTGCTGACCCATCCTTCAATCCCCTCATCTAAGCCATGAAGAAAAATTACAAACAGTAGAGGCCCAAGTAGAAAACCCTGTGGAACACCAATCACCACTGACTTCCAGGCAGAATATTTTCCTTCTACTACCACTCGCTGTCTTCTGTTCGCTACCTAATTCTGTATCCAGACAGGTAAGTTCCCCTGTATCCCATTCCTCCGGACCTTCTGAATGAGCCTACCATGGGGAACCTTATCAAATGCCTTGCTGAAGTCGATATACACCACATCCACACTTCGACCCTCATCAACGTTTCTAGTCACATCCTCAAAGAACTCGATAAGTTTTTTGAGGCATGACCTGCCCCTCACAAAACCGTGTTGACTGCATTTAATCAAGCCATGCTCTTCCGGATGGTCATAAATCCTATCCCTCAGAATTCTTTCTAACACCTTACAGACGACAGATGTGAGACTTACAGGTTCATAATTGCCGGGGATTTCCCTATTTCCTATCTTGAAGAGAGGAATTACATTTGCCTCTCTCCAGTCCTCAGGTACGACACCAGTGGAGAGCGAGGATGCAAAGATCTTCGCAAGTGGCGAAGCAATTGCATTTCTCGTTTCCCAAAGCAGCCGAGGACAAATCTGGTCCAGGCCTGGCGACTTTTCAATCTTAATGTTTGACAAAATTTTGAGCACATCAGCTTCCTCGATCTCTATCCATTCCAGCATGCACACCTGCTCTTCAAAGGTTTCATTCACTACAAAGTTCGTTTCTTTCGTAAGTACAGAAGCAAAAAAACACATTTCGGGCTTCCCCTCCCTCCTCGGACTTCACACAGAAGTTCCTAATGCTATCCCTGATCGGCGCTGCTCTTTCTTTGACCATTCTCTTATTCCTCACATAAGTGTAAAATGCCTTTGTGTTCTCCCTAATCAGTTCTGCCAAGCCTTTCTCGTGCCCCCTCCTGGCTCTCCTCAGACCATTTTTGAGCTCCTTCCTCGCCTGCCTGTGATCCTCTCGAGCTGATCTTGACCCTAGCTTCCTCCACCTTACGTAAGCTACCTTCTTCCTTTTGATGAGAAGCTCCACTGCTATCGCAGATTACTGAGGGAAGGGAAACAGGAAATAGCTGGGGCATTAATAGATATCTTTGTAGCATCCTTGAACACAAATGAGGTCCCGGTGGAATGGAAAGTTGTTGCTTAAGAAGGGTAGCATGAATAATCCAGTTAATTATAGACCAGTGAGCCTGTCATCAGAGGTAGGGGAGCTGATAGAGAAGATACTGAGGGATAGGGTCTTTCCTCATTTGGATGAAAATGGTCTTATCAGTGATAGACAAGATGGTTATGTGCTGGGAAGGTAATGACTTACCAATTTAATAGAATTCTTTGAGGAAGTGACAAAGTTGATTGATGAGGGAGGGACTGTAGATGTCATGTACATGGACTTCAGGAATACGTTTGGTAAATTTTTCCATAGTCGGGTTAAGGAGAAAGTGAAGTCACATGGTGTCCAGGGTGTGCTAGCTACATGGATAAAGAACTGGCTGGACAACAGGGTACAGAGCGTAGTATAGGAAGGCAGATTCTCAAAATGGAGGACTGTGACCAGTTGTGCCTCATTTAAGATGTTTCCAGAAAGATACATGATTGTGCAGGGTGCAAAGGGATACAGACCCTCAGAAAATTGGCGACTGATTTAGATAGAGGATCTGGATCAGCGCAGGATTTGACCGACAAATGGCCTGTTGAACTGGCATGTTCTTATTTCGAACATTAGCAAAGACCCATCACATCCATGTAAAGATCTCCCACAACCTCTTCCATCAGGCTAAAAGATACAGAAGCTTGAAAATACAGATCAGCTGGTTCAGTAACGGCTTCTTCCTGGCTGTTATTAGACTGATGAATGGACTCTAATCTCAGATAATGCTGATCTTGTTCATGTTGATCTCACCTAGCGCATGCTCTGTGCAGCGTAACCTTTTTGCCTCTCAGACATGTTTTACAGCCATCGTTCTGTACATCCTTGCTTACTTTGATCTGCCTGGACATCTTGGTACAGGTCAAAATAAGTCCTCACCTCCACCCCCCTAGCTCCCTCCAGTGCTCACTCCCAGGTCTCTCTAGTCCTCACCCCCAGCTTCTCCCATACCCCCCAGCTCCCTGTGAACCCATCCGCAGCTCCCCGTTCCCTTTGTCTCTCACTGTGTCACTCACACTGTCTGTTTCCCTCTGTTTTCCTTTTCCCTGCCTTCTGTTTCTTTCGCTGAACCTACTATCTTCCCTGCTCCCTGTCCATGTGACTGTTTGTTTCCTTGTTTTGTTTCCTTTCTCTCTTTGATTGACTGTCCATCTGTTTCCCTCGCTGTGTTCTCTTTCTCCTTCCCTTCGTATCTGTCTATTTCGCCGTCGTTGTGATGGTGATGGCTTCTCTATTCGTTTGAAGCGGGTGATAGCTCATTGGCTCGATGCTAACAATACAATAAACTCAACTGGGTTTTGGTATGAAAGGCATAATTTAAAATTATCGGTTAAACTTCAATTGTTCACAAAACAGCAACCAGAACATGTGTATCCATTTAACAGCAATTATTATATCTCCCTATTTTGGAACAGCCCATCTCCCAATGTTCCTTACACTGGCAACTGGAAACATTCTATTCGGGTGCATAATGGTCTGACATGGTAACTGCTCTGCCCAGGACCATAAAAAAAACTACAGACGGTTGTGTGCACAGTCCAGACCATCGCGGAAGACCACCTTCTGTCATTTATACTTGTCATTGTCGCAGAAAGGCTGGCAACATCAAAGATCTCTCCCAAAACAATAATGATCTCCTACAACCTCTTCCAACAGGGAGGAGACACAAAGGTTTGAAAACATGGACGATGTATGCTCAGGGACACTTCCTTTCCTACCATTATTAGACTGACAAATTGATATCTCTCACTTTTCAAATAATATTAATCTTGCTAATGTCGATTTTGCTTTGCTCACCTCCTGTGAAGCTGTAACCATGTTTGCCTCACTGTGTGTAAGTACCCCACGATCACTGTTTTCTTGTTTACTATGATGTGCCTGCACTCCTCGCAAATCAATCCTTTCCATTGTACATTTGATTAAAATTAACCAAATCAAACCAGATCAATCACGTGGACTGCAGTGGCTCAAGTTCATCTCAAGGGCAACTGTGAAAATGAACTAATGCTGGCCCAGTCAGGGTTACCCATATCCCGTTAACAAATATAAGAAGATGACCACACTCAGGGAATACTGACAGGGGGAATCAAATCGCTTAAAACATAACCTTAGACAAATACAGGCTTCCCTCACTATCTGAAAGAAACCATTCGCAAGCTGATATGGTGTAAAGTGCAGTTGCACTAATTTATATGGGGGAAAAAATCGCCTTTCTTCGTAAAAGTGAAAATCCTCTTTGGATTTCTTTTGGTTAGCGAAACAAGGCCTAATGTAGGTCATTTTGAAAGCGAAGTGGCGAAAAGCGAACTTTTGAAAAGCGGGAAATACCTATATGTTCATGTGCATGATATTCAGGAAGATGGGAATGGCGAAAAATAAATGAGGTGAATCTCATATTTTATTTCCAGCCGAGCTGATCATCATTCTCTTTGTTTCCTCTTTTTCTTCTATATCCCTCTTTCTCTATTGATTCCTCCTTCCCTTCAAAGCACACATCCCTGTCAACGGTATTGAACACACACTTTTCCATGTGCTTTCAGTTCAGGAAAGCTCCCCAGCACTTTCTGTTCGTTTCTTTGCATTGCCTTGTATAATTTCAGATTTTCAGCGTCTTCCATTATTTGATTTCACATTCAATTTTGTTCTTTCGTGGGATGTTGGCATCTCTGCCAGGGGCAGCATTTGGTGACCATCACTAATTGCCCTGATTCTAAGGCCATTCCACAAGCCAATATAAAGTTAAACACATTGTTATAGATCTGAAGTCTCACTTAACCCAGACCAGGTTATTAGATTATTTTACCGATCTGTGAAACAGGAACGTTTTCAGACAAAAAGTTGCTTTTATGGTTGTTTTTGTGAAATTCACTTTTATTCCAATTCTTATCAGTTTTATTGAAGTCCTGTCATCAGCTGTGATGGAATTGAAACAAATCACTTGAAACAATATCTTTCGTTTAATTAGCATTGCTTCTGAATTACATCCAGCGACATTCCTACGTTCATATATTGCCTTAATCAGGAAGTAACGTCCAAGACAAGAACAATTTTATGATTGAAATGATTGTCAGAAGAGAGCTTGAAACATTAAGTCTGACTTTTACCAACGTGCAGCCAATGGTTTGTTCAGCAACAGCACTGACGCAGAGATGAAGACTGGGGATACTAGGAGCTGGGAGTGGACAGGTTTGGTGACAGAGAGAACAGAAGACATAAATCAGTTCAGGGCAAAAAGGGATCTCGAGGTTGAGCACAATTTTGTTCGCAGATGTTGGTGAGGGAGTGGTCTGTAATTCATGGGTAATGAATGGAGACTGCAATTGAAACTGAAGACAAGAGTTTCTTTCTCTGACAAATATAGATAACAGAAATTGCAACGAAGTTCAAACTTGCTTGTGAGATTAATGAATGGACAGAGGCAGAGAATACCGACAAGAGGTTAGTAATAGGTTAGTAGCACACCCTCCACCCCGCCAATAATAATCAGCACTGATATCCGATATGGTAGAAATTCCCAACAGGGGTAAATCTTGAAAAGATTCAAGGAAAACCTCCTCTCCATTGTTGTAATGTTCCAGTCCGCTATTCTCAGGTTCAGATCTGTTCTCTCTGTGTCGAGGCAGCCATGGATCTCTGTTACTGTTGAAATTGATACATCTGCTACTACAGTGGGATAGCACAGTGAATGAAGCCCTTCACCAATAAGAGAGGGAAACCCTCCAGTGACACAGTTACATTGCATGGAGACTGACATTAATCATAGTCACTGACAACCAGTCCCAGCTTTCAATACAGCACATTCAGTTCACAATATAACTGGACTGGACTACATGTTGACATTGCTGGCTATTGGTCAAATCTCCCATCACCAATTGCTCTCGTGAAGTCAGTTGTGAGGGAGAATGTCTTTTGTCTTTTGTCCGTTTACTATGCTGTTACCATCTCTCCCCAAATCCCTCCATCCACCAAAAGAAACACAATCAGGATGTTGTTACTGTGCTGATCTCTCCTCCACGGGAACAACCGTCAGCCAACACACTGTCACTGGGCACAGTCGCCCTGAACATAGACAGGAAGTGTGGACTTCTCTGAATGTTCCTCTCACTGCTCTCATAAGGCAACTAGGGAATATGCTTCAGTAATTTATTTATACAAATTGACAAACTTCTAAATGCAGTTTTATTTGCTGTAAAACTGTACTTTTTTGCGCATTTTGGCCTCAGTCCAAACCAAAAGTGATAATTACAATGAACTTAATCATTTTGACTTATGAATTAATGAGTCAGGTTTGAATGAACATGTCATTCGCTGGGAGATAGGACAGAATGGGATAGTGGCTGTGGAGACTGCGGGGGGGGGGGGTGTTGTACAATGATATTCCCCAGTCATCATCACGCATTCTGCCAGACAGAATTAAATCTAATGCACAACAAGGAAACAGCCAACATTTGAGAGATGCAATGCTGAATGACAATAGGAACTTAACAGGATGATTTTAAATGTGATATAGTGAACTATATTTAATATACACACCACTTAATCATTGAGAATACAGTTCGATTAGGATCACTGGGCCAGAAACATTAACTTTGATTTCTCTTCACAGATACCGCCAGACCTGCTCAGCTTGCCCTCTAAGTTCTGTTTGTTTTTTGTTTGAGCTTGATCATGTTGTTCATATATGGCAGGATACTTAAAATTAAAAGCACACACTAATAACAAAATGTGGAGGGCTATGGGGACAGTGCTGAGTTTCCCCCACTTTTGCTGCAAATAATTCTGTGATATGTAATCAAAGCCTTTGGGAGGGGGTAGACAAGCGAGTTCAACGAAGGACACAGAGTGCTCCACCATCAATAATTTATTCCTGTTATCTCATGAAATTTCTGCTGCCTCTAAAATGTCTTTTCAAACAAAGTGGAGTTCCTGAGATTTACAGGATATTCAGAAAAGTATTTTTTTTTTCTTTGAATCTTAAAGAAGAAACAGATTTCGGCCGTAACACAGGTGTCACAGACACACCAACTATAACAGGAACAGGAAAGGACTACATTGTCCACATATAACCAAATTCAGCTTGTAGCCCTGTCCAAAAGCATGAAATATAATGATACAGAAACATGAAAAACAAATAAAAAATGGTGAAGAAGTGCCACAGCTGAGGAAGTATCTGCAGAGATAAACAAAGTTAACGTATCGAATATGATGTAACCCTGTTCTGAAAAAGTCATATTGGAATCAAAGGTTAATTCTGCGGATCTCTGCTCAGAGGGTGCCAGACCTGCTGAGCTACCCTCTATCGATTTTTTCTTTTCTTTCTGAACTGTGACAAATTGACTGATCTGAATGATATAAGCAAAGCTGCTATCTGAGTTGAATCTCGAGTCAGTTGTAACCAAAAGAGAAAATGCTGGAAAATCTCAGCAGGTCTGACAGCATCTGTAACGAGAGAAAAGAGCTGACGTTTCGAGTCTAACTGCCTCTGTGCAGATAAATCAGAATTAAAGTTTCTAGGTTAGTGGCCCTTCCTCAGAACGGATGGTAGACCTGAAAATGTTGATTTATATACAGAAGAGGCTGAATAGCTGTTAATGGAGACTGTTAGTAGCTAACAATAGGGGGTGAGTACTCGGCTTGGTGAATGGGTAGGGGGCATTGAGGAGTTCAGTCCCTAAAATTATTGAATATTATTTTGAGTCTGAAGGGCTGCAGGGTCCACCCGCGGAAAATGAGGTGTTGTTCTTCCAGCTTGCGTTGAAATGCCCTGGAACACTGCAGCAAGTCTGACTCAGAGATATTGGCCAGGGAGCAGGATGGCGTATTAAACTGGCAGGCAACTGGAAACTCAGGGTCTTTTGCACAGGTACAGTTTGGATATACTGTGAAGTGTTCACCCAGTCTAACTTTAGTTTTCCCAATGTAGAACGGTGGCACAGTGGTTAGCACTGCTGCCTCACAGCGCTAGAAACCTGGGTTCAATTCCCACCTCAGGCGACTGACTGTGTGGAGTTTGCACATTCTCCCCGTGTCTGCGTGGGTTTCCTCCGGGTGCTCCGGTTTCCTCCCACAGTCCAAAGATGTGCAGGTCAGGTGAATTGGCCATGCTAAATTGCCCGTAGTGTTAGGTAAGGGGTAAATGTAGGGGTATGGGTGGGTTGCACTTCGGCGGGTCGGTGTGGACTTGTTGGGCCGAAGGGCCTGTTTCCACACTGTAAGTAATCTAATCGAAAAAAAACTAAGTAAATAGAGCAGACCACAATGTGAGCAGCGAATGTGGGAAATGTTGATAGGATGATGCTTCAGCTTGGAGGTATGTTTGGCCCTTGGTTAGTGAGGAGGGAGCAGGTAAATGGGAAAGTGTGACACCTCCAGCAAGGGAAAGTGACCTGGACCTGTGTTGGGGGGGTGGTGGAGGTGGGGGGATGTGTTGGCAGTGAATAACGAGCGGATGAGGGTGTCGCGGAAGAAATGGTCAGAAGGCGGAAAAGGGAGAGGAGACAAATATGTGTCTGTTGGTGGCTTCTCGCTGGAGGTGGGGGAATGCAGACTGATGATCTTCTGCATGTGAATGCTGGTGGGATGGTAGGTAAGGACAAGGAGAACTTTAACACTGTTGCAGGAGGGAGGAGAGAGGTTGAGAGTAGAAGTGCAGGAGGTGGGTCAGAACTGGTTGAGGGCCCTGGCGAGAACAGTGCTGGGGAATCCTCGGTTGAGGAAGAAGGTGGACATTTCAGAGGCCACATTTTTGAACTTGACATCATCAGAAGCAATGCAGTTGAGACGGAGGAACTGGGGGAATGGAACGGAGCATTTGCAGGAAACAGCGTGTGAAGGTGTATACTCCAAGTAGCTGTCGGAGTCGTTGGCTTAATACTGGATATCAGTGACCCGTCTATCCCCAAAAATAGAAGCAGAGATGTCGAGGAGTCAGAGATAGACCTTGTGAAAGTGAGGGGTTCGTGCAAATTGGAAACGATGACCTTTTCCAATTCTGGACAAGAGAGAGGAGCAGCAGCTATGATATCATCTACGTATCGGAGAAACAGTTATGGATGGGGACTGGAAAGAACTAGAACAAGGAATGGTCTCTGTACCCCATGAAGGAACAGGTATAACTTGAGCCCACGTGTGTATCCATGCACCCCCTCTGTGTGGCAGGAGCAGGCTCAAGCAATGGGTCTGCCCAGGCAGTTCTGTTTGTGGATTTTCTGGAGGACATAAAAGCAAGCTCTGCTATCAGAGGACCATCAGGTTCGGTTTCTTATGTGGGGGCGAGTGGGTGGGAATCTCCAGATGAACTGTTGTCAGATTTAGTTAATAAGATGGCCTGATGTGCCATGGCAGGGTTTTGGAGCAGCAGGTGATATGTGGAGGTATCTTAGAGCTGGCACTCAGCCTCTGAAATGGAGAGATGAGTCCACCAGACGACAGCAGCACCACTCTTATCGGAACAGGCTGAATAACACAGTCAGTGTTGGATCGAAGCACACAACATACAGTCTGTTCAGAGAGTGATAGGTTGGATAGGGTGACGGGGATGCAGAGAAATTAAAACAACCAGTGTCACATTGAAATTTCTCAAAGAACTGATTGAGTAAAAGTAAACGCGAGAGAAATGGGTCCAGGTGGATGGAGAATGTTGGAGCTGGGGGAAGGGTCTTTGGGATGGGGAGTGGACTCTTGCACAAACAACTGGACACCGAGGAGAAGTCGGTGGAAGAGAAGTTCAACATTATGTCGTTCCTCAAACTCATTAAAGGGGGCGCAGAGGGATAATGCTGAGAACTTTGCAGAGTACAGAACATTCAGCATTACAGCGTGGCAGTTTAGGAGGAATGGTGAAGACACGACAATAGGTGGGCTTGGGGGAGGGGATGGACTCAGAGCGCAGGGCATGGGTGGGGTGACATGTTCCAGAGGCTCATAGGTATCTCTAAGTTATTCCATCTTGTAGAACTCGTATAGCTGGCGAGCACAGCGAATGAGCTGGAGAATGATGTAAAATTGTGGAATGGTACAGCCTTGAGTCAATTTGATGAGATGCTATTGGACAGAGAAAATATTGATCTCGGTGGCACTGATATCGCACGATCAGTCCACAGAAAGTAACTGATTGAAAATTATCGTTATCTTATTGTAATGCTCTGATTTCATTGGGGTGAAAGTCAACCAACAAGATCTTACTTTTCTGAGACTTTAGACCAAACCGTGAAAACAAATGATGTTATTAATAAGACAAATCCATCCATGATTTTGGAAGGCAGCAGCAAAGGCAGAGTTTATTTGTCATTCCTAATCGGTCTAGGGAAGGTGTCATTGTTCATTGAGGAAATTACCAGCACAGAATTTCCTCTGATTCCCGTTAACCACAGTTTTCTGAGGGTGAATGATGCTACATGAGTCAAATATTACTTTGATGCGAGGCAAGTTACTCTGATCTCACCTGTAATGACATTGGAAAATCAGTTAAAATGGTAAAGACCAAAATGATAGTACACGGCTTATTTCGACGATGTGGTCACTGTCCTCACAACGTTTAAGGGAAAACTGATGCATGTTCATCTGATTCTGAGGAGAGGTTTGTCCTATTTATGATGAGGCTGTTTGGTTAAGCGTTGTCACATAGAGACAGAAATAAAGTTCCACTCTCTATAGGGAACAGAACCACCATGTTCACGGTGCATTTGACGGTGACAGACACACACTATTGTCTGTTCCTATTGGACATTGATCATCTCAATCTCATCATTCACTGATGAACAATAGCAGCACAGAAGCCAGCAGTTCCCATCACCCCTGTTGGAAAGCAAAAACGGAAAGGATTTGCCAGTGGAAGGGGGAGCAGCTAGGGAAGTGGAGTGGGAGAAGAAAGATGTGAAGAGATATCATCAATGGAAGAGTATGTAGCTGCAGATGGTGAGGTGCAAGGGAAGAAGGAGTGTAAGAAAAGAGTAAGAAGGCCGAGGAAGAATGGCGAATGAAGTATTAGTGACTGGGAAAAACTTGTTTTAGCAAATGTGAGGTTGGGTGAAAAATATCACTGTTCAGGAAAATTGGGATCTGGTTCCATTGAAAATTAAGATTTGATGTACTTCATTTTCTATACTTGATTCTTGTTCAGATTGCACATTCACTCTGTATTGTTGTATCTCCATCAATTGCGGATTACATGTTTTTCCCCCTAAAATGGTATCTCATTTATGAATTTTTTAACAGTATGTATTTGCTTCCAATTCAAGGTAGACATGAGAACATGATTTGATCTCCTGCAGTTTGCCCATAACATGGAATTTAATTGAATAGTTATCCTCATCACATTCACTGATTCAAGCAATGAGTCAGTGTCCACCCTGCAGATGAAAAACTTCTTCAGCTCTGACTATTGATAAAAGAACAGTGCCACACAAATGGCTAATGTTCCAGTGCAAGGTGCCAAACCCTAGTTCATCGAATGAATAAGACATGCTGAGGGGCAGAGTGTAAAAGGTGAATTCAACTCTGTGTCGAAAATGGTATTAGCAGCTCCCTCATAATAGGTGTTAACTACATCACTTTGTAAATTCCCCAAAATAAGAATAGCAAGAGACTGCAATTCTTATTTCCTCTTCTGTGAATAACAGCTCGACAACAGGAAGGAAATCAAGGCTTGTTTGTGATATTCATAAATGATGATGAGAATGTGGAAGATGGATAACAAATGTTGGGGATGATACAAAGATTAGCTGGGTGGTTCATCGTGAAGAGGAAATGGTTAGGCTACAGGATGATATAAACAGATTAATATTTATCCAGATTAATGACTGATGAAGTTTAACACTGATAAATGTGAGATGATGCACATCTGAATTAACAAGACAAATGAGTACTCAAACTGTGAAGTGTGAGGGCTAAATTTGCTCGTTGTTTTATTGCAACAGAGGAAGGTTGAGGAGGAAACCTGGTACAGGTGTACAAGAGCATAAGGGGAATGGAGAGGATGAACAGACAGCAGCTGTTTCCCTTACTCGAAAAGTTAAAAACAAAGGGATACATGCTTAAAGTGAAAGGCAGGGGATTGAGAGAGGATTTGTGAGTCCATTTTGAACTGAGAGTGTGGTACAGACATAGAATATAAAGTTTCTACAGTGTGGAAATAGGCTCTTTGGCCCAACAAATCCACATTGACCCTCCAAAGAATAACCCACACGAACACGTTCCTCCTATATTTACCCCTGACTGACACATCCCTGAACACAAAGGGCAATTACGCACGGCCAATTCACGTAACCTGCACATCTTTGGATTGTGGGAGGAAACCGGAGTACCTCGGAAACCACGCAGACATGGGGAGAATGTGCAAAATCCATACATGCAGTCACCCGAGGCTGGAATCAATCCTGGGTCCCCGTGCTCTAAGGCAGGAGTTCTAACCACTGAGCCACCGTTCTGCCCCTGGTGACATGTGGCTGGAGTGCATTCCCTCGGCGGGTAATTGACAGGTAATCTCACAAATGTTTCAAAAAGCCTTTGGATATACACTTGGTGGTGCAGGCTCGCATTTTCCTTCAATGATTCTATGTGGTGGCAGCCATGAACACTCATATATTCTGAAGCAATAGCTAATGGCAGTTCCTGGTTTGTTCCATTGACTGTACTCAGTGAGTGAGCCTCCAGTGAAGTGCTGTGTTATCTGCCACTTTCTATTTAAGGGGTTCGGTTTCCTTGCGTTGGTCATGTAAATTCCTCTGTCGATGATGTCATTTCCGGGCGTTTTCGTCAGAGGGCGAGAGATGTCATCAAAATTGATGTGTTTATTGATGGAGTTCCGGTTGGAATGCCATGTTTCTCGGAATTCTTGTGCTTGTCTCTGTTTGGCCTGTCCTAGAATGAATATGCAGACCTAGTCAAAGTGGCGTACTTCCTCATCAGTACATAAGAAATTAGTGTTGGGATCATGTATCTTGTGGTTAGTTGATGTTCAAATATCCTGGTGACTAGTTTTCTGCTTGTTTTCCGTTGTAGTGTTTGTTATAGTTCTTGCAAGGCTTATTGTCCCTGGAGCAGAACAGACAATGATGTGCTCAAAAGTATGAATAAACTGTCAGAGTGAAAAATAGTACTCTATTAGTTAGCATTATAGCATCAAAGATTTCTAATTTCAAGGTTGTAAACAAAAGAGAGAGGAGTGAAATAAGGAAAAGTGTCTTTATTTAGAGAGTTGTTACAAATTGGAATTGACTGGGAAAGTTGTGAATGAAGATTCAAAAGAAAACTGGATATATATTTGGAAATTATTAATTTAACGGGCAACATAGAGAGGGCTGGCGTATGGGAGGTCCTGGGAGACATTTTTGGAGCTGATTCATGCATAATGCCAATAACTTCTTCCAGTACTTTAAAGTTTTGTATTCTATCAAGTGTCAGCTGTGAATAAAAGTCAGTATCCAATTATTTCACATTGTAAATGCTCACAAATATCTGTTTATTTGGTGCAGCATAAGTATTTAAAATGCAATTATTGCAAGGTCAGCTTCATTATGAAGTCTAATTGTTACTCAGAACATGAATATTTTACATGTTGTATTCCTATTACTAAAACAAATATACCATTGCTTTGGCACGAAGCCCCTTGGAAAGCTTTGACATTTCTCTGACACGATATTATGCTTGTTTTTTTTCATTATCCACATTTCATATTATATATCATTCATTCTAAAAATTGGAAGTTTTCAAATTGTTGTTCACTGAAATTTGATAACACAAATAATTTATTTAGTTTAATATTCACAGTTCATGTTGAATTATTGTCATTTTAAATTGCTGGCAAATAGCTGAAGATCGTCCATTTCAGTGAGAAATGAAACTGATTGATCATATATAAATGTATAAGAACGCTAATTCTATTTGTATGTTCAATCTTCTGCTCACTCTGAACATGACATTATCCAGAACCCAACCACTTTAAATATTGGAGTGGCAAAACATTGTTTTGAATCCTGACATTGAATATCTAAGTCTCATTACCACAGGAGTTATGTTCTTTCTTCGATAAATAAAATGTACCTGCTTTATTTCTGTGTTAGAAAATATTGACAGGAGTTATATTTTAGTTCCATAAATATAGAATCAACATAACTGATTTAAGAGATTATATTCCAGTTGAAGGATTATCGTTCTCATCTTATTGTTCTGGATTATTGTGGTGCTGGAAGAGCACAGCAGTTCAGGCAGCATCCAAGGAGCAGCGAAATCGACATTTCGGGCAAAAGCCCTTCATCAGGAATAAAGGCAGAGAGCCTGAAGCATGGAGAGATAAGCGAGAGGAGGGTGGGAGTGGGGAGAAAGTAGCAGAGTGTACAATGGGTGAGTGGGGGAGGGGATGAAGGTGATAGGTCAGGGAGGAGAGGGTGGAGTGGATAGGTGGAAAAGGAGATAGGCAGGTAGGACAAAAGCAGACAAGTCATGGGGACAGTGCTGAGCTGGAAGTTTGGAACTAGGGTGAGGTGGGGGTAGGGGAAATGAGGAAACGGCTGAAGTCCACATTGATGCCCTGGGGTTGAAGTGTTCCGAGGCGGAAGATGAAACATTCTTCCTCCAGGCGTCTGGTGGTGAGGGAGCGACGGTGAAGGAGGCCCAGTACCTCCATGTCCTCGGCAGAGTGGGAGGGGGAGTTGAAATGTTGGGCCACGGGGCGGTGTGGTTGATTGGTGCCGGTGTCCCAGAGATGTTCCCTAAAGCGCTCTTTTAGGAGGCGCCCAGTCACCCCAATGTAGAGGAGACAGCATCGGGAGCAACGGATACAATAAATGATATTAGTGGATGTGCAGGTAAAACTTTGATGGATGTCGAAGGCTCCTTTAGGGCCTTGGATAGAGGTGAGGGTGGAAGTGTGGGCACAGGTTTTACAGTTCTTGCGGTGGCAGGCGAAAGTGCCAGGATGGGAGGGTGGGTTGTTTGGGGGCGTGGACCTGACCAGGTAGTCACAGAGGGAACGGTCTTTGCGGAATGCTGAAAGGAGTTGGGAGGGAAATATATCCCTGGTGGTGGATCTTTTTGGATGTTGCAGAGTTGTCGGTCGATGATTTGGTTTATGCGAAGGTTGGTAGGGTGGAAGGTGAGCACCAGGGGAGTTCTGTCCTTGTTACGGTTGGAGGGTTGGGGTCCGAGGGCGGAGGTGCAGGATGTGGACGAGATGTGTTGGTCGGCATCTTTAAAAACATGGGAAGGGAAATTGCGGTCCCTAAAGGAGGAGGCTATCTGGTGTGTTCTGTGGTGGAACTGGCCCTCCTGGGAGCAGATACGGTGGAGGCGGAGGAATTGGGAATACGGGATGGCATTTTTGCAAGAGGTAGGTTGGGAAGAGGTGTAATCCAGGTAGCTGTGGAAGTCGGTGGGTTTGTAAAAAATGACAGTGTCAAGTCAGTCGTCATTAATGGAGATGGAGGGGTCCAGGAAGGGGAGGGAGGTGTCAAAGATGGTCCAGGTAAATTTAAGGTCAGGGTGGAATGTGTCGGTGAAGTTGATGAATTGCTCAACCTCATCGCGGGAGCAGGAGGTAGCGCCAATGCAGTCATCAATGTAGCGGAGGAAGAGGTGGGGAGAGGTGCCGGTGTAATTATGGAAGATCAACTGTTCTACGTAGTCAACAAAGAGACAGGCATAGCTGGGGGCCATGCGTGTGCCCATGGCTACACCTTTGGTCTGGAGGAAGTGGGAGGATTCGAAGGATAAATTGTTAATGGTGAGGACCAGTTCTGCCAAACGAATGAGAGTGTCAGTGGGGACGCCTTGAGAGGAAAAAACGGAGGGCTTGGAGGCCCTGGTCATGGCGGATGGAGATGGAAAGGGATTAGATATGCACGATAAAGATGAGACGTTTGGGGCCGGAGAAACAGAAGTCTTGGAGGAGGTGGAGGGCGTGGGTATTGTCTCAAACGTATGTGGGGAGTTCCTGGACTAGGGGGGAATAGGACAGTGTCGAGGTAGGTAGACATGAGTTCAGTGGCGCCGGAGCATGCTGAGACAATGGGTCGGCCAGGGTGGTCAGGCTTGTGGATCTTGGGAAGGAGGTAGAAACGGGCAGTGCGGGGTTCTCGGACTATGAGGTTGGAAGCCGTCGGTGGGAGATCTCCTGAGGTGATGAAGTTTTGTATGGTCTGGAAGATGATGGTTTGTGATAGGGGGTGGGGTCATGGTCGACGGGGCAGTAGGAAGAGATGTTCTCGAGTTGGTATTTGGCTTCAGCGGTGTAGAGGTCAGTGCGCCAGACTACCACTGTGCCCCATTTATCCGCTGGCTTTATGGTGAGGTTGGGATTGGAGCAGAGGGATTGGAGGGCTGCGCTTTGTGAGGGTGAGAGGTTGGAGTGGGGGAGGGGTTAGACAGGTTGAGGCGGTTAATGTCCCGGTGGCAGCTGGAAATGAAGAGGTCGAGGGCAGCTAATTGGCTCGCGCGGGGTGTCCAGGTGAATGCAGTGTGTTGGAGGTGGGTGAAGGGGTCCTCGGAAGGTGGGCGGGCATCCTGATTCTGAAAGTAAGCTCGGAGACGGAGGCGACGGAAGAATTTTTCGACGTGTATTAAATTCATTGATGCATAGATGGAGGGGGATGGAAGTGATTCGTTGGCTGAGGACTGATCGTTTGTCCTCAGTGAGGGAAAGGTCTGGAGGGATTGTGAAAACTCGGCAGGGTTGGGAGCTGGTGTCTGGTGTGGGTGTGGAGCTGGGAGTGGGGGCGGAACCTGTAACTGGAGTGGGCGCGATTGTGAGGGAGAATGTGGGTGGAGTAACCCTATTGCAAATCCTCTTGCAAGGATGCCTACCTTGAAGAAGATTTCCTCCTCTCTCGACAAGAATCTCAGGGAGTCCTTCTCCCACTGCAACTCCCAGGTCATTTCCTCTGCCCTGAAGCTCTTCAACCATGTAGTGAAACAAACTCGCTACCACAGCCACATTTGCTTCCTCAGTGCCTGCCTCCATAACCAACTCATCCCACACGGACTCCGGACCACCTTTAAACCAGCAGAGTTTGGACCCAAACAGGACAAACAGTACAGACTACAGATTCAAAAACACCAGCAACAGTTCTCCTTCAAGATCCTCCGCTCCACGCTCGCATCAATGCGCCGCCACCTAACCTCTCTACAGTCAGCCCCGCCTCAGCTGATGGCCACATTCTCTCGGAATTGCAAAGGATCCACTCTGTAATACATCGTCAGGACAATTCATACTCTCAACAACAGTATTTCAACTCCATCTCAGACATCAAAAACTGTAAGTATAACAAACTTTTATCCACCCACCTCCATAACCAGCGCTCCTCAAACATTCCAGAAGATTCCACTGGCCTCTGCAACTACTTGGACTCCATTTGCCATGGGGCTGATGCAGCTGCCACCCCCAGGCTGATTGATGATGTCACTGCCCCCATCATGGCCACTCCCACAACCACTTAACCCCCCTCACAATTCCTCATGCATCACACGTGACATAACTTCCGCCCTTCAGATCATCGCTGATGCCACACGCTCAGTGACTACCGCCACCACGGCTTCGGTGTCAGCCACCACTTCCGCCCCCACCAGCGCCACTCACCTGCATTCTGCTGACACGCCGGCCACAGACCCCACTGTCACTATCCCCATTCCCCATAACCCTGAGCAGAACACTACCCGAACTCATGACTCCACCCCCATTCCCCTCACCATCACACCCACTCCAGGTACAGTTTCCGCCCCCACTCCCAGCTCCACACCCACACCAGATCCCAGCTCCCAGCCCTGTCGAGTTTTCACCATCCCTCCAGACCTTCCCCTCACTGAGGACGAACGATAAGTCCTCAGCAAACGATTCACCTTCATCCCCCTCCGTCCACGCATCAATGATTTTAATACACACCATGACGTCGAACAATTCTTCCGTCACCTCCGTCTCCGAGCTTAATTTCACAATCCGGATTCCTGCCCACCTTCCGAGGACCCCTTCACCAACCTCCAACACACTGCATCCACCTGGACGCCCCGCGCTGGCCTATTACCTGCCTCGACCTCTTTATTTCCAACTGCCACCGGGACATTAACCGCCTCAAACTGTCTACCCCCTCCCCCACTCCAACCTCTCATCCTCACAATGCGCAGCCGTCCAATCCCTCTGCTCTAATCCCTCCCTCACCATCAAGCCAGCGGATAAAGGGGGCGCAGTGGTAGTCTGGCGCACTGACCTCAACACCGCTGAAGGCAAACGCCAACTCGAGGACACCTCTTCCTACTGCTCCCTCGACCATGACCCCACCCTCATCACCAAACCATCATCTCCCAGACCATACAGAACCTCATCACCTCAGTAGATCTACTACCCACAGCTTCCAACCTCATAGTCCGGGAACCCCGCACTGCCTGGTTCTACCTCCTTCCCAAGATCCACAAGCCTGACCACCCTGGCCGACCCATTGTCTCAGCATGCTCCAGCCCCACTGAACTCATCTCTTCCTGCGTCGTCACTGTCCTATTCCCCCCTAGTCCAGGAACTCCCCACATACATTCGAGACACCACCCACGCCCTCCACCTTCTCCAAGACTTCTGTTTCCCCGGCCCCAATGCCCCATCTTCACCATGGATATCCAATCCCTCTACACCTCCATCCACCATGACCAGAGCCTCCAAGCCCTCCGTTCTTTCCTCTCCAGACGTCCCCAACAGTACCCTTCCACCGACACTCTCATTCGTTTGGCCGAGCTGGTCCTCACCCTTAACAATTTCGCCTTCGAATCATCCCACCTCCCCCAGCCCAAAGGGGTAGCCATGGGCACACGTATGGGCCCCAGCTATGCCTGTCTCTTTGTTGGCTACGTTGAACAGTTGATCTTCCGTAATTACACTGGCACCTCTCCCCACCTCTTCCTCCACTACATTGATAACTGCATTGGCGGCACCTCATGCTCCTGCAAGGAGGTTGAGCAATTCATCAACTTCATTGACACATTCCACCCTGACCTTAAATTTACCTGGACCATCTCTGTGGATGGGAGTAAGGAGGTCTATATATAAAGGGGTGGGTGAGGAAGGAGGGGGCAGAGTGGTGAGGTGGGGGATAAGTAAACACAGGTAAAGGATAACAGCGAGGTGTTGATTGGAGGGCTGAATCCAGTTGGTCGCTGGACAAAACTTTGCTTAGAGGAATGGACGGGAGGGGAGGGCTTGGGAAGGGAGTCGGGGGATTGGAAGGGAGGTTATTAGAAATTGAAGAATTCAATGTTGAGTCCCCGGCTGCACAGATGACAGATGTGATCTTATTCCTCCAAATTATGGTTTGGTTCATTGTGGCAATGGAGGAGGCCAAGGATGGCCATGTCGGAAAGGCATTAGGAAAGAGAATTGAAATAGGAAGTGACTGGGAGATTTTCCATTTCACCTAACGACCCTACCTTTCAGCTCCCAACCAGATTCATCCCTCCTATCACCCAACCAGGTTGCACCAACCACTTGTGTACACATAGCCGTAACTGACCATCCCCCGTTCACCCCACCCCAACAACTCCCTTCCCTCTTTATCTGCAGCTCCCCCTACCCCCCCAACCCAGTTCTGAAGAACGGTAATATCTGAAATGTTGACTTTCCCAGCTCATGGTGCTGCCTGGCTTGCTGTGTTCTTCCAGCCTTCTGTTTGTCTCCTATAACTCAGGAAGATAGAGTCGAGTCAGCACAGCGTGCTGGAAGGCAGGAACTATGGGTTACCCACTGAAGTCCTTGAACCTCTGCCCTCGGGCCAGGAGGAAGACATTCAGTTCCTCCAGACACTGACACATGAACAGAAGAGGCCATTCAGTCCCTCCAAACTGTTAGACTGAAATTGGAGGATGTTATTGTTGCTGCAACACGACAAAGCAATGAGCCATAGACTGCACAGACAGACTGCTCCATGTTGTTCCTCCTGGCTCCATTGTTAATGGTACACACGTGATATGTTAACGTGGTTTGCTGACCATGAGGAGGGAAAGTGAATGGTTTGTGCCAAGTCCCAAGGAGGCATCTTCCATCTCCGAGATGTTATGAACTCGGTTAGACTACTCCAAACACTTTTAACCAGGCAGGCCAGAGCATACCTTTGCAATTTGTTTCGGTAAGTGTACAATGAAAATTACCGGGGGTAATTTAGCTAGCTTGACTACTAGATTTTGAAACAGACAAAAACTTTATTCATAAAATTACACAATGAAACACAAAGAACAGAATAAAAAATCACGACAGAATTCAACTTATTCAGAGAGACTTAGTTATGATATTCCGAATACACACAACTGTCCCAATAAGCAAACTCCCAATAATAAAAAAACAGTATAAATGTAACACAAACTTCCAGGTTGAAGTTGAAGGTCAGAAAAGAGAGAGAGTTTCCACACAGCTCCCAGTTGAACTTCCCAGTACAAGACTCAACTGAAAACTGCTCAGCTCAGCTAGTTCAGCTCCAGCAGCTCACCACTCTCCGTTCAGTATACTGGTCACTTATAAAGCATGGCCACTTTGGCCTGAAGACTCCTCTGTTTCCATATAAACAAAAGACCTCTGAAAGTACTTTTCATCTCTGTTCCAAACCAGACTGATCGGAGCTTGGAGAAAGTGAGGAAGGGATTATGCCCGAAACGTCGATTCCCCTGCTCCTTGGATGCTGCCTGACCTGCTGCACTTTTCCAGCAACACAATTGTCAGCTCTGATCGGAGCTTGGCCCCGTTTTATTGTTCCTCTGAAATAAAACCAAGGACAGAGTCTCTTTGAGCCGAGGAATGGCTTTTAGACAAAAAGGGAGATGCTTTGTGACACATCTCTCCCCCCTTAAAAAAATCAATAATAAAAGGTGGCTGCATTTTTAACCCTTCAAACCCATTTAGTAGTCTTAAAACTGACAGATATACTGTTCTAATTGTAAACATTCAAACATGCACAAACCCATACAAAACTAGGCTGCTGTATACCCACCACCGAACACCTCCGTATCTCATTCTACTCTCAGTAACTCATCAACTTTCACGTTTTCGCGACCTGCCACATGCACAATTGTCAGACTGAATGGCTGAAACAACAAGCTCCATGTAAACAGTCTGGCATTTTTGTCTTTAATTTTTTCCACAAATGTCAATGTGTTGTGATCAGTTTATACGATTGTCTCAGATGGTAATATAAACACAGTTATGGTGTCATGCCAACAACAAGTCTAAAGTCTCTTTCTCCACCGTTGAACATTTCTGTTGATGTACGTTCGACTTCCCAGAAAAACACCCTATCGGTCTTTCTATTCCCTCATCATCCTCCTGCAGGAACACTGGGCTGACACCCATATCACTGGCATCGATAGCCACCTTGAAAGACTTCGTGTAATCTTGTGTAGCTAATATTGGGGCAGTGTCTAACACAGGTTTTAGGCTGGAAAATGCCTTTTGACAGTCCTCTGTCCACTGAGATTTCTTGCCCTTGACAATTCGGTGAGTGGAGCAGCCACACTGCTTAAAGTTTGGCACAAACTTTCAGTAAAATCCAGTCAATCCCAGGAACCGTAGTATTACATATTTCTTTTTGTCGACGGTGTGGAACATTCCCCAACTAATTTCGTTTTTGTATCTCATTGGGCCATTGGTCCATGTCCAATAACATGACCCAGGAACGTGACTTGGATTTCTCAAATTCACTTTTAGCTCGGTTTACCAGCAAGCCTGCCTTCTGAAGTCAATCAAACAAGTCCGATAAATGCTGTAAATGTTCCTTTCATGAGTAAGTAAAAACTACCATGTGATCAATGTACACCACATAGTTGGGTAATCCGACAATGACCTCATTATCAGTCTCTGAAAGGTGGCTGGATCGTTTTACATATCATTTGTCACAACTTTGAACTGATACAATCCATTTAGTACAATGAAAGCCGAAATTGTCTTTGCTCTCTCTGACAGAGGTCCTTGCCAGTAGCCTCTGAACAAGTCCAACTTAGAAATGTAAGTAGCTTCTTCCACTTTTTCAACACAGTTCTCAAACATGCAATAGGATATGCATCAGTCTTTGTAACGAAATTGAGTTTGTGATAGTCCTCACATGTCCACTGGGTAAAATCAGGCTTTGGCGCCATGACTATACATGAGCTCCAAGCAAAGTAACTCATTTCGATTATGCCATCTTGGAGCATGTGCTCTATTTCCTTCGGAACCAGTGCCAAATTTAGACGATAATGCCTTTAAGGATGTTATTTAATCAGAACAGCATCTCCTGTGTCGACATTATGCACAATTATGTTCGTACTTCCCAGTTTATTTCCACATGTCTCTCCAAGATATCGTAATAACTCTTTCAGGTCACTATGCTTTTCTCGTGGAAGGTAACTCAGTAATTTATCGCAATTTTTGACAACTTTCTCATTGTTCAATTTGATATTAGGAATGTCCAATTCAGAATCCTCTGAACTTGGGTCTTCCTTCTGTGCTGTAATCATTAATACCTTCGACTCTTGCTTTCCTTCCCTATCAAAATACCTGTTGAGCATATTCACATGACACACTCTGTGAGATTTCTTCCTGTCTGGAGTCCGTACCAAGTAGTTCACGTCATTCAATTTCTTCCCAATTTGATAAGGGACACTAAAACTTGTTCTAAAGGCTTAGCTGTTACTGAAAGTAACCTTATTTACAATTGCAAAATTACGAATTTGTGATTTCTGATCGACTTATTGTTTCATTGCATACTGCGATACTTTTAAATGCTGTCGAGCCAACTCTCCAGCTCTATTTAATCGTTCCCTAAAATTTGACATATTGTCGAAATGGGTGGTCTCGGAATTCTGCCTTATTAATTTCTCTGTAACCAATGTTAACGGTCCTTTTACTTCATGCCAAAAAATTAATTCAAATAGTCTGAATTTGGTCGATTCATTCTGTGCGTCTCTGATCACTATTGGTTCAAAAGGAATTTCCTTATCACAATCATCTGGATTATCCTGACCATAAACCCTCAACATGATTTTTACTGTTTGATGCCATCTCGCTCATGCTCACTGGGATTCCGAACACGACGTAGTAGATTTGAATTGCTTTAATGCCAAATTATCCATCACCTGCTTGAATAGTTCGGATGTGAGGTTTGATCTGTCTGGATCTCTATTGGTAGTCCGTACCTACGTAAAAAAAAGTGTTTTTTTTCTGCAACTCTTTTAGCTGTGATGCTGCATAATGGGTCTGCCTCTGAAAATCTAGTCAACACAGCCATTATTGTTAAGAAGTACTTATTCCCACTTAGTCTTTGCGATAGGGGACCTACACAATCTATCAAGACTCTTGTGAAAGGTTCCTCAAATGCTGGAATAGGTATTAAAGTTGCAGGTTTTATTAATGCGTGTGTGACATGTTTGAGACATTTGGCAATATTCACTACATCTTTGTGTAGTCCAGTCCAGTGAAAATAACTTTGTATTTCGGCCTGTAATGTCCTCACCCCGAAATGATCTCCACGTTGTAGCTCACGTGCCACTCGCAGCACTCCCTGTCTATACCCAACAGACAAAACAATTTGATGAATTTCTGTGCACGTCTGATCTGCTTCAATGTGCGCTGATCTCCATATCTGCATTAAAACATCATTTGTTAAGTAATAACACACAGGAATGCATTCATTCTCTTTCTTGCTCAATATCTTTTGATATAACTTCTGTAACTCCATATCTTTCTGCTGTAATTCAATCAGCTTCGCAGAGCTAAAAATACGTTCATGTTTTCCTACTCGCTCCGTCTGTTTTCCATTTACCTGATCAAAAAGAAACTTTCGGATAACTCTACGTCAGCTTCGTTATCTGTGCCTTTATCCTGCTTAAACCTGTGCTTCTGTGATCTTCTGGTGATGCAATCAGGGGAAATTCCTGGATAAACATTCTCCAGGTCTTCAGTTGCCCGCATCTCCACTGGCTTTCCAACTAGAGTCGGCAGCACGCCTACCAGTGAAGCAGCTATATTATTTGCAAGGACAAATTTTATTCATGGAGCTGAGAGTTAGGGGTCCAGTACACCTACTGCACATGCTACAATCTTCTCTGGACACTCTAGCCTCACTTTACATAACTGAGCACTTTTTACCTCACTATGAATTCCTGTTGCCAGCACATTTTCTGGAAATAGCCTCTCAAGAGTGCAGAAGCCTCACCCCTCAGCATTACAGGCTGAAAAGATCCTGTTTCAATTAATATTGAAACCTTCTTGCCAATTACTCCTGGCCTATGTGATTAAATTTTACTCTTTCATGTAAGTTTTGTTTGCAGATTTAGTACGTCCACTGATCATCTTGTACACTCTGAGGCAATTGCCTCACTTCCCTTCTGCTTTTTGTTCCAAGGAGACAGTGAGGACTGCAGATGTTGGAGATGTAGATTCCTGAAGAAAGGCTTATGCCCGAAACGTCGATTCTCCTTTTCCTTGGATGCTGCCTGACCTGCTGCGCTTTTCCAGTAACACATTTTCAGCTTTTTGTTACGAGTACAACAAAACTTCCAGGCTTGTCTGGTTATCCTACATCTGGTTTACTCCCAGCCCATCAACACTGTGATTTTGTGTGGCCCTCTTTTTTACAATGAAAACACGACAGGTTTTTAACTTCTTTGTCCCCCTCAAGGTTTTCTTTATTACTGTGGCAAATTATCCTTATGATCTACACTGTGATCTACCTTTCCCTTTGCAGATGAGGATATCTGTTTGCTCCAATTTCTGTCCCACAGAGACCAGAACTGGTTCTGGAAGCCAAACCAAGTTTATGGGCAAGTTCATAATCATCAGCCATTTCAGTCGCTAACCTTGCTGCTTACACTCTCTGCTCTTCCACCTGAGTTTGCACTACTTCAGGCAGTTTGAATTCCTCCAAGTGCTAACCTCTTTAAGGGCATCATAGCTTTGCTTGAATTTTAAAGCTCTTATCCAACTACCGAAATTAGTCTGTTTGATCCTTACAAAGTCAGTGTAGGGTTCACCAGGATTCCTCATTAAATTCCTGAAATGTTGCCTATGCAGACAAAATGTTTTTTTAACCTCCTTATACTCCCCAGATACCTCCTCTGATAGGGATGTGAATACCTCACCAGTTTTTCCTACAAGTTTCGTTTGGATCAACAAAATCCACATAGCCTCTGGCCACTGTATTTGTTTAGCCAACTTTTCAAATGAGATGAAAAGGGCATCACATTCTTCTCATCAAATCGAGGCGATGCTTGAACATACTCAAACAAATTCTCACTAGGCTTCTGACTACCAGGGGCTTTCCCATCCTCACTCTCTTCCTTACTAAGTGCACCCTCAGCCGTTATCTCCAGCCTTTTACACTGACTTTTCTTTTTAATTGTCAGTTTTTGTTCTTCAAAAGTTCTCTCTTTCTCTCTCCCCTATTGCTCTCTCTTTTGCCATTCTTTCTTTTTACTCTCTTTTCAGATGCTTTCTTTTTTCCCCCTCTTCTGTATTTTATCGAAAGTCAAATGTTTCATTTTGGATATTAGTTTGATTGGGTTGAGAGAACTTAGAATAGTAATGGCTATTTCAGTCGCCAAACGTTTTCTGGGTATGCATGCAGTGACTTTGAAAATTTTACGAAAAATGAATAGGACCAAGTTGCAAGAATTAGCAGAGAAGCTGGAATTGGAACTGACTGCTTCTATGAGGAAAAGAGAGATAATTACAGCCGTATCTCGTCAATTAAACTTGCTGGAGAAACCACCAGAATCAGAGATGGCAAGAATTCAGTTGCAAATGAAACATCTTGAGCTAACGGCGAGAGTTAAGGAAAGGGCAGCCAAATTCCTTCACACTCTCCTCACGATACCATCACTGCAGGGATTAGTCTAGGGAAACTCCATTACACCGTCTCTCTGTAGCAAGGAGATCATTGAGTATAAATGAAAGGAAATACTGTCTCAAGTATACTCCACAACAGCAGGACGGTGTCTGCACACTTATTCTTGAATCATTTTGTAATGAACGATACTACTCAGTTGTTGTGCTGATTACTTGCTGAGTCATAGAGTTATAGAGATGCACAGCATGGAAACAGATCCTTCGGTCGTACCTGTCCGTGCCGACCAGATATGTCAACCCAATGTAGTCCCACCTGCCAGTACCCGACTGCTCTGTATGAATTCTTTTAGTGCCTCATGATCATGGACATCCAGCTCCTTTTCACCAAGAGCACTTCCCATCATCTCGCCTTCTCACAAATACAAAATGAGAAGGATGGCATTTTCTGCCAAATATTTATTTGCCTAATGAAGCAAAGTCACACCAACAACATCACTGTTGCCACTCGAGTTGATTGGTGATGCTGAGGAGGCGATGGCCGAGCTGTATTATTTCCGAATATTAATCCAGGGAATCAGGTAATGCCCGAGACACCGGATCCGAATCCCACAATGGCAAATGTTGGAAATTAAATTCAATAAAATATCAGGAATTAAGAATCAAATGAAACAATGAAACCAATGTCGATTGTCCACCTTGCACCCTCATGCCCTTCAGGAAAGGAAATCTACCATCTTCAGCTGGTCAGGCTTACATGTTACTCCACAGTAATGTGGTTAATACTCAGTCGCAGTTTGAAACAGCCAAGCCAGTCACTCAGTTATATCAGTCGCTTCAAAGCCTCAAAGAAAAGAAACGCTTGGATCTCAGCACTGACACCTTACAGCCCACAGACTGCAGTGGGTCAGGAAGGCAGCTCACCAACACCTTCACAAGACCAATGAGGAAAGGGAAGTCAATACTGGCCCAGCATCCCATTACTGAATAAAAGACGATGATCACACTCAGGGAAGAGAGAACAACAGACATAAATAACTTTAAGCAGGGACTTTGACATATATCTTACATGGTCATGATTATCAATAATGTGGGAACAAGAAAAACATAAGTAATGTTTCATTTCAGTTTTTATTTCCATCACAGCTGACCATCAACAATCACTTTGTTTGTTTCTTTCTCTCTATCTCTCTTCTTTTCCATCTATTCAACTCAATCCTTCTCCCCTTCATAACAGATGTCGGTGTCACCAACATCAATCACACTATTTCCCAACTGTGTTCAGTTCTGATGTATGAATCGAATTGCCAATTTTATTTTTCTTTCGACCCGAGGGAGCTGCCAAATCTGCTCAGTTTGTCTGGCACTTTCTCGTTCTTTATTGTTTCTGATCTGTTGCATCATTCTTTGCTTTATATAACCTTTAATTTTGTTATTATTTGGAATATCTATATTGCTGACAGGGGCAGCTTTTGTTGACCTAAGCAAATGTCATTTACTGCGAGGTCATTCTTTCAAATAGTACAGAACCAAGAACTTTGCTGTGAGTCTCATATCAATCTTAAGTCAGACCAGAGAGTAACGCAAGATCTATTTACCAAAGGACATCACTGAAATAGATAAACGGAAATGCTGGAGATGTAATGGTTGTTATTAGTGAAACTTGCTTTTTTTTCCCAATTCCTGTCTTGTGTATTTACTTTCTGACATCGTCTGTGGTAGGGTGTGGAACAGGATCTTTCTGTGTAATAACCTGTGCATCTGAATTACATTTCTTCCGACTTTACTGCTCTGAGAGAGTGTTCCTGTCATTAAGTTATTTTAGAAACAAGAACAAAGATGTGATCGAAATATTTGCAACTGAAAGAGTGCTTAGAAGAGAGGTGGAACCATAACGTCTGAATTTTACCGAAGCATAGATAATAGATAATGAAGCGTCAGCATTGAAGCCAAGATGGTGACTGGGCATATAATCGAGCTGGTCGTGGGTTGGTTTGGTGATGGACAGAATACCGAGATATAAATGAATTCAGGGATGAAAGATACTTCGGTATTGTGAACAGTCTTGTTCTCAGATGTTTGTGAGGGCGGGGGTGTGGGTGGTTCTGAAATTTATGGGTACTTAATGGAATTTGCAGTTGAAACTGAAGACAATAGTTTTCGTCTTTGACAAATATAGATAACAGAAATAGCAAAGAATTTCGCCATGGTTGAAGAGATTAATAAATGGATAGAGATGAAGAAACTTACCAGGAACACCAACAATTGCGAGGATAGGATAGTAACCCGCCTGGATAATAATCAGTGCACCCCATATCCGATATGGTAATGTTGTAAAAGACGCGGAAATAAAGAAAAGACCCGAGGATAAACTCCTGTCCATTGTTGCAGCATTCCAGTCTAATGTTCTCAGATTCTGATCCATTAATGGATCATTCCAGACTATTCTCAGATGTTTAAATCTCCTTTGTGTGTCTCTGCAGCTGTGTCCCTTTGAGCGTTGGAGTTGATGCATCTGCTGCTAAAATGGCATAAACCATTGCAAGAGGCCCCTTACTAATAGGAGACGGAAAACATCCAATGTCACAACCAGGATCCAAGGAGACTGGCATCAATCACAGTCACTGAACAAACAGCTCCATTTAACCCCTTTCAGTATGGTTCCTTCAGTTCACAAAAACTACTGGACTGGATTGAATATTGGCACCGCTGGCTATTGATCACATCTCCCATCACCCATTGCTCTCGTGAAGTTAGTAGTGAGGGAGAAAGATGCATGTTTTCTTATTGAGGCTCGATGATTCTGCTGCGTTTTCCGTTTGCAATACTGGAACTGGCTGAACCGCCCACCACCACAACCCTCAAAAACCATAATCTACATGCTGTTACCATGCAGATCTCTCCTCGACTGGAACACGCATCAAACAATATATTTACAGTGGATATCTTTGCACTCCAATACATAGGAAATGTGAATTTGCCAGGGCATTCCTTTAATTGATCTAATAAGGCAATTTTGTATTTTCAACTCTCAATGTGCTTCGGCATTTTTAAAAATATAAACTCACAAACACCTTAACACAATTTATTAAGCACAAGTTTCTGAATTTCTCCTCATGGTAGCATCATGCCAGGGTTTAGTCTGGACTGAATCGCTGATAAGATCATTATTTATAAAGTTGATTCAACCTGTACACAATACACCTCACAGTCTCTCAACAACACACTATTTTTTTGGGAAAAATACATTTACTCTGGTACTTTAATCATTTTGCATGATGAGCCACATATCATTTACTTCCTGCTGCGTAAGAATTCTGTTTGTGACTTATGACCAAGCACATCCAGGTCTGTTTCAACAACAGCACTTCCCAACCGCTCACTATTTAATGAACATAAATGTGAATGATGATATTTGTTGTTCATATCTGAAATACTTTATATCTTGCGAAGAGCCATTGCCCAAACACTGATCCTTCTGATACACCAAAGCCTTCACTCCAGATAATTACATTACTCTCTTCCTTCTCTCGGCTATCCAACTTTTAATACATTCGGTGTATTCCACCCCTACCTACCCATGGACTCTAACATTCCCCACTCACCTGTATTCAACCATGTCAAACATCTACCGAAAATTCAAATACTTCATTCCCACTGGTTCTCAATTGTCGATGCCACAACGGACAATCTCCACAAAATCCAGCAGGTTTATCAAAGTTCAAGATCATTTCACCTTCCTGAATCTCGATTGACTCTACTGAATCATGTCATTATTTTCCAAGTGTCTAGTTGTCACATTCCTCACAAAAGGTTCCAATGTTTTTCTCACAGCTTGCATCAAGCTAACCACTGTTTAGTTTGCTGTTTGCACTCTCCGTCCTATTTGAAATATTTAGGTTTACAATAGCTGCTTTCAAGTCTGGAGGATCCTTTCCAGAATCTAACCAGCTTTGAAGAATAATCAGTAATTCTTTCACTAGCTCTACTCCTCAATACTCGGGAATGTAGCTCATCAGATGCAGCAATATACCAACCTTAAATTCAATGAGATTTTGAAAGACGTACCTTTTATTAATTCTAATTTCCTGCTGTTCCTCAGTTTCACCAGTCACTCTGTTCCCTTATATTTCTGGAAGTTTCTTTCAGTATCTTCCTCAGGGAGATGGACACAATATATTCCTCTCAGCGGACAGATGGGTCCTGTCAGCCAGTGAATATATCGGAGGACTGCACACCGGTGATGGTGGATATGTTACTAACTCCTGCCTGGAAAGTTCCAGAATTAATCCAGTTTAATTTATGGTGATCATCAGCACAGTCCTGTCACTGGCTACACAGTATATTGAAGGAGGGGACACAGCTCCGTGACCACCTCAATTTTGAAACAAACTGGTTTCATACCTGACACCTGGTCCAGCTTAGACAAATGTCCCGGGAAATCCCAGGAGAATGCACTGTCCTGCACCTCCCTATTTATCGAGCTTTCCTTCCATGGAGCTTCATCTCCATTTGTTCACCATGGACCCAGACACTCTGTAAATGCAGTGTATAGAGTGGGGTCACCAGACCCAGCAGCTTACAATACAAACCCGAGATAAGCATCCACAGTAACTCCACTGATTTTCCAAAAACAGGAACAAGTCAATTCCCCACATGGAACGTGCACGCGCTCAGTGTTGAAAACTATTTCCACTCCTGAGTTTCTCTTCCTGGCTGAGAAAGCCGTTGCATCTCTGCACACTCCTACAGTAAGAGGTTCTCTCTCCAAAGAAACAGTTGACAATGTAGCGTTAACTTCCTCTATATCTCAGCAACTATAAGGGCAGCACCAGTATTGCTAATGGATTCGACCATCGCACTCAGAGAAGAGAGATAAGGGAACCTAATTCACTTTAAACAGGGACATATCTAAATGGACGTGATATTCAGGAATATGGGAAATGGGGAAATGTGAGAATAACTTGCCATTTTTTTTCCCTTTCAATTCATCATCAGCAATCCCTTTGCTTACTTTTCATTTCTTTTCCTCTCTTTTTCTGGCCATTTCACCATCCATTCAATTTAAACCTAGCCCCCACCTCTCTCTCCAACCCAACCATCCATGATGCCAGGATAAATAATATTACTTCCCAGTTTGCTTTCAGTTGTGAAGCAGGTTCAAAACATTATCTGTATTTCTCCTGACAGAGGCTGCCATGCCTGCGAGATTCTCTAACACTTTCAGACTCTGGAGAATTTTATTTTCGATCTTTAGAACCCACCATTCATTGATTTATTTCACCTTTAATGTTGTTTCACGGGATGCCAGCATCACGGGCAAGGGGAGCATTTGTTGTCCATCACTAATTGTCCTTGACCACGCGGCCATTTGTCAAGACAAAATGGAGCCAACAATGTTGCTGTGAGTCTGAAGTCGCACTGAGGTCAGACTGGGTAATAATGTTAAGTACTTTAACAAAGACTATCAGCAAAATAATAAAAATAAATCTTACGGCTTCTGGTTTCCATGAGTGAAATTATTCCAATTTTTGTCATTCGAATTTAAGCTCTGACATCGGCTGTGGTAGGATGTTAAACACTGCCTTGGAGTCACAGCCCGTACCTCTGAATTACCCGTCTTGTGACATGATCACTACGATACTGAGTCCTTATTGCCTAGTCCGTATTCCCTAGTTCCTGCCAGAGAGAGATGGCGGTGAAATCAGTGTAACTACCAACAATAAAAAGGATTTGGGGGAAAAAAGCGAAAGGGAGATTGAGAGACAATTTCATGTAGGATCACAGGTTTCAGAATGCTGAAATGAAGGCATTTTTACAGCATCCTACAACATGAGCCAGTTTTCCCAGGATGATAGGTGATGGGGATATTGACGTCAATAAAGATGAGGGAGAGTTTTAGATGAACATTTGTTCTGCAACTTTGTAACTGGGTGTTGGGTCAGCAGAGTCTTCGACTCATTGGGCTGAATCTAATTATAGTTTGTCTCAGTGACATTTTTATTGAGTGTGACAAAGGGATTATCTGTACGAGACTGAACTAGTTTCATGGCGCTATCTTATCGAACTCGCCACATTAACTACCCACTCAATCTCATAGTGTTCCTCGCATTCAATGCCACCCCAATTCTCCAACTCAATATGGCTGGAGGGACTCACCATCGCATTGATGCCCCTGGCTATTCTATGATCACTGACGCTAGTGCCATCTTCAAAAGGCCAATGGGCACACTGTTGTACTTCCTCAGTTTGAAGCCACCCTGCACAGTTGAGTCCGAGCATGGCAGGTCAGGGGAGCTAACACCACGGTTTTTCATCAGAGGCACAGAGGTCCGCAAGGATGGGCTAGTATGGGGAGTCCATTCTCTTCTCAGAGGAGGCCTCACCACCAGCCCCACCGAGCATGGTCTGAGCTCACCACCCAGCTCAGTGCAGTATCTGCGGTCTCTCTCTCTCTCTCACACACACACGCACTTTGAATATGGAATTTTCCAGATAGTGTTCCAAAGAATTCCCATTGTCAGGTATAGGAACTTTCAGTCGTTCAACTCCCTGGGTGCAAAAATATGCACTTATTTTATATCCAATCACAGTTAGTAATTCTGGCTATTTCACTTTGTCTCACATTATTGTATTCAGCCAAACACTGCTTCTCAACACTTGTCGCGTTATGAAATACAATTTTGAGCAGAGAACATTTTATCCTCAGCTGTAATCTTGACCGTTATCTGAATTCTACCATTTTCCTTGTTATGAAAGTTTCTCTTGCCCTTTGCCTGTGCCTGTTTCTGTCTGTAACAGTTGCACTGTCTCCCACTCAGTTGCCTGGACGGCTGGTTTGTGATGCAGAGGGAGGCCAGCAGCGCAGGTTCAGTTCCCCACACTGACAAGGGTACCATGAAGGGGACGCTCTCACAACAATGGGCAATCGAGCATGGCAAATCCACTCTAAGCTGCACATCTTTGTACTCTGGGAGGAAACTGGAGCATTGGGAGGGAACCCACACAGATGTGTGGGGAATGTTCAAACTCACCTGAGGTTGGAATTGAAACCAGCTCCTTGGTGATGTGCGGCCACAGTGCTAACCACATATCCATCATACACCTCAGTTAGCTCTGTTAATTACTTGTAGCTGACTAAAGAAATCCAACTGGCTTGTTCTGATAACTGAACTTGACCCAGTATTAGACCTTTATCATCGGCCATATCACCAACCTGGTTACATTTAAATTTGTTGTGAGCAGTGGAGGAGTGGGACGAGAAATGGAAACAGTGACACCCTCCAACCTCAGTCAGAACCGGACTGAGGAGAAATTCACAAAGTAGGAATTCATTCAAGTGGGAATTCTCTCGCCCAGAAGATTGGGAGGGCTGAATCTTCATATTATATCGAGACTGACTTTGTCTGATTTTCCATAGACAGGTGAATCAGGAATCATTGTGAAATCAGAGAAAAGTGCAGCTGGGAACACAATGAGATGAGCCATGACCTTATTGACTGGTGGAATAGTGTCAAAGTTCCGAATGGCCCAGTCGTGTCCGTTCCATTCAGCCCTTCGGTCCTGCTGTGCAGGAGCAGATTGAGACCACTATGATGGTTTGGTGTGGTTTGGCAAATGTATAGGAAAATCCAGGCTGGGTCAGGCAGTGACTCCCCTCCCCCAATCCCTCTTTTCAGGCTCCCCCTCTCTGTAACTTCTGCTCCTGATGTAGGTCATGTTACAGGCTCAGATTCGCATTGAATACAGTCCCCATGCCCCACACAAGGTCAACTCAGACAAACCCTCTGCCGTCTCTGAATGCAACATTTTACATCATTTACAGGAATATAATCAAGTATTTTCCAAAAACATAAATAAGAACGTAAGAAATAGGAACCTGCGCTGTCATTCAATAAGAACATGGCTGATCTACCCATGGCTCAAATTCACTTTCCTGCTAACCCCTTGCATCCCTCAACTCGCTGAAATGTCACAAACCAATCCACCCATCTGTAAATATAATCAGTGACGCAACCTCCATAACTCTCAGGGTTAGAATATTCCAGCCATTCACTGCATTCTGAAAGAAGACATTTCTTTACATCTCAATTTGAAATCGATGTTCCTTATTCTGTATCTACATATCTGACTTCGAGACTCTGCTCTGGTGTGGAACCACATTCTCAACACCGACCTTGTCAAGCCCACTCTGTATCTTATCCGTTTCAGTAATGACACTCTCATTCATTTAAACCAAAATGAATAATCACCTCAGCATTTTTGATGTATTCAATAATTCAATCCTTTCATCCCAGGAACTAGTCTAATGAGCCAACATTTCTGCATCAACATGCTGACGTAATGTTTCAGATAAATGAACAGCCCAATCCGTTGTACTGCTCGTTTTTTGGGAGTCCTCTCCATTTAATAACAGCCTGCCTTTTGGTTGTCAGCGTCATCCTCAAATTCGAATGTATATTGCACTCAGCTCCCGCCGTCAGGAGCTGAGTGCAGCTCTTGTAAGCAGCTCTTGCCGTCGGACTGATATTTGTGGTACTCCAGTAGATACATTTTTTTCATAAAGATCGATGAATCATGACTCTCCGATTTGTAAGTGTTTACCAAGTGCCACCCATGCTAATCTATCCCATGCCACCCGCCAGACTATGAGCTTCTGTCTTGTATAAGAACCTTTACTTTGTGATACCTTGTGGAAAATCTCTGGAAAGCCTCATGTCTTCCAGTCCCCCTTTATCAAGGCCATTTGTTACATTCTCATGGATTTCCAGAAAAGCTTTGCTTGATTTAACAGGCAAAATGTAGTTCTCCTTTAACAAGATCATGCTGACTCTGTGTGAAGCTTTTCTAAATGTTCTGCATTTCCTTCCTTAATAACAGACTCTCACAGATTCCCAGCAATAATGGTGAGGCTAGGTGTTTCCTGCTTTCAGTATTGCTCGTTTCTTGAAGACAGGCACCACATTGGAGGGTCTCCAATTTCACTGGGTCACTCCTTTAATCCAGAGAGTTATGGAATATTTAACACAGTGCCACCAGCCACTCTGTGACCACTTCTTCTAAAACCAGCTATGAATTGCTGATGACCTGTTTACCCTTGGTCTTATCTGTTTGAGAATTGTCTTGTTCCTCATGTTAGAGACAGCTCAATATTTTCCCTGCTGTTACCATTTTGCTGATATCATTGAAATATTTACAGCTCCTTTACCTGTGAGGAATGATGTAAAATACAGGTGTAAATTATCTGTCTGTTCCCTGTATCCAGTTCCCCAGTCACACCCACCAAATATCCTCAATATACTTTCCTGGCTTCCTTTTTATCAAAGATCACACACACACACACATGCACACACACACACACACACACACACACACACACACACACACACACACACACACACACACATCTTTAACTCTTCTTACATACATGGAAAAGCTTGTGCTGCTTGTTTTTATACTTCTTGCCAATTTACTTATATCACATTTTTTCTTCCCTTTTCTTCGTTTTCTATATTCATACAGCCTTATCACATACAAACACAATCTTTGGTCCAACATCTCCATGCCCGCCAGGTTTTCCAAACTAAACTATTCCCATCTTCTTGCATTTGGCCCATATGCCTCGAAACGGTCCCCATTCACATGTTCGTCCAAATGTCTTTTAAATGTTGGAGGTGTACTTGCATCTGCCAATCTTCCTCTGGCAGCTCATTCCATAAACATGTCACCCTCTGTACAAATAACAGTTCCTTCCTCGTCCCTTTTAAATCTTCCCTCTTCCACCATAAACCTATGGCTCTATGAGTTACTTTACCTATCCTGTGGAAAAGACCTCGGCTTTTCACCCTGCCCAAGTCTCCCCTGATTTTGTAAATTACTATAATGTCACCCCTCAACCTCTTATACTCCATCTGATACTAACTTCAAGAACAAGCATTTAAAGATCAGCACGGTAAATTTGAAAGAATGTTAAAAGTGACAGGTAAACAACGCTCAGCCCAAACTTCATACTGTTATTTGTTTTCTTCTTTATGTAACAATACTAAGGCAGCATGAAAATCTTACTAGTGCCAATAAGCCGTCAAGCACCTGAATTCCTTTGCCTGACGGCAGTGATCTCTACAGTGAAAATGTATCTCTGAACAGATTCTCCCTCCTGGCCTCCGTATGACCTTATGTGATTGTGTCTTCTTTATCTTGCACTCAATAGAGAGAACCCCTTTCCCCCATTCACATCTTAATTTAATCTCAGTTTATACCATCTTCTCTTTTCACCACTGCTAAAAGCCTGTTTATCTGTTATCACACCCTCTTTTCCCTTTCACCTACCCCCCACCTCTGGCAAGGAACTAAAATGCCCAGTTTCCAATCCTTTTCAGTTCTGAAGAAGGATCACACTGGACTTGAAACGCTAACTCTGTTTCTCTGTCTCTGCAGATGCTGCCAGACCTGCTAAGTTTCTCCAGAAATGAATAGGCACAGCACAAATTTTCAATTAAACAAATAACTATGAATACTAGAAATAAAAATGCACAAATTGCTGTAGAAAGTGGGAGCTTTGTGGAATGGTCGCTGGACACGAAAGATGAACTCAGCTTTCGCCTCACAAGATGCAGCCAGACCTCCTTAGTTTCTCCAGCAGTTTCTGTTTTTGAACATTTTCCAAAGACATGTGTTGAATCTGCTCCAACACCCTGTCCAGCAGAGAGCGCTGTACATTGGGAAGTGAACAAAACGCAAAGTGCACAAGTTCATTGTCTCTGAAACTACATAAGGCTGGCATCACTGACACGACAGAGGTCTTAATCATGATCAGGGAGAAAAACAGAGGAAAAAAAAACATTCACTTCAAACATAGAAGATGTTATGATGGGAAAGAAAATGATTCCGATTAAAATGTTAAAGTAACGTCACAAATTGGAGGCATGACATCAGGGAGAGACCCTCAGCAGAATGAGAATATGAAACTGGATGTGTTTGCACATCAGAAATCAGGTTAGGTGACTGAGTACAGGGCTGATGGACGAATGGGTATGGGTGTGAACTGGGGGAAAGTCAGTAAAATTGATTTGTTGTGCAAATATCACTGGATTACTGATCCAGACCAGGATAATTCTCTGGCAGCTGGTGGAATTTGAAAACAATAAACAAAATATCGAGGCATAAAATCTGGTGCCAGTAATATTGACCTTGAATCTAATGCCCATTGTTAGCATCTGTCCCTTCCCCAATTTACTTTCAGGAAGTGCTTCCCGGTCTGGTCTACAAGTGTCTCCAGACACACAGACATGTGCGAAACTCTATTCTGGTCTCTGAAACGGCCAAGCAACACACTCAATTGTATCAAATTGCTCTGAGGTCTTAAAGGATAAAACCAGACAGAACACCGGCAACGAGCTTTGGAAAAGGGAACAGGAAACACAGTCCTTTCAACCAGACAGATGCTGCCCTGCTCATGTTTAAGAGCTTGTGAAAACAATGACAGGGCTTTCCCACAGACTGCACAGAAACATCACGAAGGGAGCAGGGCATTAGACACGTATAGCTTCCCTGTTCTCGCACATGGAGACAAGTTTACTTTTATAACCCTGGTTAATACATTCTTCAGAAACTCATGTTATGAGTTATTGGATGAAAACCAATCCTCAAATCCTCACTAAACATCAAACCCTTCACTCTAAAATGGTCCTCCCTTCTTCTTCGCCCTTTGACTGAAAGAAGCAGCTGCTGTCTATCCATCTTGTCCATGGTCCTGGTAAGCTTATCCTTCTGAAGCACGTCCCTCTCAGCCTTCTCTGCTTCAAAGTAAACAACCCGAGCTGATCTACTCCATCCAAGGGAATATCCTGGTGAATCTCCACTGCACCCTCTCCAGTGCAATCACATACTTCATGTAATGTGACTCCCAGAGCTATACATAGTATTCCATTTGGCCTAACCAAAGTTACACATAGCTCTTATAATCTGTGCCTCCCTGAATACAGTCTATGTTTATGGTCGCTATGATTTATCAACTTGTGCATTAAGCTGTTTAATCACATTCACGGGTATTAGATTGAATTATTTACAGTGTGGAAACAGGCACTTCGGCCCAACAAGTCCACACCGATTCACCGAAGCGCAACCCATCCATTCCCCTACACTCACCCCTTTACCTAACACTACGGGCAATTTAGCATGGACAATTCACCTGACCTGCACATCTTTGGACAGTGGGAAGAAACCAGCGCACCCAGAGGAAATATCCTCAGACACGGGGGGAATGTGCAAGCTCCACACAATCAGTCGACTGAGTCGGGAATTGAACCCGGCTCTCTGACGCTGTGAGGTAGCAGTGCTAACCACTGTGCCACCGTGCCACCCATTATGTGGAGTAGCACCCTCTGAGCTTGCTAGTGTGCTGCTATTCTTTGAGTCCTCCCCTGTCTGGTTTCTTCTTCCAAAGTACATCACCTCATATTTATCAGGGTTACATTCCACCGGCTGTTGATCCAGCCATCTGATCATTCCATCTGTATCTTCCTGTAATATAAGGCCTTCCTCCTCACTGCCAACCAACCAGCCAAGCTTTGTGTCAAACGCAAACTGATTTATCACACTCACCCCAATCCCTTCCATATTCATAGCTGCATAATTTATGAATATGATAAATAATAAGGTTAAAAATCATAAAACATCAGTTTATAATCCAACAGTTTTATTCGGACGCACTAGCTTTCGCAACGCTGCTGCTTCATCACGTGATCATGCTCTTCGAAAGGTCATGCCTCCAAATAAACTGTTGGAATATCATCTAGTGTTTGTAACTTTTTTAACTTTGCCCAAGCCAGTCCAACACTAGCATCTCCGAATCACAAATAATTTGGGACACAGCACTGATCCCTGTGGTACACGATTAGATACTGGTCTCCAGTCAAACAAACAGACTTCCATCAGCAGACCTTCTGTCTCCTGCCACTAAGTTGATTTAGATGAAACTTTGCAAGTCACTTATGAGTCCTACCTGTTCCCTGGTTATTCTGTTCCACTTGACATCCCAGTCGAATATCTGGGGATTCTCCCTAATCTTGCCCTGCCAGCAGGTTCCCATGTCCCTGTGCTGGTCAGTCCCCTTCAAATGAAGAATTGCCTTCTTATTGCAGTCTGAAATGGTCTATCCTTTACCTGCCATTATTTGCCGTAAATGCCATTAAATGCCGTAGACAACTAGAGAAAAATCCTGTTTATTTCCACCTTGTCAAATGTTTAGTAACTTTTCTAATTTTCACTATGATCACCTCTCATTCTTTGAAACTCTAAAGAACACAGGCCGAGTTTCCACATCAAGCAATCTCACCATCTGAGGGATTAATCTGGAGACTGTCCATCGCACATCCTCCATGGTCAGTATATTCTTTCTCAGAGTGGGTCACCAACACTGGACTCAATACTTTATGTACAATTTCATTAGCAAGCTGTGAAACTGCTTCAACATGACCTTCCGACGATGTTCTGATTCATTTAAATGAAGGCGAACCTGACTTTAACTTTCCACTTCTATATATTTCTCCAATTACCATTTACATTACTTTATTTATGAATTCACTGCATGGGTTCTGATAAAAAAAAAGCCTTCTGAAAATCGAAATATGCCATTTCTGTGTTGCAATAAACAAGTTCAAATCGTTCTGTAGTTTGTCAAATATGAACACTCTGTCAGACTCTGTCAGTGCATTCTGATTCTCTCCAATGTGGTTGTTAATTAAGAAATATCCGATATCAGACCCTATATAATAAATTCCATCAGTTTCCCTACAGATGTCAAGTTAATCGGTCTGCAGTTCTCCACACTATCTCTTCTTCCCTTTGCAGATGCTTGAATCCCTCCCATCCATCTACAATGCTTGCAACACATTTACTAACTTCCAGCCTCTGCAGAATGAACAGGAAAAAAAACAGTCATCGACAGCACCATTAATGTGTCTATTGCTGATTTATTTCTAATATTTTGATACGAAGTACAACTGGCTCATCAGACTTAGCAATGCTCAATCCAGCTACAATACTACTATGCTAGCCTTCAACTACTACCTTGTTACTGATATGAATTGACTTTATGTCTTTAGTTCCACAAGTTCCATGTGATCACTAAGTATTTCTCAGCGATTTTCCTCTGTGATGACAGATGCAAAGTAACTGGCTGCTTTCTTCGTCATTTCCCTGTTCTCCACAATAACCTCTCCTCTCCCAATTACAAAATTCCACATTTGACCCTGCTTTTATTTTGTTTTCTTTGCAATACAGATTGTAGATTTATGCAGTCTTTGTGTTCTTCTTTCACAGAATCATTAAAAGCCCACAGTATGAAAAAGGCCCTTGGGCCCAACAAGTCCATCCTGCCCCTCCGAAGAGTAACCACCCAGACCCATTCCCGTCCGATTCTACATTTTGCGACTGATGCAGCAAATCTACACATCGCTGAACACTTTGGGCAAATAAGCATGGCCAATTCACCTAACGTGTAAATCTTTGGACTGTGGGAGGAAACCGGAGCACCTGGAGGAAACCCACGTAGAAAAGGGGGAATATGCAAACTCCACACAAACAAATTTCTGAGAATTCTCCGGTTTCCACCATGTCTAAAATTCTTCTGAAATCACTTCCTACGATTAATATAATCTTTAATTTATCATGTTAGCATTCATTAAGTCACTTGCCCTTTCCTTGGTGATTCTAATTTAAAGAAATAGACATTTTATTTCAGACATTGCAGTATTTCTGCAGAGCTTCTGGTCTTGACCAGATGTATCCAAGAACACAGCAAAAGACGAGAGAAGATATTGCAGGGGTCCTGGCTGATCTTTTTGCATCATCGCTGGCCACGGTGGAGGTCCTGGAAGACTAGAGGGTAGAGAATGCTGTGCCCTTGTTCAAGGAGGGCTGCGAAGAAGAACCTGCAAACTATAGACCAGTTAGCTTAACAACTGTAATAAGTTGAGAAGGTTCTGAGAGATAACATATACATGCATTTGAAAAGACACAGATTCATAAGGAGCAGTCAGCACTGCTTTGTGCATAGGATATCTTGGCTCACAATTCTTTAGCGTTCTTTTGAGGAAGGGACCTGGAATGTTGATGAGGGTAGGGTGGTAGACATCGTCTATCTAGATTTCAGAAAGGCCTTTGATAAGGTTCCACATGATAGGCTGCTCTGAAAGATTCGATAGCATGGAATCCATGGGACTCTGGCAAATTGAATACTCAATTGGCTTGATGTTAGAAAGCAGAGGCTAATACTGGAAGGATGCTTGTTGGACTTGAGGCCTGTGACTAGTGGAGTGTCTCAGGGGTTGGTGCTGGGCCTATTCCTGTTTGTTATCTATATCACTGATTTGGATGAGAATGTGCAAAGCATGATTAGTAATTAGGCTGATGACAATAAAATTGGCAGGACTGTGAACAGTGAGGTTATCAGAAATTGCAGCAGGACCTTTATCAGCTGGGGAAGTTGGCCGAGAATTGGCAAATGGAGATTAACATGTGGGATGTTGCTTTTTGAAAAGTCAAATCCAGGTTGGAATTTCGTGGTGAATGTTAGACCCTGAAGAATTGTAGTGGAACAGGGGGACCTTAGTGCTCAGATCCGTGGTTCTCTGAAAGTAGTTGCACGTAGACAGGGCAGTGAAAAAGGCTTTTGGCACACGAGCCTTCATCAGTCAGGGCATTGAGTATAGACGTTCGAGAGTTATATTGCAGTTGGACAGGACGCTGGTGAGACATGCACTTCGAATATTGTGTTTGGTTTTGTTCACTTGCCATAGGAAGGATGTGATTAAATTGGAAAGAGGACAGAAGAAATTTACAAGGATGTTTTCAGTACTCAATGGTCTGAGTTGTAGGGAGAGTTTGGACAGGAATTTTCCTTTAAGTGGAAGAAACTGAGGGGAAATCGTATAGATATGTATAAGATCATGTGATGCGTCAATAAGTGAATGCACTCATTCTTTTTCCCAGTTTTGGGAATCAAAGACTAGAGGACATCAGGTTAGAGGTGAAAGAATAAAAATGATCCTGAGCACCAAGTTTTTTACGCAGAGGTTGGTATTCTGTGGAATCTGAGGGACAGGATCTGTGGCGTGATTAGTGATAGACGTGAACAAGCCATTCTGGGAGGGTCACCACAATGCTGACATGATCTGAAGAAATGACCAGCATCACAGGACAAGCATCAATATCCTCCCCACTCTGCCAGGTTAACTTTCACCGTACTCTCTCTGCGCCCTCACACTCACTACCTGTTATAGCACCTACCCCCTAACCGTGCTCATACCTTATCTCCAAATAAGGCTCAGGCACTACCACTCTCACTATTGAATTCAGCACCTACCACCACCCACCCCTCCCCACCCGCGCACTCTCTCCCTCCACTATACTCCCAATACTAATAACACTACATGGATACAACACTGTGGACTGACTCCCTCCGGACACCTCACCATTCCCCCTCCCCCTCCACCTACACCAGCATTAACAGCATGGACACACACTCCCACCACCACTCCTTCCCCCCGCTTTCTCCCATTCCCGCAGAAACGGACTGTAATAGGAGAGAAAGGGCCAAGCCAGATGGTGGAGCACCCGATATCTGATCCGCCTCCACTCCCCCCCGCCCCCAACCATGTGGGGAGGACACTGGTATGAGCCTGAGAGGACCGGGACATGTCGTATGGAGATTCCTCGACATCCATGTCCCTCCAACTGAGTAAAAAAATAATGTTCAGTGAAGGGCAATTCGCACTTTAACCATTCTGTCTGTTCTCACAATTTTCTCCTTCCCAAAACAACAAATATCTCATTGCAGAGCGATACAGAGACAAAAATATTCAGAGACATATGTAAATACGCTAATATACTGACACTCACAGTACATACACGGAGATAGAACCGCGCACAGGTATTGGCATACGGAGACATAGACAGTCGCACACAAATAGACACAAGCACAAGTAAAACGCACAGGCTAATACACAGATGACCCGATGTCAGCACATAAATACACAAACACACAGGCACATGAACAAACACACAGAAGTGCACATACGGACCCACAGAGACACAGACACTAGTGCTTATAAGACAGAGAGAGATAGGTTTTTGATGAATAAGCATGTCAAGAGTTACGAAGAGTAGTCAGGAGAATGATGTTGAGAAATCTCTAATCTCTCTAGCATTCAGAGTCGATGGGCCGAATGTCCTAATTCTGCTATTTTAATGCTCGTGTGGTGTCATGCTATCAGTTATTCTCTTCCTGGGACAGGAGCAGGGAATGAGTTTAATACATATTTGATTGAAAAGGGTCAGTGGTCCTATTGGACAGGTTTAGAGGGCTGAATGGTTTATGTCTATGCCTAATTATTATGTCCTTGTATTTCAAAAAACGTGGCGATTTCATGTTAGGTTAACACAGTTTAAAATAACAGGTCGCACACTGAAATAAGGTCACCCCTTTCACTTTAGTGTTGTACTATCTGTAGGGTCCTTATCCTCAGGGAGCAGTGAAGACTCGGTTTTTGAAGATATTCAAGGCTGAGCTCGACTGATCTTTGCTGGACAGGAGAGTCAATATTTATTGGGAACAGACAGGAGAACGGATGGTCAAACACAATCGGATCAGTCAGGAGCATTCTGACTGGTGGCGCCGAATGGACAACTGCTGCCCCTACCCCATGTGTTGTTCCCTCAATCCACCCTCGAGACTGTTACAGAGATATACTCCTGCCCCTACCCAAGTGTTGTTCCCTCAATCCACCCTTGAGGCTGTTACAGATACATGCTGCTCTCCCTACGTCATGTGTTGTTCTCGTAATCCACGCTCGATACTGTTACAGAGATATCCTGCTGCCCCTACCCCATGCATCGTTCCCTCAATCCACCCTCGAGGCTGTTACAGATACATGCTACTGTCCCTACACCATGTGTTGTTCTCATAATCCACGCTCGATGCTGTTGCAGAGACATACTGCTGCCCCTACCACATGTGTCGTTCCCTCAAACCACCCTTTGATGCAGTTACAGGAATATACTGCTGGCCCGACCCAATGTGTTGTTCCCTCAATCCACCTCGATGCTGTTACAGGGAAATATTGATGCCACTACCCTATGTACTGTGCCCTCCATCCACCCGTTGAACCTGTGACAAAGATAGGGGACACCTCATTTAGCCAGTCATTATCATTACCATGAGACTGGAGGAGTATATTCTGCCTATTTAACAAGTTACAGAGGAAAATAGAACGAATCATTTTAGCTCATTGAGTACATTTTACTGCACAGGACGCCATGTAAACATCTGAGCTGTTACACAGGAAGCTATTGCTAACAGGAAATAGAGAGTAGCGATAAATGCTTATTTTCACATTACAAAGCTGTAACTGGTGGAGTGCCTGAGAGATCATTATAGGATCATCAACAATCAGTACCTGGACCAAAGATCTGGAGGAAGGGTCTGAATATATCAAGGCCCAATTAGCTTAAACACCAAGCTGGTCATCCAGTATGTCATCAAAAGGAGGTCGTATGTGATCAATGTGATTTCGGCAAAAGGAGATGATTGAGCAAACCTTCAGCAGATAAAGCATAATGTGAGTTGTCTATTTTGGATGGAAGGATAAAACAATGGTAAACAATTTAAGTGGAGAGAGATTGCAGAACTCTGAGATATAGACCGTACGCATGATCCTGCTACACGAATCAGATGTAGTTAGTCTGCACTTGCTGTAAGTGATTTGGAAGCTAAGTGGAATGATTGTGCTTCTGGCAAAGGGTACCAGGTTTAATCAGGAATGTTTTACTGCATCTGTACCGGTAAAAGTGAGGAGTGCAGATGCTGGAGATCAGAGTCGAACAGTATGAGGCCTAAAAAGCACAGACAATCAGGCAGCGTCCGAGCAGCAGGAAAATTGGCGTCACGGGTATAAGTCCTTCATCAGGAATATGCCCTAAACATCGAGTCTCCTGTTCGTTGGGTGTGCCTGACCTGTTGTGGTTTTCCAGCATCACATGTTTCGAGTCTACATCTATACAGGGCGTTGCTAAGACCACATCTGGCACATTATGTGCAGTTTTGATCACTTAACCTAAAAAAAGTTCTTGAAGCTTATGAACAATGTTTTGTTCACACTTTTCTGGAATGAACGCCTTTTGTTTTGAAACATTATCAATTTTGGTCTTAGATGAGAAATCCTTTAGAAGCATACACAATTTTGAGAAAAATCAGCGGGATGCACATTTTCTCTACTCAGGGAGACAAAAACTATGGAATAAATTTTAAGAATAAAATATATTGACTTTAGCCCAGATATTATGAAAACATCAGTCGATTTTTAAAAATTAAGCATATGAATACCAACAAATCATCAAATTATAAAGCAGGAATTTTCTTTTTTGCAAATGAAAGGCACTGCGTATAACAACAGCAATGATGCATTTGCATATCGTCCATTATGATCCATTCCAGAGAATGTTCACGATGGGCGCACATGGCCAAGTTTGGTGTTCAGTTGACATGATTGCATGTTTCAACACAGAGAGGGAGAACAATGTTCCCTGCCTGAGAAGCAGCAGCCGATTGATCCCTCTCTCTTCTTTTGTTCCAACTGGCAACAGTAAATCTCTGACTCATCTCTACCTGATGAGTCGTGGAATATTCCTGATGAGAGGTTCATTGGAATCTCTCTACCGTCTGAAGCAAAGGGAATTCAGCTATATCCAACTATTCTGGGGAGAAATCACATCACAAGTAGCTTGCCTGAGCAGAATGGGCGGCTCGGTGGCTCAGTGGTTAGCACAGCTACCTCGCAGCACCAGGGTCCTAGGTTTGATTCCAACGTCGGGCGACTGTCTGTGTGGAGTTTGCGTATTCTCCTCGTGTCTGTGTGGATTTCCTCCGGGTGCTCCGGTTTATTCCCACTGGTCCAAAAATGTGCAGGTCAGGTGAATTAGCCATGCTAAATTGCCCATAGTGTTCGGTGCATTAGCCAGAGGGAAATGGGACTGGATCAGTTAATCTTGGGAGGGTCGGTGTGGACTTGTTGGGCTGAAGGGCCTGTTTCCACACTGTAAGGAATCTAAATTAATGACTTCAGAGGACCAAATAACATTTGGGACAGTCTATCATCTATCCATTTGTTATGAGTTCAACCATTATGAAACTCTGGAAAGCTTTCATTTTTCTGTTTGTCTTAAGATCTCTTTGTGTGTGTTTCACATTATTCTAGAAGATGAGCCCGGCTGACATTTATATCAATAGCCATATCACTAAACTTTGAAATTTGTTGTAAAACTTGGAGCAGTGTGACAGCAAAATGAAACACTGACCCTGCAATATTGATTGGACCACAAATGACAAATTCTGAAAGGGCTGTTCAAGTGGGAGTTCCCTTCCCCAGAAGTTTGTGGTGCCTGGATATTTACATTTATTCAAAGTTTGTCTGTTAAATATTTGATAGACAAGTGAATGTAGGAAAATGGTGCACGTGCAGAAGAAGTACTGCTGAGACCACAATCAGTTCAGCTACGATCTTAGTGCAATGCAGAGCAAAGACAAAGTGTCTAATGGCCCAATCCTACTCCTCAGTCCGATGTTCCGATATTCCATTCAGCCCCTCACAGCTCCTGCACAGGAGTAGACAGAGGCCAATTGTTCGAAATACCTGGTCCACAGTAATACAGGATCTCCTTCTGTCCCTCACAATTGTCACACAAAGTTTGACTTGGGTTGAAAAATGTTAATTCAAAACCCTGGCTGGGCTCAAAAGACGCCTCTGGTCTATTCATAGAGTGTCTCCTCTTTGCAACTTGTGCTTCATTTGTTGGTCATGGTGCAGATCCAGATTCACTGTGAATACAGTCCCCATACCTCACCATGAAATGACTCATAAAATGCTTTGCTCTCTGTAACTGTAATATCCAATAACGGAATGTTCACGAAAATTAACTTCCTAATTACAGAAGTTGAGAGCATAAGGAATAGGATCAGATGGTAATTCGGATGGTCAGGCCTGCCGTGCCACTGCCTAAGATTATGGATGATCCACTGTTGTTATCAACTCTGCTTTATTTCCCAATTTTTCACATCCCTCAATTCCATGGGAGGTCAAAAACCCACCTACTTCATCTGTAAATACTTTCAGCGATATAGCTCCCTGAACTCTCTTGACCAGATAATTTCTGACATTCACTATACTCTGTGAGAAGGTTACACGCCCCAAACATACACAATAACTTATTTGTATGTTCAAAAGAGTGAACACAGCAGCTCATGTAAGAGTGACAGACCCTGATATCAAGGCAGGTGTTGACTCAGGATGGGATCAAGAAACGTTGACTAAATTAAATTTAATAGGAATCAGCCACAATCTCTCCACTGGGGGTCAGCCATCGCAAATAGGAAGATGTTCATGGTTGTGGACATCAATCCTTTCAGTCCCGGGACCTCCCTACACGAGATCCTCAGGGTGGCTTCCTCGACACAATCATCTTCAGCTGCATCATAAATGTCCTTCCCCATCATTACATCAGAAATGGGAATGATCACTGAAGATCACAGAATGTTCAGAATATTTTCCCCCCTCAGCTCCTGAAGCAGTCCGTGTCCATGTGCAGCAAGGCCCGGACAGCATTCCAGTTTGTGCTGTTAAAGTGTTGGTAAAATTTATGTAATAGCAGGGCCAGACATTGCACATTTCCATAGTTAAAAGAGGAGCTCATTCAGCATCTCAAGCTGGTTACACATGAATATAAGCTAGCATTCAGCCCATCAAATCTACTGAACAGGAAGAGTGGCAATACATTCAATATTCCTGCCTGTTACATAGGAAGAGGAGGGGTCTGGTCAGCACATCGAACTGTTAAACAGGAACAGGTGGAGCCAAAATAGTCTCTCGAAACTGTTCCACGGCACCAGGAAGAGGCCATTCAGCCTCACAAAGGCTTATACATGAACAGGAGGATGTCACTGCTGCTCCAACATGACAATTCACAGGAGTAGATCTTGATGTTTATCGTAGCTCCATTGTCTGTGGAACAATTGCTACTTTAACGTGGTTTGCTGGCAGTGAGGAGGGAAGCGAGATGTTTTCTGTCAAGTCTCAAGGAAACATCTTCCATCTCTGAAAAGGCAGACCCATGTTCTCCGTGGGGATCAGAAGCTGGTGGGAATAGTTAACTGTTTTAGATTGAAGGTATTGTGGCTGATGTTGGGATTATGAATAACATGATATTCAGTGCAGGATCACTCAACATATGTACTGCATTAATTTGTGGAGTTTTTATTCAAAGTCTGGATTTTATGCTCTCTCATTGACATATGGAGTGGGGGTGGTTGGGGGGAATGTTTTCAGAGGTACTAAAAGTATCTAGAATTTTAAAAAGTTAGTAAAAAAAAGGCAGTGGGCTCTATCACCGTATCAATTTCTGCTGAGAACATCATGTGTGATTGTCCATCCCGCTGAACTTCCAACGCAACCCCCTGAACTTCTCTCACAGTGCGACAGATTAATCTTAAATCACTCCTCATGGTTCCATCATCCCAGGGATTAGTTTGGTGGAACTCCTTTGAACTCTCTCTGTGGTAAGGAGATCATTCCTTATAAAGGAGAGAAAATCTGTGGACAATGCCCCGAATACTGCCTCAACAAATCTCTCAGGGATGATCACATTAATTACTTTCCCTCACTTCACCGTGTCCATTTCTTTCTCATGGCGTAAAAAGCATCATTCTCTATATCTTGCCACTGATGCGAAATTTACATCTTCCTTACATCTGTCTGTCAGTGTCAATAAAACCAGCACCAGAGGTGCCGATCGAGATGGTCATCACTCTCGGGGACAGACTCAATGAGATGGAATACACCTAAAATAAGGATAGTCGCCTACCTGATGGAAATGAGCAGTAGCAATATGGGAAACAGGAAGTAGGAGGGAGTTATCTTTCATTTTCTTCTTTTTCACGAGGCATATGAAGCCCTGGTCAGAGCAGCATGTTATCCCTATCCTGAACTGAGTGGCTGGTTCAGCTGTTCCATTGGACAGTAAAAGGTAAACCACATTGTTGTGGGTTTGAAGTTACACGGAGACCTGACCAAGGAAGGATAACCCATTGCCTTCTCGAAAGCACATAGCACAAGCAGATGGGCTTCTGTTTATTACAAATAATGATGGTTTCTTTTAAATTCCATCAACTTGCTTCATGAGACATCAACAGATCATATTCTGTGCCTCTACATTGAAGAGTCAATGACTTGAGCACCACGCACTATCTTCCTTTCTGATAGATACTGCGGAGAGAACAAGTTAAACATCTCAAGTACAATTCTTTTCTCATGGACATGTGGTTAGAAGGGACTTGAAACAGAAGAATCCAGATTTCATAGTGGCACAAATAAAGAAGTATATTCAGAATTTGTACTGAGGCTGAAGATTAGACTGTGACATCATAATGGTGGTACTGGGCAGGATTGGTGAGTGGGGAGGATATGGAAATGTAGATCTGTGCTGGGCTGGAAGGATTATGGAGTTTGAGAACAGTCTGATTCCTTCTCGCATATCAGTGAACAATTTATAAATAGTAATTTGCTTTGTAGAATTTATCAGGAAAGGAATTTTTGATTGGAAGTGAAGACACTGATTTCCCCTTTTCCAAAATTTACCTAACATGAGCAGAAACACAGTTCAGCCCAGTTTTATAGACAAAGAGAATGACTTACTAGGAACACCAACTATGCCATTACCTCTGAGTCTATCTTCTCCATCTCAAATTGCAGAATAAATTGAATCATATTGTGATTACTGCTTCCTTCATGTTCCTTCACTTTAAGTTCTCTTAAATAGTCTGCCTCATTGACACAACACTAAACCCAGTATTGCCTATTCCTGAATGGGCTCCACTACAAGCTGCTCCAAAAAGCCCTATCGAAGATACTCCACAAATTATTTTTCATGCAAACCACTACCACCCTGTTTTTCCCAGTTACCCCCCCCCCCCCACCCGTGTATTGAAATCTCCCATGACTACTGTACTTTACCTTTTCTATGCATCTTTTCTATCTCCTGGTGTATATTGTGCGGCAGCTCCTGACTTCGTTTTGGAATCCTGAACATAACGCCATCTATGTGTCTTTATTCAACCTTTCGGGATACTCTATTCGACCCACACTGATTTTGTGCCATCTGACCCTACTTTATGTCATTCAGTCAGAACGTTATACAGTCAGAGAGATGTACAGCATGGAAACAGATCCTTCAGTCCAACTCGTCCATGCCGACCAGGTTACCCAACCTAATCTAGTCCCATTTGCCAGCACTTGGCCTATATCTTTCGTACCCCACCGATTTACATACCCATCCAGATGCCTTTTAAATATTGGAATGGGACCAGTGTCCATCACTTCCTCCCACAGTTGTTTCCATACACACACCAGTCTGTGCATGAAAAAACTCATCCACAGATTCAATCAATAAGCTCATCGACCTGGACCCAATATACCGGCCATTGCAATGGACAGCTGGAACTGACAACTGGAAGCGGCAGATTCAAACCACTATAAATACCGGAGGAGAGATCACAGAAGCGCTTCACAGGAGGATGAGGATGTCACTGAGACAGGGGACGAAACGTCTGCAACACAAATTCCCAGCTCGGGGAACAGAACCACAACAGAACACACGAGCTACAAATCTTCTCACAAACTTTGAATATTCTCTGTAACTTGGATTGAGAGTCCTGAAGTTTGTGCTGCCTACCTGGTGCTTCCGTTTGGGATATGTCATCTGTGGTGCAGAAGAACTTGGAGTGGGAGCGGAATGAGTCAGTGGCTAGGGTTCTTGTAGGTACCAATGGCTGGACAAGCAAATGACAATGAGAAGAGGACGGTAAATACAGAACTGAACTGTTATGCAAGGAATGCAAGGAAGAAATAATGTAAATAAGCTTGTGACTCATACACAAATTAGCATATATGACGTGGAGGGCATCACAGTGACATCACTGAAAGAGGATCAGGAGTGGGAGCTGAATATTCAAGGGTATTCATCCTGTCGAAATGATAGGCATGTGGGCAGAGAGACAGATTTGTCTCATTCGCAAGAAATGGAATTGAATCAATTAGAAGAAATGAAATAATCTCAGATTGTGTAGAATCTGTGTCGGTAGAACTGGGGAATCAAAAAATGAAAAAATGCTGTTGGAGTTATATACAGGCCGCCAAACAGTAGTCAGGAGCTGGGGTGCAAATACACAGGAGATAGAAAGACCTGTAGGAAAGGCAACGTTACAGTGATCATGTGGCATTTCATTATGCAGTTGGACTGGGAATTCAGTTTGATAGTGGTTTGTAGGTAAAGGAATTTGTGGAATGTCTATGAGATGGCTTTTTGTAGCAGAGTGAACAGGCAGACTAGATGAGGGGAGCTTTGGATAAAAGAAATCATAGGAGACAGTGAGCATAATATGATTGAACTTACTCTGCAATTTCAGGTGGAGAAGTTAGAATCAGAGGTAATGGTATTACAGCTGAATAAAGGCAATTACAGAGGCATACGAGAGGAGCTGGTAGAATTAACTGGGACACAGGCCCAGAAGGAAAGACCATGGACAAGCAATGACAGGAGATTTTTGGAGTAATTCAGGATGCACCAGAGATTTATCTTGAGGAAAAAGAGGCATGATAGAGAGAGGATGAGGCAACCATAGCTGACTAGGGAAGTCAGGGATAGCACAGAAGTAAATAAGAACGCATATAATGTGGCGAGTGGCTGTTTGGGAAACCAAAGGATTGGGAAGCTTACAAAGACAAAACGGAGAGCAAACAAAATAAAATAAGGAGGGAGATTATTAAATATAGGGGTAAGCTAGCCACTAACATTTTTGAGGTCTGTACGAGCTTCTTTCAATATATAAAGTACAACAGAGAGGCAAAAGTAGACATTGAACTGCTGGAAAATGATACTGGAGAGGTAGTAGTGGTGAACAAGAATAGGCCGAGGAACTGAAAAATTTGGTCACGGTGGAAGACACGAGTAATACCTTAACATTCAAGACAGTGAGGGGCCAGAGCTGAGTCTGCTGGCCACCAACATGGAGAGCGTGCTAGAATAAATTGAATGACCAGCAGGTGGTTAATTATCCTGGACCGGATGGACTACATCCCAGAGATATAAGGAAGATAGCTGAAGAAGGTGTGCGGGGACAGTGGTGATCTTTCAGGAATCACTAGAGTAAGGAACGATCCCAGAGCACTGGACACCCTCTATCGTGACACCCCATTGTAACAAGGGAGTGAGGAAAGAGACAAAAAATATCCACAATTAATGGCTGAACTTCGGTCTTGGGTATGTTCCTGGAATCCATTGTGAAGGATGAGATTTCTGAATACTTGGAAGTGTTTGGTAAAATGGGACAAAATCTCTTCATCAAGGGAAGGTCATGCCTGACAAATCAGTTGGAATTATTTGAAGAGGAAATGAGCAGGCTTGACCAAGCACAGCCAATGGATGTTATCTACCTGGATTTCAAGAAGGCCTTTGACAAGGTGTCACACAGGAGATGACTGAGTATAATAAGGGACCGTGGTGTTAGAGGTAAGGTAGCGGCATAAAATACTTGCGTGCCAAATAATAAAAGCAGCAAGTGACAGACAGAACTGAACTATTCCACAACGAATGCATCAGATTTGAAAATGCAGTCCTCCGAGTCCGATCATGGATGGTGTTGCATGATTAAACAACTCACTGGAGTCTCCACAAATATTCCCATCCTCAGTGATGGAAGAGCCCAGCACATCAGCTGAAAAGGTAAGGCTGAAGCTTTCGCAGAAATCTTCAGTTAGAAGTTTCGAGCGAATTGTCCATTTCGGCCTTCCCCCGTGGTCGCCATCATTACAGATAGCAGTCCTCAGCAAATTCGATTGACTGATGTCAAGAAACGATTGAAGGTATTGGGTGCTGCAAAGGCTATAACCCCTGATAACCTGCCGGTAATAGTCCTGAAGACTTGTACTCCAGAACTTCCCGCTTCCTTAGGCAAGCTGTTCCAGTACAGTTACAAACCGACAATGGGAAAAAAAAGTGTTCAAGTATGTTCTGTACATAAAACGCAGGACAAATTCAACCCGTCCGAATGGTCAGAATGTGGATATTCGATGATGACTGCACAATGTTCAGCACCATTAACAAATGCTCAGATACTGAAGCAGTGTGTGCCTAAATGCAACAAGATCTGGACAATCTCCAGACATGAGCTGACAAGTGGCAAGTAACATTCGTGTCACACAAATGTCAGACAATGACCGTCACCAGTAAGAAACAATATAAACACTTGGTATTCAGCAGCATATTTGTCACTACATTCCCCACTCCACACCCTCTATCAATACACTTGGGGTAATCATTGATCAGAACTTCAACTGGACTCGCCACATAAATATAAGAGCCGATCAGAGGCTAGGAATACTGCGTGAGTAACTCACCTCCTGTCTTCCCAAAGCATTTTCACCATCTACAAGGCACAAGTCAGGAGTGAGATGGAATTCTCCCACTTGCCTGAATGAGTGCAGACACAACGACACGAAAGAAGCTTGACACCATCCAGGACAAAGCAGCCCATTTGATTGGCACCACATCCACAAGCATTCACTGCCTCCACGACCAACGCTTAGTAGCAGCAGTGTGTACTATCTACAAGATGCACTGCAGAAATTCTTCAAAGATCCTCAGACAGTACCTTCCAATCCTACGAGCACTTCCATCTAGAATGACAAGAGCAGCAGGCTTTTGCAAACACCACCATATACAAACTCCCTTCCAAACCAGTCAACATCCTGAGTTGGAAATGTATCACAATTCTTTCACTGTTGATGGGTCAAAACCCTGTAACTCCCTCCCTCATAGCATTGTGGGTCAATGCACAGCAGGTGGACTGCAGCGGTACAAGAAGGCAGCTCAGTACCACCTTCTCAAGGGGACAACTAGGGACGGACAAGAAATGGTGGGCCCATCCAGCGATTCTCATATCCGAAAAAAAATGTAAAAAGTTCCAAGTTGAGCGTCTTGATGGGACAAGTAGTCTAAGTTGAACATGAATAGGAAAGCAGTGTTTCTGATGATGAACATTTTAGACCATTCTGTTATTAGAAAGGTGTTCAGTGTTCCATGATGTATTGTTGGTGAGCGCTGTGATAAATTGCACCTGTTTTTTTTTAAATTCAACAACATTAGCGTAACAGGATCAATCCTTCAAAAATACCAAACTAAAAATGACAATCATCATAGAGACTCACAAATAGCAGCTTATATTCAACATATTACTGCGCTACTGACTGGCACTGAATTCTCCCACCATCCATATTACAGGGGTTACCATTGACCAGAAGGTGAAGTCAAATCAACGTACATATACAAGGTTTACAAGAGCAGGTCTGAGACTTTCAACTCTGTACTGAATAATAGACTGTATGACCATAAGGGCATGAGATATAGCAATAGATTTAGGCCATTCAGCCTATCTCTTCACTGTGAAACTGTGCCATTTTGTCGTAGTCTCTAAGACGAATGGAAATGTCTTCTATACACTAACTGTATCAATCTTTGCAGTAGTCGGTCAGCTTCAATCAGATGCGCCCCCCATTCTTCTAAATTCCATTGAGTACAGACACAGAATCCTAAACTGCCGCTGACATGACAAGCCATCATTCCCAGGATAAATCATGTCCACCACCCGTAGATCCTTCCCCAGAACAGCTCACAATAATCCAAATGCCGTCTGACCATAGCCCATTACATTCTCATCACTCTCACTCTCTTGAAATGAATGTTAACATTACATTTGATTTCCTAACTGCGAATTGAACCTGCGCATTAACCGTAAGAGTGGGCGAGGACTCAACTCCTTTTGTGCTTCAGATTTCATGAAGCCTTTTAGAACATAGTGTCTGCCTGTATTCTGCCGACTGAAGTGCATAATCTCACATGTTCCCATATGGTGTTCCATCAGCCATGCGTTTTCTTCGTGTCCTATACTGTCCAAGTCTTTCTGCAGCCTCCCCACTTCCTCAATATCACCTGCCCATCCAATCATCATTGTATCATCTGCAAAGCTCGCAAAACTTCCGTCAGGTCAGATGGTTCACGTAAATGGCACTTTCTGACTCCCTAAGGACTGTCCACCATTGAAAAGGCACAACGCTCAAGATGCTTGACTCCATTTAGGTTTAAGCAGTGGCTTGACTGGAATTACAGCTGCAAAGTCTTCACTCCTTGCACCACTGGCACTGGCACCCTGCCCACCATTTTATTATGAATTTGCCCCATTATGGTGATGCAGAACTTGATGGTGCACGATCCCAGTCTATTAATGGCAATCTGTCTCAATGCTGACTATGTGGTGCTCACACCAACCAATGTCATTGTGTGTTGAAGACGACAGAGAGAGGTAGGGGGAGGGGATGTCGATCATAAATGACTGCGTGACTGTCACTGAGTGCTGACACCGGCCGCGAAAGCCCCACATGTACCTGTGTCTGTTGTCAGCGCTGCAGGAAAGGTCAGTCTTTCAGTGAGTCAAATCAAAGAAACTGATGGGCCTGGAGAGTGTTCCTGGCTGAGCACTCAGATCCTGCTTGTACCAACTAGCAGAGGTATTCAGATACAACGTCATCCTCTCCCTCAAGAAGCCGAAGTCCCAACCTGATTCTAGAAGGCCATCATCATCCTCGTAAGTGAGAAAGCACATGGAACGTGCCCTTATCGACGATGAAGTGCTTTGAGAGGCTGGTTATGGCCTACACCAACTTCAGTCTCCCAGCCTGACCTGCTGCCCTATAATGTGCCGACTGATGTAACGGGTTCACAACGGATGCCATATCCGAGCCTGCACGCATCCCTGGAACATCTGGACAACAAGGACACCTACACCAGACTCCTGCTCATTGACTAAAGCTCCACATTCAAAATCATTATCCCTTACAGACTAATCCCAAAATTCCATGACCTTGGTCTCGGTTCGATCCTCTGCAACTGGCTCCTCAGGCTTTTGACCCACAATCGTGAAGATAGGTAAAATCACCTCCTCCACAATAACAATCAACACTAAAGCTGCTGAAGGATGTGTTCTCAACACCCGACAATACTCCCTTTACACCCACGGCTGTACCCTCAGCCCACTACTGTCCTCCCTGTACACCCACGGCTGTGCACTCAGCACCTTACTGTACGCCCTGTACACCCACGGCTGTGTCCTTAACCCCCTCACTGTCCTCCATGCAAACCCACGTCTGTGCCCTCAGCCCCTTACGGTACTCCAGCTGCACCCACGGCTGTGATCTCAGCCCCCTACGGTACTGCAGCTACACCCATGGCTGTGACCTCAGCCCCTTAGTGTGTTCCCTGTACATACACGGCTGTGCCCTCAGCCAACCACTGTACTCCCTGTACACCCACGGATGTTTCTGCAGCCCCCTACTGTTCTCCCTGTACACCCACAGCTGTTTCCTCAGACCCCTAATGTCCTCCCTGTACAACAACGGCTGTGTCCTCAGCCCCGAACTCTACTCCATGTACACCCACGACTGTGTTCTCAGCCTCCTAATGTCCTCTTTGTACAACCACGGCTGTGCCCTCAGGCCCCTACGTACTCCCTGTACACCCACGGCTGTGCCCTCAGCCCCCTACGTACTCCTTGTACAGCCACGGCTGAGTTTCCAAATTCCAAACAACGCCAGCTACAAGTTCGCTGATGACACCACTATAGCAGTACGGATATTAAACAACAACACGTCAGAATGTAGAAAGGAGATAGAGAGCTTAGTGGCATGGTGTATTGATAATGACCTCTCTCTCTAATCCGGTAAATGTAAAGGACTGATCACTGACTTTAAGAAGAAAGGAGGGGAACACACCCCATCGACATCAACCGTTTCAGGGAGTGCAGAGCATCAAGTCCCTCGGAGTGATGATAACTGACAACCTGTCCTGAACTTCTCACATAGGTCCGACGGTCGGGAAGGTTCAACAATGCCTCTCCTTCCTGAGGTGATACAGGAAAATCAGCATGCACTACTTCTACTGATGCACCATTGAGAGCGTATTGTCCCGGTGGATAACAGCCTGGTACGGCAACTGCTCTACTCAGGACTGTTAGAAACTACAGAAGGTTGGGTGCACAGCTCTGACCAACACGGACTCTAACATCCAAACCATCGATTCCATTTACATGGCTCGTTGCCACAGAAAGGCTGCCAACATCTACCCCAGATTACTGAGGGAAGGGAGAAAGGAAATAGCTGAGGCATGAACAGATATCCTTGAACACGGCTGATGTCCCAGAAGACTGGACAATTGTTAATCCCCTTGTTTAAGAATGGTAGTAGGGATAATCCAGGCAATTATAGACTGGTGAGACTGATGTCAGCGGTAGGGAACCTCCTAGAGAAGATACTGAGGGATAGGATCTACTCTCATTTGGATGAAAATAGTCTTATCAGTGATAGGCAACAAGTTTTTGTGTAGGGAAGGTCATGTCTTACCAACTCAATAGAATTCTTTAAGGAAGTGACAAAGTTGATTGATGAGGGAGAGAAAGTGAGGACTGCAGATGCTGGATATCAGAGCTGAAAATGTGTTGCTGGAAAAGCGCAGCAGGTCAGGCAGCATCCAAGAAGCAGGAGAATCGACGTTTCGGGCATGAGCCCTGAAGAAGCCCTTCCTGAAAAAGGGCTAATGCCCGAAACGTCGATTTTCCTGTTCCTTGGATGCTGCCTGACCTGCTGCGCTTTTCCAGCAACACATTTTCAGCTCTGATGAGGGAGAGACTGTTGGTGTGAAGTACATGGACTTCAGGAAGGCGTTTGGTATGTTTCCCCAAGGTCGGTTTATGGAGAAAGTGAAGTCACATGGTGCGCTAACTACGTGGATAAAGAACTGGCTGGGCAACAGGAGGCAGAGAATAGTAGGGGAAGGGAGTTTCGCAAAATGGTGAACTATGACCAGTGGTTCCATTTGAGATGTTTCTGGAAAGATACATGAATGGGAAGAGAGCAAATGGATACAGATCCTTAGAAAATAGGCGACAGGTTTAGGTAGAAGAGTTGGATCGGCGCAGGCTCGGACCATCGAATGGCCTGTTTCTGTGCTGGAATGTTTTGTTCTAACATTATCAAAGACCAATCACACGCCAGTAATGGTCCCCTACAACCTCTTACATCAGGCAAAAAGATATGGAAGCTTGAAAACACTGAGCAGTTGGTTCATTAAAAGTTTCTTCCTGACTGTTATTAGACTGATGAATGCACTCTCTCATCTCAGATAATACTGATCTTGTTCATTTTGACCTCGCCTCGCGCATTCGCTGTGCAGCGTAACGTATATGCCTCTCAGACATGTTTTATAGCCATCGTTATGCACATCCTTGCTTACTATGATCTGTCTTGTTACAGGTCATAGTAAATGCTCATCTTCCTACCCCCAGCTCACTCCGAACCCTCTCTGGTCCTTACCCCCAGCACCTCCCATTCCCCACCCCAGCACACTGTGACCACATTCCCAGCTCACTGTGTGCTTTGTGTCTCACTATTTCTCTCACACCATCTGTTTCCCTGTCTTTTCCTTTTCTCTGTCTTTTGTTTCTTTCCCTGAACTTACTATCTCCCCTTTTCCCTGTCCATGTGACTGTTTGTTTCTTGTTTTGTTTCCTTTCTCTGTTTTACTGACTGTCATTCTGTTTCCCTCGCTGTGTTCTCTCTCTCCATATATGTGTCTGTCTATTTCTCCCTCGTTGTAATGGTGATGGCGTCTCTATTCGTTTGAAGCATGTGATGGCTCTTTGGTTGGATGTTGGCAATAAAATAAACTCAATTGTATTTTGGTGTCTTGGACATAATTTAAATTTATTGGTTAAATTTCAGTTGTTGTCAAAACAGCAACCAGAACTTGGATCTCCATTGAACAACCAATTCTTACATCTAAATATTTTGGAACTGCCTTCTCCCAGTGCTCTGCATACTGGAAACTGAAAGCATTCTATTCATGTGCATAATAGTGTGAGGGTAACAGCGCTTCCCAGGACCAGAAGAAATTATCGACGGTTGTGTTCACAGCCCAGACTATCATGGAAGACAATCTTCCATCCATTTATACTTCTCATTGTCAGTGAAAGGCTGGCAACATCAAATATCTCTCCAAAACCGGTAATGATCTCCTACAACTTCTTCCAAAAGGGAGGAGATACAGAGGCTTGAAAACATGAACCAGTATGCTCAGGAACACCTTCTTCCCCACCGTAGTTACACTGGCGAATTGAAGTCTCTAACTTTTCAAATAATATTAATCTTGCGAAAGTCGCTCTTGTTTTCTGAAATCCTGTGCAACTGTCACCTTGTGTGCCTCACTCTGTCTAAGTGCCATTGAGGCTCAAGGTCTTCTCAAGGGCAATCAAATAAGTGAATTAATGCTGGCCCAGCCATCGATACCTATATCCCATTAATAAATATAAGAAGATGACGACACTCAGGGAAGACAGACAGTTGGGATCAAATCGCTTTAAACATGATCTTAGATATATATATTTTCCCTGAGTATCTGAAAGTAGAGTGTTCCTAAAAAACCTTTCATAAGCTGACATGGCGTTAAGTGATATAACATTAATTTATGTGGGAAAATAAATCATCTTTCTTGGTATAAGTGAAAATCCTCTTCGGATTTCTTTTGGTGAGCGAAAACAGGACGCAATGGATGTTTTTCGGAAAGGGAGGTGGCAAAAAGCGAATTTTTGAAAAGCGGGGTATACATGTACCAGCATGGGCATAATATTCAGGAAGGTGGGAAAAGTTAAAAATAAATGAGGGGGATCTCACATTTTATTTCCATCCCACCTGATCATCATTCCCTTTGTTTGCTCTTTTTCTTCTCTCTCTCTCTTTCTCTGTCGATTTAGCTCACTCCTCCTCCCTTTCACAGCAGACTTCCCTGTCCCCAGCATTATTCACACTATTTTCCAACTGGTTTCAGTTCAGCAAAGCTCCCAGCACTTTCTGTTCTTTGCTTTGCATTTCTTATGTAATTTCAGATCTCCAGCATCTTCTTTTATTTGGTTTAAGCTTCAAATTTGTTATTCCATGGGAAGTCGGCATCTCTGCCAGGGCAGCATTTGTTAATAATCACTAATTGCCTTGATTGTGAGGCCATTCCACAAGCCAATATAAAAGAAACCACATTGATATGGGTCTGAAGTCACACTTAACCCAGACCAGGTAGTAACATTAGACTTCTTTAAAGTCATCAGTAAAAAAGCAAGATTTTCAGACAAAATCTGGGTTATATGGTTGTTTTTCGTGCAATGCACTTTATTCGAATTCTTATCATTTTTTATTGAAGTTCTGCCATCAGCTGTGGTAGGACTTGAAACAAATCGCTTGAATCAATGTATTTCGTTTAATAAGCTTTGCTCCTGAATTACATCCAGCGACATTCCTACTCTGATACATTGTCCTAATCATGAAGTAACGTCCGAGACAGAACAATTTTGTGATTGAAATACTTGTAACTGGAAAAGTGGCCAGAAGAGAGCTTGAAACATAAAGTCTGAATTTTACCAAAGTGCAGACAATGGTTTGTTCAGTCACAGCACTGACGCAGAGATGGAGACTGGGGATATTATGAGCTGGTAGTGGACAGGGTTCGTGACAGAGAGAACACGAGACATAAATCAATTCAGGGCAAAAAGGGATCTTGAGGTTGCCCACAGTTCTGTTCTCAGATGTTTGGAAGGGAGTGATCTGCATTTCAGATGAATAAAGACTGCACTTTGAATTGAAGAGAATAGTTTCTTTCTTTGACAAATATAGATGACAGCAATTGCAATGAAGTTCAAAATTGTTTATGGGATTAATGAATGGACAGAGGTAGAAAACACCAACAATAGCGAGAATAGGTTAGTAACACACCCTCCACCCCGCCCTAAATAATGATCAGTACCGCTAATATCCGATATGGTAGAAATTCCCAACAGAGAAATAATTTGAAAAGTCCCAAGGAAAGCCTCCTCTCCATTGGTTTAATTATCCAGTCCATTATTCTCAGATTCAGATCTGTCCTCTCCACATCTGTGCAGCTGCTGATCGCGGTTACTGTTGGAGCTGATGCATCTGCACCGACACTGGGATAGCGCACTGAGTGAAGCCCCTCACCAATAGGAGAGGGAAACCCTCCAGTGACACAGTTACAATGCAAGGAGACTGACATCAATCACAGTCACTGAGCAAACAGTTCTAGCTTTCAATACAGTACATTCAGTTCACAATATATATGGACTGGACTGGATGCTGACATCGCTGGCTATTGGTCACATCTCCCATCCCTAATTGCTCTAGTGAAGTCATTGTGTGGGAGAATGATGTATGTTTTCTTTTCGCAGGCTAGATGACTCTGCTCGGTTGTACGTTTGCAATGCTGTAACCAGCTTACCCCGAATTTTCATCGCTCCACAAAAAAATAAACACAATTAGGATGTTGTTACTGTGCTGATCTCTCCTCCACGGGAAGAAACACCAGCCAACACACTGTCACTGGCTACAGTTGCTCTGCACATAGACAGGAAGTGTGGACTTCTCTGAATGTTCCTCTCCCTGCTCTAATAAAGAAACGTTGGACCTTCCATTCATAATATGCTTGAGTAATTAATTTATGCAAATGGACAAAAATTTTAATGCTGTTTTATTTGCTATAAAGCAGTAATTTTTACGCTTTTTCTCCTCAGTCCCAAACCAAAAGTGAACTTATTCATGAAGACTTTTGAATTAATGAGTCAGGTTTGGCTGGGAAATAGGGCGGAATGGGGGCAGTGGCTGTGGAGACTGCATGGGGAGTACAATGATATTCAACATGTCATCAACACTCTTAACATCAGATAGAATTAAATTTAGTTCACAACAAGGATATTTTATATTTTATATACACACCATTTAATCATTGGGAATACAGATTGAGTGGGGTCACCGCACCTGAAGCATTAACATTGATTTCTCTTCATAGCTACTGCCAGACCTGCTGAGCTTTCCCTCCAACGTCTGTTTTTGTTTGAGGTTGATCATATTGTTCATATCTTGCAGGATGCTTACAATTAAAAACAGATACTAATAACAAAATGTGCAGGGCTATGGGGACAATACAGGAGAATAATTGTAGAGATATCGCTCATTCCAAACTGGAAGAGACAATGAGCTAAGCTTTCACCACCTTTGTTGTAATAATTCTATGTTATGCATTGAAAACATTTGTAGAGTGGGGAGACAAGCTTGTTCAATGAAGGACACAGAATGTTCCATCATCAATAATCTATCCGTATTATATCATGAAGTTCAGCTGCCTCTAAAATATATTTTTAAAAAAAGATCTCCTGAGATTTATGGGATGTTCAGAAATGTTTTTACTTTCTATCTTAAAGAGGAAGCAGATTTCGGTTGTAATTCAGGTGTCACAGGAATACCAACTGTAATAGAACGAAAAATGCCTACTTTGTCCAAATATTACCAACTTCAACGTGTAGACCTATCAAGAAACATGAAATATCGTGATGATGGAAACATGAAATATAAACAGAAATTGCTGGAGAAACGAAAAAGATGAGGAAGTATTTGCAGAGAGCAACAGAATTAACATATATCATATGATGTGACACTGTTCTGAAAAGTCATATTAGAATCAAAGGTCAATTTTTTTGCACCTCTACTCAGATCTTTCCAGATCTACTGAGTTTCGCACCAGCTCTTTTGATTTCTTTCTTCTTTCTGAACTTTGACAAAGTGTCTGATCTGAATAATAACAACAAAGTTGTTATCTCAGTTGAATGTTGAGTAATTTGTTATGGACATTAAATGAGAAATTACAAAGTTCCTCTGTTTGACAGGGCTCTAAATATCGATGACGTATTGTGTTGTGAGAACTTGCGATGAAAATGTTGAAACAAAACAGAAGTTGCTGCAACTGCTCAGTAGGTCTGGGAGCATCTGTGCAGAGAAATCAAGAGTTACCGTTTCAGGTCCAGTGCCCCTTCCTCAGAACTGATGGTAATACGGAAAATGTTGGTTTAAATGCAGAAAAGACTGGATGGTGAGATTGGATGAGAAACCATCACTATTCAAGAAAATCGTGACCTGAAATTCATTCAAAATTAAGAAAGGATTTCTTGTACTCTCTCTTCTATCGCTTGGTCCTTGTTCAGGTTGTACATGTACTATATATTTCTAAATCTCCATCAAGTGCAGAAGACATGTTTTTTTTTCCCCTACGTGGTGTTTCAATATTTTTGATTATTTTCCAGCATATATATGCTTCCACTTCAAGGTGGATATGAGAATATGGCTTGATCTTCTGCAGTTTGCCCATAATATAGGATTTAATTGAATATTTATCCCCATCACACCCGTTGAATTAAACAAACAATGCATGAGTCCACGTCCATCCTGCAGATGAAACATTTCGTCAGCTCTGGCTATTGCAGGGAATGTTACAAAGAACAGTGCCACACAAAATGCTAATGTTCAAGCGCCAGATGCCAAACCCAGTTTATCCTAATTTATAAATAAAACATGCAGAGGGGCGGAGTGTAAAAAGTAAATTCAACTCTGTGTCGAAGATGCAATTTGTGGCTCCCTCATAAAATGTGTTAATTACATCAGTCATAAATGCACCAAAATAGGGAAAGCATGAAACTGGAATTGTCAAATAATCCTCTGAATAACATCTGGAGAACAGGAAGGAAATCACGGCTTGTTTGTGATATTCAGAAATGACGATTGTGAGAATGTGGAGGTGGGGAGCAGTGAAATGATGATCAATGTTGTGGATGACACAAAGATGGGCTGGGTGGATCACAGTCAGGAGGGAAGTGTTAGGCTACAGGAGGATATAAACAAATTATTCAGATAGCCAGATCAATGGCCTGATGAAATTTACCACCGATAAATTGGGAAGATGCAAGCCAGAAGTAACAAGACAAGTAAGTACTCAAAAGTGAGTATGAAAGAGGAGGGCTAAAATTGCTCGTTTTTTCTTTGTAGCAGGAAAGGTTGAGGAGGGAATCTGGTACAGATGTACAAGAGCATAAGGGGTATGGAGAGAATGAACAGACAACAGCTGTTTTCCTTAGTCAAATGATCAAAAAATAAGGGACACACTTTTAAAGAGAAAGGGAGGGGTTTGAGAGAGAATTTGTGGAACGTGTTTCGAACTGAGAGGGTAGCCTGAATCTGGAATGCGTTGTCTAGGAATGGGTAAGAAAGGCATTACAGAGAAAGCATTTGGCCTCAGATCATGAAGTAGAGTCAGTCTGAATGTAAATTCTGGCTACTGCTTGCCAAGGACACAAGCTGCAGAACAGTTTTAGACCAACCACCGAACAGCATTTCATGGCTCGTCATTGCAATAGATAGGAATTCATTGGAATGTTTAATACAGGCATGGTGAACATTTAGTGAAACGTCAATATTCGCAAAGTCTGGGACAATCACACTGACAACAGATATATTGGAAGAGGAGTTCAGAGGATTTTTTTCAGTGTTTCTTAGAATAACACATTGTGCAACTGGCGAGGGACGTAACTGTCTCAGAGCGACTGTTGTGTGATAAAACTGAGTGAATGAGTAATGTCACCTGGAGAGATCCTCCGGGAAATTGTGATGAAGTGCAGTTTAAAGAAATATAAAGTTTTAAAGTGAATCACAGAAAGGAAAAGCTACAAATAGAAACAAAAATAGCCAATTACATGAGTTGGAGAGAACTGACCAAGATAAACAGGCTAAACAGACTGAAATATGTGCCTGTAAATGAACAGTGGATAACATTTGAAGGAACAGTGTAAAATACTCAACAAAAGGACATTCCACTCAAACAGACAAAAACTCAGCAAGAAATCCCCACCGGTGCCTCACTCAGGACAAACTGGATCGTATTAGATTTTGAGGCTGAGAAGATCACCACAAAATACTTAAAATCCTGAAGTGAGAGAGAGTTTTAGAGTAAGTTTTAAAGGGATTGCAATGGGTCTGCTAGCAGGAGGAGGGCAATGGGAAGGGGAATCGTTGTCATGCTATATTGACACAATACGAACAGGGAGAGGTGAAGGTGCTGGAGGTGGTGGGAGTGCTACAGAGAGTGGTCAGGGCCTGAACGGTGTTACAATGCCAGTACGGATTGCTGCAGCTGGAGGGGTTTGCAGAGGTAGGGAGGGATATATGTATTTTTATTTGTTCATTCATGGGATGTGAGTGTCACTGCCTGGACCAGCATTCTTTGACCCCATGCTAATTACCCAGAGATTGTTGGGCCCTGGTGGATAAATATAATACTTTGCTGGACACAGGTGAAGGGCTGAATGACTGGAGTATCGCTAATGTGGTTCCTTTGTTCAAGAAGTGCAGCAGTGATAAGCCAGGTAATTACAGAGCAGATAGTCTGACAGCAGGGTGAGGAAAATTATTGGAAACAATTGTGAGGATGAATCAACACTTGCAAAGGTAAGGATCAACACGGTTTAGTCATCACGGATTTGACAGAGGAAGATACTGTCTGAGGAATTCAGTTCAGTTTTTTTGAAATGATGCTTAAGTATATTGATGAAGGCAGTGCAGATGATGCGGTTTACATGGACTTGACTAAGTCCTTAAACAAGATCCAACATGGAAGGCTGATCCAAAACGACTGGGTTCCAAGGCAAGTTGGCAAATTGGATGGAAAATTGGTGGATAGAATACTTTCACCAGCGGGTGTACCACAGGGAACTGTGCAGGAACCATTGAACATTAATAACTCGAATGTGAAAGCAGAAGGTATCATTAGTCGGTTTGCAGATGACATGAAAGGTGAGGGTGTTGCTCACAGTGAGGAGGATGGTCTCCGTCTGCAGTCCGATGTCGATCGGATAATAATCTAAGCAGAGTTTAGTTCTGATTGAAGTGAGGGAAGACTCTGTGGGAGGTACGATAAGCGAAGGACAGACATAATAAACGGTAGGTCCTTGCGGAGTACTGAGGAATACAGGGACCTTGATGGACAAGTCCATAGATCCCTGAAGGTGTCAGAACAGGTTGACAGGGTGGGAAAGGCATCTCAACTGGGAGCGGGAGATGGACTCATATCTTGGTGGGGTGAATTGCTAGTGCTGCTTGAGAGGATATAACCTCGTCTGGCAGGGTGTTGGACATTAAATAAACGTAAGGGCAGTAAGAATATTGAGGTTGGTACACGAGTTAAAGACAGCAATTTCAGTCGACAAGGCAGGCAAGAACATAGCAGGGAATGGGGGAAAACTGATGACTAAACTGCATTTATTTCAATGCAAGGGGCCAGACAGCTAAGGAAGATGAACTCAAGGCATGGATTAGAACATGGGACTGGGATATTATAGTTATTACAGAAACACAGCTTAGGGAGGGGCAGGACTGGCAGTTCATTGTTTCAAGGTAGAGATGCTACAGGAAGGGGAGGCAAGAGACGACGTGTGGTGGTGGGTTTTGATTGCATGAATCATCACAGCAGTACTCAGAGAGGATATTCCTGTGGGATCGCCCAGTGAAGCTATGTTACTGGAACAGAGAAATAAGAATGGGTCATCACTTTGATACGATCGGACTGCTGACCCCAAATAATCTGTGGCAGACTGAGGAACAAATATGCCGGGACATCTTAAATATCAACCATAATAAGAGGGCTGTTATGGTACAGTTTATGAACATTCCAAACCTAGACTGGGATTGCCAGTGTTCAGTGTTTGCAAGGGAGGAACTCGGTAATTGTGTTCCAGAAAACTCCCAATCAATATGTAAATGGCATGAAAAGAGAAAGGGGGAAAACCTGACCTCCCCTTGGGAATTAAGGTAGGGAAAGGGACTGAGATGTGAGTGGGAAAGCATTTTGCCAAAGAGACCACAGTTCTAGTAGTTTGAAAGCAGCTTTGGATAAGGACAGGCCTGGTCCACAAGTCCAAGTTATAAAATGGAGCCTGACCAATCTTGATTGTATTCGTCAGGAACTTACAAAATGTGATTGGGGAAGGGAATTATTTACAGGGAAAGGGAAGTTTGGCAAGTGAGAATATTTTAAAAGTGAGATAAATTAAGTGATCAGCGCCAGCATTTTCTTGTTTGTGGGTAGGTCAATGCTGACAGCATTCGGAAACGCTGGCTGTCTATTGAGGGTCTGGTCAAGGAAAAGGGGGCATATGTCAGGTATAGCCAGCTGGATCAAGGGGATCCCTGAGGATATACAGGGGCTGTAGGACTACACTTTGAGTAGAAAACAGGAATGGAGAAAGGCGAAATGAAATAGCCTCAGCAGAGAAGGAAAGGGGAATCCAAAAGTGATTGTATCATTATATTAAGAATGCATAAGTAACTCAGGACAAAATAGTGTCCATTAAAGATCAATGAGGCCATCGATGTGTGGAACTGCAGGATATTTGCTCAGATCCTAAACAATTTTTTCACGTCAGAAATTACTGTGGACAAAGACTGGGAAACTCGGGGACAAGAGTAATACTTTAGACCACAATTGGAGTACTCTGCAATTCCAGTCTCTCTGCTACAGGAAGGATGTTGTGAAACTTGAAAGGGCTCAGAAAAGATTAACAAGATATTGCACGGGTAGTTGGTGAATAAGCTGGGGTTGCTGTCACTGGAGAATCGGAGACTGAGGGATGACCTTACAGAGGTCCTGATATGAATATGAGCGGCATGGATAGGGTAAGCATTCAAGGCCTTTTCCCAGAAGTTGGGGAGTCCAAAACTAGAGGGTATAGGTTTAAGATTAGAGGTGAATGGTTTACAGAGGGACTGAAGGGACAGCTTCTTCACACACATGGCGATGTGTGTATGGAATGAACTGAGAGAAAGTAATGGAGACTGATACCTTTTCAATGTTGTAATTGTATCTGGATGGACATCTGTATAGTAAGGGTGTCGACGTATGTGGGCCAAATGCTGGAAAAGGGAATGGATTTATTTAGATCTTCTGGTAAGCCTGGACGAGTTGGGGACTGAAGGGTCTGTTTCTATGCTGTATATCTCTATGACTTGAAAAGAGTGCATGTTATAAAAGAGGTGGTGCTGGAGGGGGTTTTAAAACACAAGGCTATGGCAAGTCCCAGCACCTGATTAAGTGTATCACAGGACACTGTGGGATGCTAGGGAAGAAATTGTGGAGGCCCTAGCAAAGGCATGTGTACTACTGACAGCCATGTGTGATGAGCTGGCAGGCTGGAGGGTGGCATTATGGACAGTGAAGGATGATTTCTGAGATTACAAAGGGATCTTGATGGAGGGAGTGAATGGGCTGAAAAACTAGAGACGGAATTCAATCTAAATAAATGTGAGGTAATGCATTTGGTAAAACAAACAAGGGTAGAGCTTATACAATTAATGTTAAGGCCTCGGTTAGTGTTTTAGAGCAGAGGGACCTCCGGGTTCAGGTACATAATTCTTGAAGCTTGCATCACAGGATGGATAAGACCGTGCTTGGCATGCCTGACTATTGCTCAGTCCATTGAGTGGAGGATTTGGGACGTCATGTTGAGATTGTACAGACATTTGCGAGGCCTCTTCTGCAATACTCTGTCCAGTTCTGGTCGCCCAGTTAACAGGGAGGATATTATTAAGCTGCAGGGGGTTCAGAAGAGATTTACCAGGATATTGCTGGGTATGGAAGGCTTGAGTTCGGAAAAATGGCTGGATAGGCTGAGTCTTTTTTCACTGGAGCCTGGAGGTTGAGACATGATGCTATAAAGGTTTATGAAAAAAAAATGATTTATAGATCAATTTTATGGTAGTTGCCTTGTCCTCAGAATGAGGGAGTCTCAAGAGGAGGGGCCACATTTTTAAGGTTAGAGGAGAGAGATGTTCAAAAAACAGATATGGGGCAATTTGCGACACAGAGGGTGGTTTGAGTGTGGAATGAACTTCCTGAGAAAGGGTTTGATGTGGGTACAATTACAACGTTTAAAAGATATTTGGATAAACAGGTGAATAGGGTAGGGTTTGAGTGATATAGGCCAGCAACAGGCCGCTGGGAAGATTTTAGTTTTAAATTATGGTGGGTATCAACTGACAAGAATATGGTTTGATTCCATTGTTGAAGAAAGGATCAGGGCTGGGTCCACTGATGTGCATCATCTACATAAACAATTTGGTTGAAAATATAGGAGTGATTGTGCTAAAGTTTGTTGATGATCAAATGAATGGTGTAGTGGGCAGTAAATACGGTTATCAAAGGGGATCTTGACCAACTGGGCCAGTGGACCAAGGAATGAAAGATGGAGTTTAATTCAGCTGTTGGATTTTGTTCAGACAAACCAGGGAGGACTAATACAGTTAATGGAAGGGCTCTGGCCAGGGTTGTTGAACAGAGAGAGAGATATAGAGAGACCAGGGGATGCAAGTTACATTGTTCCTCGGAAGTGGCATCACAGGTGGACAGGGTGAGGAAAGTGACATTTGGCACATTTGCCAACATTGGCCAGCACTTTGTTACATACGTTGGAGATATTTGTAACATTGTCCTAAATATTTCCCTTGGGCAGAGGAGGCCACGGGGTGACCCTAAGAATGGTGAATAACCAAGGGTAGGTGAGTCCAAAACTAGAGGGTATAAACAGGAGGTGAGAGAGAGCAAGGATTTAAAGAGGGAGCTGAGAGGGATCATTATCCACAGAGGATGGTGTATAGATGGAACAGACTGCCTCAGGCACATGGGAGAAACAAGAACAATTACAGCATGGAAAAGACATTTGGGCAGGTTTATGGATAGGGCTTCAAACTGACAGAGAGGATGCTGGGACAGGGTCCAGGTGAAAGGAGCTTTCCAAATACAAAGAGAAAAGGTGAAGTAATGGAGCAACATGAGAATGTGGCTGAAAGGAACAAAATGGGGACAGAGTTTAACTAAAACTGTACATCAGTGAATAGGTTTGCGACAGGAAATTGTGGGAAAGAGTAAATTATGATTTTTTTAAAAATGGACGAAGTCTTATCAATAAGGTAGATGGATTTCTGACACTGAGATAAAAAAAAGATTTAGACACCAGAGAGACGTGGTTACAGGGCGAACAAAAGGTGGACATAAATATTCAATGGATCACAACCTTGTGCAAACTCAGGCAAAATGGGTAACACTAACAATAATGGGTAAGAAAGACATCACAGAGAAAGCATTTGGTCTTAGATCATGAAGTAGAGTCAGTCTGAATGTACATTCTGGCTACTGCTTGCCAAGGACACAAGCAGCAGAACAGTTTTAGCCACCGAACAGCATTGCATTGCTCATCACTGTATTACACAGGAACTCATTGGAATTTTTTAACAAACACATTGTGATAATTTTGGGCAATTTCAATATTCCCATAATCTGGGACAGTCACACTGACAACAGGAATATTGGAAGAGGAGTTCAGAAAAAAAAAATCAGTGTTTCTTTGAATAGCAAATTGTGCAACTGGCTAGGGACATAACTGTCTCAGAGCGACCATTGTGTGATGAAACTGAGTGAATGAGTCATGTCACCTGGAGAGATCCTCATGGAAATTGTGATAAAGTGCAGTTTAAAGAAATGTAAAGTTTTAAAGTGAATCACAGAAAGGACAAGCTACAACTAGAAACAAAAATAACCAATTACATGAGTTTGAGAGGAGAACGGAACAAGGTAAACAGGCTAAACAGACTGAAATATGTGCCTGTCAATTAACAGTGGAAAACATTTGAAGGAGCAGTGTAAAACATCAACAAAAGGACATTCCATTGAAACAGAAAAATCCTCAGCAAGAAATCCCCATCGGTCCCTCACTCAAGTAAAAAGGATCATATTAGATTATCGGGCTTAGAGGATCACCAAAAAGTACTCAAAATCCTGAAGTGAGAGAACGTTTAAGGAGTAAGTTTTGAAGAGATTGCAAAGGGTCAGCTCGCAGGAGGAGGTCAGATGGAAGAGGGAATAATTGTCAAGGTTTTATGTCACAAAAGGAACCGGGAGAGCTGAAGGTGCTGGAGGTGGTGAGAGTGTTACAGAGAAGGGTCAGGGCCTGAATGGTGTTCCAAAGCAGGTACGGATTGCTGCCGCTGGAGCTGTTTGCAGAGGTAGGGAGGGACATTGGCATTTTGATATATTCAATCATGGGATGAGGGTGTCACTGATTGGACCAGCATTCTTTGCCCCACTGCTAATTACCCAGAGTATAGCACAGAGTCAATCATATTGCTGTGGGTCTGGTGTCACGTCCAGGCCAGACAATGTTAGAATGTCAGATGTTCTTCTCTCAAGGACGTAAGTGAACCAGATGAGTACTTCCTAGTGGTCAACAATGCTTTTATGGTGGCCTCACCAATGTCCTGTACAGCCACAACATGATGTCCCAACTTTTACTCTTAATGCTCTGCCCAATGAAGGTAACCATCCCAAACGCCTGCTTCACCAACCTGTCTGCCTGTGACACCACTTTCAAAGAACTGTCTACCTGCATTCCTGGGTCTCTGACTGACAACACTACCCAGGGCCCAAACATTAACTGGACAAGTCCCACCCTGGTTTGTTTCACCAAAATGGAACACTTCACATTTATCTAATTAAACTCCATCTGCTATTCTTCAGCCCACTATCCCAGCAGTACTGTTCATCCTGTTGTATCACAGATAACCTTCTTCACTGTCCACTTTGCCACATGTTTCAGTGTCACCCAAGAAGCTTACTTACCACAAAACCAATAGAACATAGAACATAGAACAATACAGCACAGAACAGGCCCTTCGGCCCACGATGTTGTGCCGAACTTCTAACCTAGATTAAGCACCCATCCATGTACCTATCCAAATGCCGCTTAAAGGTCGCCAATGATTCTGACTCTACCACTCCCACGGGCAGCGCATTCCATGCCCCCACTACTCTCTGGGTAAAGAACCCACCTGACATCTCCCCTATACCTTCCACCCTTCACCTTAAATTTATGTCCCCTTGTAACACTCTGTTGTACCCGGGGAAAAAGTTTCTGACTGTCTACTCTATCTATTCCTCTGATCATCTGATAAACCTCTATCAAGTCACCCCTCATCCTTCGCCGTTCCAACGAGAACAGGCCGAGAACTCTCAACCTATCCTCGTACGACCTACTCTCCATTCCAGGCAACATCCTGGTAAATCTTCTCTGCACCATCTCCAAAGCTTCCACATCTTACCTAAAGTGAGGCGACCAGAACTGCACACAGTACTCCAACTGTGGCCTAACCAAAGTCCTGTACAGCTGCAACATCACTTCACGACTCTTGAATTCAATCCCTCTGCTAATGAACGATAATACTCCATAGGCCTTCTTACAAACTCTATCCACCTGAGTGGCAACCTTCAAAGATCTATGTACATAGACCCCAAGATCCCTCTGTTCCTCCACCTGACTAAGAACCCTACCATTAACCCTGTATTCCGCATTCTTATTTGTTCTTCCAAAATGGACAACCTCACACTTGGCAGGGTTGAACTCCATCTGCCACTCCTCAGCCCAGCTCTGCATCATATCTAAGTCCCTCTGCAGCCGACAACAGCCCTCCTCACTGTCCACAACTCCACCTATCTTCGTATCATCTGCAAATTTACTGACCCACCCTTCGACTCCCTCATCTAAGTCATTAATAAAAATTACAAACAGCAGAGGACCCAGAACTGAACCCTGCGGAACTCCACTTGTAACTGGGCTCCAGGCTGAATATTTACCATCTACCACCACTCTCTGCCTTCGACCGGTTAGCCAGTTTTCTATCCAATTGGCCAAATTTCCCTCTATCCCATGCCTCCTGACTTTCTGCATAAGCCTACCTTGGGGAATCTTATCAAATGCCTTATTAAAATCCATGTACACTACATCCACTGCTCTACCCTCATCCACATGCTTGGTCACCTCCTCGAAGAATTCAATAAGATTTGTAAGGCAAGACCTACCCTTCACAAATCCGTGCTGGCCGTCACTAATCAAGCAGTGTCTTTCCAGATACTCGTAAATCCTATCCCTCAGTACCCTTTCCATTACTTTGCCTACCACAGAAGTAAGACTAACTGGCCTGTAATTCCCGGGGTTATCCCTATTCCCTTTTTTGAACACGGGCACAACATTCGTTACTCTCCAGTCCCCTGGTACCACCCCCGTTGCCAGTGAAGACGAGAAGATCATTGCCAACGGTACTGCAATTTCCTCTCTTGCTTCCCACATAATCCTAGGATATATCCCGTCAGGCCCGGGGTACTTGTCTATCCTCAAGTTGTTCCAAATGTCCAACACAGCTTCCTTCCTAACAGGTATCTCTTCTCGCTTAACAGTCCGTTTCACACTCTCCTCTTCAACAATACGGTCCCTCTCGTTCGTAAATACTGAAGAGAAGTACTTGTTCAAGACCTCTCCTATCTCTTCCGATTCAATACACAGTCTCCCACTACTGTCCTTGATCGGACCTACCCTCCAATATTCCCTCCAATATTCCCATCCAAACCATTTATCCAAATGACAAACAACAGGGGACCCACTTCACCGCTGGTCACATGCCTCCAGTCAGAAAGACAACATGTCTTCCATCACCCTCTGTCTCCTACCATCAAGCCAATTTTGTATCCAGTTGACTAGCTCCTCCTGAATGCCATGTCCTTCTGCATTGATCTGAACATATTACCCAGTTTACCATACGGATCGCAGAACACAAAACAGTACAGCACAAGACCCTTCGGCCACGATGCCATGCCGATCTTTTACCCGACTGTAAGATCACACTAACCTAAATACCCTTCATTTTGCTATCATCCATGTGCCTACCCAAGAGTCTGTTAAAATGTCCCGTTCCACCCACCCACCACTGTCTGTGTAAAGCACCTACATCTGAATTCTCCACTTACCCATCCTCCAATCACCCTCAAATTATGCCCCTGGTACCATGTATGCCATGGAATAAAGAGGTCTCTCACTGTTTACTCTATCTATGCCTCACACCATCTTATTCACCTCTTTCAAGTCACCCCTCACCCTTCTTCACTCCAATGAGAAAAGCCTTAGCTCCCTCAACCTTTCTTCATAAGACATGCCCTCCAGTGCAGGCAGCATCCTGGGAAATCTCCTCTTTACCCTCTCTAAAGCTTCCATATCCTTCCTGAAATGAAGGGACGAAACCTGAACACAATATTCTAAATGGGATCTAAACAGGGCTGCATAGAGCTGTAGCATAACCTCACGCTTTAAAACTCAATCCCCCAGCGAATGAAAGCGAATACAACATATTCCTTCTGAACAACATTATCAGCTTGGGTGGCAAATTTGATGGATCTCAGGTCATGAAATCCAAGATCCATCTGTTCCTCCACACTATTCAGTATTCTGCCTTTATCCCTGTATTCTGCATTCAAGTCTCACCTTCCAAAATGCAGCACTTCACACTTTTCCAGATTTGACTTCATCTGCCACTTCTCAGCCCAGCTATACATCCTGTCAATGTCCCGTTGCAACCTACAACAGTCCTCCACACTCTTCACTATTCCACCAACCTTCATGTCATTGGCAAACTTACTAACCAACTCTTCCACTCACTCATCCAAGTCATTCATAAAATCATAACGAGCAGAGGTCCTGTAACCTCTCTCTGAGAATACCACTGGTCACTGAGCTCCAGGCTGAATGATTTCCATCTGTCATCACCCTCTGTCTTCTATGGGCCAGGAATTCTGAATCCAGACAGGCAGGTTTCCCTGTATCCCATGCTCTGCACTTTCTCAATGAGCCATAAATGTGTTTTGTCACATTTTCAAAGGATTCAATAAGATTTGTGAGGCATGACCTATCCTTTACAAAGCCAGGATGACTTCCTCTACTCAAACTATGGTTTTCCAAGGAATCACAAATCCTGTCGCTCAGAGTCCTCTGCAATAATCTGCACATCACAAAGAGAAGACTGACAGGTCTGTGATTCCCAAGATTATCTCGATTCCCTTTCTTGAAAACCTCATGGCTGATTCACCAAACCTGAACATCTTTGGGCTTTGGAAACCTGAGCACCTATTGGAAACTCACACAGACATGGGGAGAATGTGCAAACTGCACACAGACAATTGCCTGGGGCTGGAATCAAATTCGCGTCCCTGGTGCTGTGAGGCAGCAGTGCTAACCACTGAGCCACCGTGCTGCCCCATGTAACTCTCCAGAGCCCTGCTTCTGATCCTTGGTTCCTCAACCTTAGGTTAGCTTCCTTCTTCCTCTTGACTAGATGTGCTACATGCCTTGGAACCTTGTCAAATGCTTTCCTGAAGCTCATGTAGACTACGGTGATTGCTCTGCCTTCACCTATCTCTTGGCCAACCCCTCGAAGAATCAATCCAGTTTTTGAAAAACGGTTTTCCACTCACAAAGCCATGCTGACTATCTCTAATCAGCCCTTGCCTTTCCAAATATACGTAGCTCCTTTCTCTCAGAATCTCCTCCAACAACTTCCCCAGCACTGGCTCACGGGACTGTAATTTCCTGGCTTTTCCCTGCAACCCTTAAGTGATGGAATAACATTAGCCACGTTCCAGTCTTCCGGTAACTCATTGTGTCTGTGGATAATATAAATATCTCTGTTAGGGACACCGCAACCTCTTCCCTAGCTTCCCACAATATTCTAGGATAGACATAATGAGTTACTGAGGATTGATCGACCTTTATTTGTTTTAAGACTCCAACACTTTCTCTTCTCTGTTGAGGATTCTTTCCAACACATCACTCTTTATTTCCCCAAGTTCCCGAGCTTCCATGTCTTTCTCCACAGTAAATTCTGACAACACTATCTTGTCCAATATCTCACCCACCTCCTGATAGTTAAGGTGCCCTATTCTCTACCAAGTTACTCCATAGCTCTTATTTAAACTTGTGTAAAGGATTCTGATAATTCAAATACACCATATAATCACTACGGCCACTCCTTCACCCGTATCTACTCTGCCATTCATACTCACACCAATAAAAATACAATCCAACAGGCTCAAATCCACATTGTCTTTTTATTAAATGTGTTTCTAAGGGTCCAGTTAATGTATATTGACATATCATTTCAAACATATTTCAGCTCCCGACCTACTGTCAGGCTGACACTGTTTGGTTTCAGACTGGCAGCAGAAATGGTTATTGGAATTCTTGTTTCTCAGTCTGAAAAAGGTAGCTTACAGTTTCAACAGGTAATACAGGCTTTGGAATTCAGGAGGGAGTGATGTGGGGACTGTATTAGATTATGGGCATAGAGATTGCAGTGGTGACTGAAGACCATTATGGAGATAGGGAGTGCTGTGGGGCCTGAAAGGGGCCAAAGAGATCTGCAGGGCTGTTGGGCCCGAAGGAGTTTGCACAGATCAGGAGGATCATGGGGACTGAAGGTAACTCTGAATGGGAGGGTCATCGGCTCTGGATGAGATTATGGAGATAGGGAGGGTCGTGGGGCCTTTTGGAGGTTATGGAGTTCGAGAGGTTTGTGGGGAATGATTCAGGTAACATAGATAGGAAGGGTTGTGGGGACTGAAGGATTTTATGGAGACAGGGAGCGCTGTGGGGACTGAAGGAGGTTATATAGATAGTAAGTTTATACATATGCACAGTGACTACTGGCATTTAGTGATGCAGCGGGCTGTAGTAACTGGGACGGGGGGAGCTGTCTTACAGTGATAGGGAGGGTTGTGGAAGATGGAACAGCTGACAGATACAGGGTAGGTTTTAGGAATGGGAGGACGTTACAGGGATTTTGAGGAATGCAGAGATGGGACGTGGTAACAATCACAGGGAAGATTTTGGGAACCTGATCTGAGATGGGTACAGCTGAGAACAGAAGTGAGCCAAACAGTAAGGACAGGCAGGGACAAGGAAGGATTAATAAATTAAGCTGCATTTATTTCAATGCAAGGGGCCGAACAGGAAAGGCAGCTTAACTCAGGGCATGGTTAGGAACATGGGACTGGGATCGCATTGCAATTGAAGAAATATGGCTCAGGGATGGGCAGGGCTGGCAGCTTAATGTTCCAGGATACAAATGCTACGGGAAGGATAGAAAGGGAGGCAAGAGAGGAGGGGGAGTGGTATTTTTGATAAGGGATAGCATTACAGCTGAGCTGAGGGAGGATATTCCCAGAAATACATCCAGGAAAGTTATTTGGGTGGAACTGAGAAATAAAAAGGGATGATCACCTTATTAGGATTGTATTACAGACCCTCCAACAGTCAAAGGGAAATTGCCAAACAAACTTCTAAGGAGATCTCAGCTATCTGTAAGAATAATAGGGTAGGTATGGTAGAGGATTTTAACTTTCCAAACATTGACTGGGACTGCCATAGTGTTAAAGGTTTACATGGAGTGGAATGTTTTAAGTGTGTAGAAGATAATTTTCTGATTCAGTATGTGGATATACCTACTAGAAAAGGTGCAAAACTTGACCTACTCTTGGCAAATAAGGCAGGGCAGGTGACATGGTGTCAGTGGGGGAGCACTTTGGGGCCAGCGACCATAATTCTATTTGTTTTAAAATAGTGATGGAAAAGGATAGACCAGATCTAAAAGTTGATGTTCTAAATTGGAGAAAGGCCAATTTTGATGGCATTAAGCAAGAACGTTTGAAAGTCGATTGGCGGCAGATGTTCGAAGGTATAGGGATGGCTGGAGAATGGGAAGCCTTCAGAAATGAGATAACAAGAGTCCAGAGAAAGTATATTCCTGTCAGGGTGAAAGGGAAGGCTGGTAAGTATAGGGAATCCTGGATGACTAAAGAAATTGAGTGTTTGGTTCAGAAAAAGAAGGAAGCATATGTCAGGTATAGACAGGATAGATCAAGTGAATCCTCAGAAGAGTATAAAGGACGGAGGAGTATACTAAAGAGGGAAATCAGGAGGGCAAAACGCGGACATGAGATAGGTCTGACAAATAGAATTAAGGAGAATGCAAAGGGCTTCTTAAAATATATTAAGGAAAAAAGGGTAACTAGGGAGAGAATAGGGCCCCACAAAGATCAGCAAGGCGGCCTTTTTGTGGAGCCACAGAAAATGGGGGAGATACTAAATGAATATTTTGCATCAGTACTTACCGTGGAAAAGCATATGGAAGATAAAGACTTTAGGGAAATAGATGGTGACATCTTGCAAAACGTCCAGATTACAGAGGAGGAAGTGCTGGATGTCTTGAAACGGTTAAAGGTGAACAAATCCCCAGGAACTGATCAGGTGTACCCGAGAACTCTGTGGGAAGCTATAGAAGTGATTGCTGGATCTCTTCCTGAGATATTTGTATCATCAATAGTCACAGGTGAGGTGCCAGAAGACTGGAGGTTGGCAAAAGTGGTGCCACTGTTTAAGAAGGATGGTAAAGACAAGCCAGGGAATGACAGACCGGTGAACCTGACCTCGGCGGTGGGCAAGTTGTTGGAGGGAATCCTGAGGGACAGGATGTACATGTATTTGGAAAGGCAAGGACATGATTAGGGGTAGTCAACATGGCTTTGTGCGTGGGAGATCATGTCTCATAAACTTGATTGAGTTTTTTGAAGAAGTAACAAAGAAGATTGAGGAGGGCAGAGTGATAGATGTGATCATTATGGACTTCAGTAAGGCAATCAACATGGTTCCCCATGGGAGACTGATAAGTAAGCTTAGAACTCATGGATTACAGGGAGATCTAGCCATTTGGATACAGAACTGGCTCAAAGGTAAAAGACAGAGGGTGGTGGAGGAGGGTTGTTTTTCAGACTGGAGGCCTAAGACCAGTGGAGTGCCACAAAGATGGTTGCTGGGTCCACTACTTTTTGTCGTTTACATAAATCATTTGGATGTAAGCAGAAGACATACAGTTAGTCAGTTTGCAGATGACACCAAAATTGGAGGAGGTGGAGTGGACAGCGAAGAATGTTACCTCAGATTACAACAGGATCTGAACCAGCTGAGCCAATGGGCTGAGAAGTAGTAGATGGAGTTAAGTTCAGATAAATGCGACGTGCTGCATTTTGGGAAAGCAAATCTTAGCAGGACTTATACACTTAATGGTAAGGTCCTAGGGTGTGTGGCTGAACAAAGAGACCTTGGAGTGTGGGTTCATAGTTCCTTGAATGAGGAGTCACAGGTAGTCAGGATAGTGAAGGCGGAATTTGTTATGCTTTCCTTTTTTGGTCAGAGTATTGAGTACAGGAGTTGGGAGGTCATGTTGCGCTGTACAGGACATTGATTCGGCCACTGTTGGAATATTGCGTGCAATTTTGGTAGACTTCCTATCGGAAAGGTTTGTAAAACTTGAAATGGTTCAGAAAAGATTTACAAGGATGTTGCCAGGGTTTGAGAATATGAGCTACAGGGAGAGGCTGAACAGGCCGGGGCTATTTTCACTGGAGCGTCGGAGGCTGAGGGGTGACCTTACAGAGGTTTACAAAATTATGAGGGGTATGGATAGGTGAAATAAACAAAGTCTTTTCCTTTGGGGTCAGGGAGTCCAGAAATAGAGGGCGTAGGTTTATGGTGAGAGGGGAAAGATATAAAAGAGACCCAAGGGGCAACTTTTACACAGAGGGTGGTTCCTGTATGGAATGAGCTGCCAGAGGATGTGGTGGAGGCTGGTACAATTGCAATATTTAAGAGGCATTTGGATGGGTATATGAATAGGAAGGATTTGAAGGGATATGGGCCAGGTGCTGGCAGGTGGGACGAGATTGAATTTGGACATCTGGTTGGCATGGACGAGTTGGACCGAAGGGTCTGTTTCCGTGCTGTACATCTCTATGACTCTATCACTCAGAGGTTTTAGAAATAAACTGTGGTCACGTCTGGAGGAGGTTAAAAGTATAAAGGTTTGTAGTTACCGAAGGAAATTACATCAATCGGGACCAGCAGAGTTTACAGAGACTGAGTGCATTTTAGAAACAGGAAGAGTTCATAGTCATCATTAGAAATGGAGAAACTAATTTATGAAAGAAGCAGGGTCACTCTGCTTTGTGCCCAGAGACAAGGAGGATTCTAACAGCTGGAGGAGGTTACTAAGATACAGAGCTTTTTTGTTGTCGTGACGGGAAGGTTACAGAGATCAGGAAGGTAGTAGGAGTTCAAAGAAGTCACAAAGACAGGGAGATTTTTCAGGTCTGGAAAGGACTACACAGAGCAGGATGGCTTAAGGAACTGAAGAGTTGTTTTTCTTCAGTTAAGGAGAGATGTGACCGAACCCGGCACGAAAGGCAAAGGCAGAAACTTGAAGAGTGATACTGGTCGGAGGAGCTTACAGGGAGAAACAGGATTCTAGGGGCTGATAGAGATAGGGGAAGTGGTATCGATGAAACAGACAGTGGAGAAACTGAAGGACAGAGGGAGGGTTCTGTGGAACAGATGAATTTACAGACAATATGGTGATAATGAAGCCTGAGAATTTTCTCATGTTCCTTGCCCAGCATTGTTCCTACATCATGCCCTCAGGGTCTGAATTAAAGTCCACTAACTCCTCCCTGTGCTGTTTACTGTGAGTGATCTTCCCGATCTGCAGGATTTACTGAAGGCTCCAGACCTCACTCTCCATTTCTCTCTGGCTGACCAACTGTCTTCAATGTGGTGATGGATGTGACAGGAATTGAGAATTCTGCTGAGTCAGGGACATCAGGAATACCTACAGGAGACAGATAATTGGACAGAAAGGTAAATTACACTGCTGTAATTAAGGGTACACATGGAGAATGGCACTGAGTCCCACAGAGATCTGGAAAATCCCAGTCTCCATCCATGGCCTGTGCAGTTGCTTTCCTCTGGAGTTGAGAATGCTGTTGGCTCAGGATCTGGCGTAGCTGCAAGAGTGAGAGACACTGACAGAGGCTGCAATTAGACCCACACAGTGAGGGATACCACATGGAGAGAAACAGTGTGATATCAGCAGAGTGCAGGAATGTATCAGGATCACACAATTGTATTATCGAAGTGGTTCTGACCAGTGAGCATTGCTACCAGTACTCAGGGAGGACTGAGTTACTTTATTGGGATAGGCTCCTCTGGTACCAGTATTATGCAGTGTGCTATAAATGGACACAGATGAGGAGGGGGACAGGTCTGAGGTGAATGGAAATTCCCAAGTCCAAAGAGAAAGGTTGAAATATTGGAACACCATGGAGATGTGAATGAAGACCAAAAGAAAGAAACAGTAAGGGACTGAGTTTAATTAAAATACGACATTGTCAAACAGATTTGTGACAGGAAATTATTGGTTAAAATAAAGTAAATGCCATTTCAGTCCCTCAAAATTCCTCATACACCACAAGTGACATCACGTCCGCCACTCACATCATCGCTGATGCCACACACACAGTGACTCCCACGCCCCCCCCCACCCCCGCTGCCGTGTTTGCCACCACTTCTGCCCTCACCAACGCCACTCACCTGCATTCTGCTGACACCACTCTCAGGTCCCACTGTCACAATCCCTGCCCCCAGAATCCTGAGGGGAACCCCACCCCTGCTCATGACTCCATCCCCATTCCCCCGAACACCACACCCACTCCAGTTACAGGCTCCATCACCTCCCCCAGCTTCACACCTTCGTTTGGTCCCAGCTTCCAGTCCTGCCGAGTTTTCACCATTCCCCCTGACCACCCCCTCACTGAGGACGAATGATCAGTCCTCAGCAAAGGCCTCACCTTTATCCCCCTCCGTCCACACATCAATGAATTTAATACACGCCGTGACATCGAACACTTCTTCCACCACCTCCGCCTCAGAGCTTACTTTTACAATGAAGACTCCCACCTATTTCCTGAGGACCCCTTTGCCAGCCTCCAATACACCCCATCCGCCTGGACCCCCCACGCTGGCCGATTACCTGCCTTCGATCTCTTCATTTCCAACTTCCACCAAGACATTAACCGTCTCAACCTATCTACCCCCTCCCCCACTCCAAACTCTCACTCTCACAATGTGCCGCCCTCCACTTCCTCTGCTCCAGTCCCGACCTCAGCATCAAACCAGTAGATAAAGGGGGTGCAGTGGTAGTCTGGTGCACTGCTGAAGCCATGATGCCAACTCAAAGACACCTCCTCCTACCACCCCCTCTACGATGACCAACCTCCCATCACCAAACCGTCATCATCCAGAGTATGCAGAACCTCATCACCTCAGGAGGAGATCTCCCACCCACAGCTTCAAACCTCATTGTCCAGGATCCCCCACTGCCCGGTTCGACCTCCTTCCCAAGATCCACAAGCCTGACCACCCTGGCCGACCCATTGTCTCAGCATACTCCGACCCCACCGGACTTATGTCTACCTACCTCGACATTGTCCTATCCTCCAGTCCAGGAACTCCCCACATTCGCTCAAGACACCACCCACACCCTTCACCTCCTCGAAGACTTCTGTTTCCCTGTCCCCCAACGCCTCATCTTCACAATGGATATCCAATCCCTCTACACCTCCATCCACGATGGCCACGACCGCCAAGCCCTCCATTTCTGCATCTCCCGACGTCCACAACAGTACCCTTCCACCGATACTCTTCATTTGTTTGGCTGAACTTCTCCTCACCCTTAACAATTTTTCCTTCAAATCATCCCACTTCCTCCAGACCAAAGGGTAGCCATAGGCACCCGTATGGGCCCCAGCTATGACTGTCTCTTTGTTGGCTATGTAGAACAGTCCATCTTCCTTAGTTACACTGGCACCACTCCCCACATCTTCCTCTGCAACATTGGTGAATGCATTGGCACCACCTCCTGCTCCCTCGAGGAATTTGAGCAATTCATCAACTTCACCAACACATTCCACACTGACCTTAAATTTACCTGGACCATCTCTGACACCTCCCTCCCCTTCCTGGACCTCTCCATCCCCATTAATGACAAACGATTTGACACTGACGTTTTTTACAAACCTACCAACTCCCACAGCAACCTAGATTACACATCTTCCCACCCTACCGCCTGCAAAATTCCCAACCCCTATTCCCAATTCCTCCGCCTCTGCCGTACCTGCTCCGAGGAGGGCCAGTTCCACCACAGAACACACCAGATGGCCTCCTTCTTTAGACCTCGGAATTTCCCTTCCCACGTGGTAAAAGATGCCCTCCAACGCATCTCGTCCACATCCCGCAACTCAGCCCTTAAACCCCACCCCTCCGACTGTAACAAGGACAGAACACCCCTGGTGCTCACCTTCCACCCTACCAACCTTCGCATAAACCAAATCCTCCGCCACCTCCAAACGGACCCCACCACCAGGGATATATTTCCCTCCCCATCCCTTTCCTCTTTCCGCAAAGACCATTTCCTCCGTGACTACCTGGTCAGTTCCATGCCCCCCAAAACCCACCCTACCTTCCTGGCACCTTCTCCTGCCACTGCAGGAATTGGAAAACCTGCACCCACACCTCTCCCCTCTCCACCATGCAAGGCCCCAAATGAGCCTTCCACAGCCAAAGTTTTACCTGCACATCCACCAATATCATTTATTGTATCCGTTGCTCCCGATGCGGTCTCCTTTACATTGGGGTGACTGGACACCTCCTAGCAGAGCGCTTTAGCGAACATCTCTGGTACACCCACACCAATCAACCACACCGCCCTGTGACCTAACATTTCAACTCCCCCTCCCACTCTGCCAAGGACATGCACGTCCTGGGCTTCCTCCACCGCCACCTCCTCACCACCTGACGCCTGAAGGACAAACGCCTCACAATCCGCCTCGGAACCCTTCAAACCCAGGGCATCAATGTTGATTTCACCAGTTTCCTCATTTCCCCTTCCCCCATCTCACCTCACCTCCAGCCACCCAGCTCAGCACCGCCCTCATGACCTGTCCTAATGGCCTATCTCCCTTCCCACCGATCCACTCCACCCTCCTCTCTGACCAATCACCCCCATCCCCTCCCCCATTCACCTATTGTACTCTATGCTACTTTCTCCCCAGCCCCACCCCTCTCTTATTTATCTCCCCACTCTGCAGGCTCCCGGCCTCTGTTCCTGATGAAGGGCTTTTGCCTGAAACGTCGATTTTCCTGCTCCTCGGATGCTGCCTGACCTACCGTGCTTTTCCAGCACCACTCTAATCTAGACTCCGGTTTCCAGCATCTGCAGTTCATGTTTTTACCTTATTGAAGGAGACTACTGAGATAAGACATGTTGTAGACACTGAAGCACGTTACAGCGATAGGGATGGTAGTCTGGAATGCAGGACATTTCAAATATGTGGAGGGACTATCGTGAAAGGAGGAGGTTACAATGAAAGGAACTGCTATAGGAATTAAAAATTATTGAAGACACTGGACCACAAGACATGCCATAGATACACTGTTGCAGAGTAGTGAGTTTTAATACAACAGAACTTACATTGGGGTGGAGATTGAGACTGGGGTGTGTGTGTATACTGTACTACCGTCCAGCACTGTGTCTATGTCATGTTGTGTTAACAGATGTTTGGAGCCCTCTCATTGTTCTTTGCTCTGTGCACTGTGGGTGATCTTACCTCATTACAGGATTTATTGAAGGCTTCAGATCTCCTTTCCCTTTTCTCTCTCTGGCAGACCAACTGCGTTCAGTGAGGTGATGGACAATCCACCCAGCAGCGAGGAAGGCTATTGAGTCAGGACTTTCCAGAATACCTACAGGAGACAGAGAAATAGACAGAATGGGAAATTAGACTGATGCAGTGAGGGTTACACATGGAGAATAGCACTGAGTTCCACAGAGATCTGGAAAATGGAGCCATATTAAGTAATAGTCCCACATTGCTGGAAGAGGTCAGGATCACACAATTGTGTCGGAAGAATGGGTTGAGCTTCATGATGCCCTGGTATCAGTGCTCAGGGATGAGCACCCAGTCAGCAGGTGAAGTGACGGCCTAGTGGTATTATTGCGAGAGAATGTATCCAAAACCTCAGCTAATGTTCAGGGGAGGCAGGATTGAATCCCACCATCTGAAAAGGGGACATTTGAAATCAATAATTTTAAAAATAATAATTAACAATCCACAAATAAGTATGAAACCATTACTGATGTACAACAAATCCAAACACTTGTCCTTTAGAGAAAGACATCTGCCCATCCTCACGTGGTCTGCACGACATCCCCACAGCAAAGTGTTTGCCTCTCAATTACCCTCTGAAATGGCCGAGCAAGCTACTCAGTTCAAGGGCTTCTGAGACTGGGCAAGAAAGGCTGGTCAGTCAGAGACTCACACATCCCATACCTGATTTAAAAAAAATCTATGAGGATGGTCCCCCTGGAACTGTGCTGGGACCACTGTCCTAGCCAATCATGTCGGTAGGTTTATGGACAGGGCATTAAACTGACAGAGAGGATGCAGGTGAAAGGAGCTTTCCAAATCCAAAGGGAAAAGGTGAAGCAATGGACCAGCATGGGAATGTGGCTGAAGACAAGCAGAAAGGAACAGAATGGGACAGAGTTTAACTAAAATTGTACATCAGCAAATAGATTGGTGACAGAAAATTGTGGAAAAGAGTATATTATGTTTTTGTTTTGAACGGACAACGTTGCTGCAATAAGGTAGATGGATTTGTGACACAGAGATAAAAGAGATTTAGAAACCATGGAGACATGGATACAGGGTGAACTAAAATATTCAGTGGTTCGTAATCTTGTGCAAACTCAGGCAAAATGGGCAACGCTAATAATAATGGATAACAAAGGCATTACAGAGAAATCAATTAGCCTCAGATCATGAAGTAGAGTCAGTCTGAATGTAAATTCTGGCTACTACTTGCCAAGGACACAAGCAGCAGAACAGTTTTAGCCACCGAACAGCATTTCATTGCTCATCACTGCATTAAACAGGAACTCATTGGAATTATTAACAAACACATTGTGATAATTTTGGAAAACTTCAATATTTGTATAATCTGGGACAATCACACGGTCAACATTGATATTGGAAGAGGAGTGCGGTTATTTTTTTTTCAGTATTTCTTTGAAAAACAATTTGTGCAACTGTTAAGGGACATAACTAACGCAGAGCGACCGTGTAATGAAACTTAGTGAAAGATTAATGTCGCCTGGAGAGATCCTTCGGGAAATTGTGATAAAGTGCAGTTTAAAGAAATATAAAGTCTTAAAGTGAATCACAGAAAGGACAAGCTCCAACTAGAAACAAAAATAGCCAATGACATGAAGTTGAGAGGAGAACTGACCAAGGTAAACAGTCTAAACAGACTGAAATATGTGTCTGTAAATGAACAGTGGAAAACATTTGAAGGGACAATGCAAAATACTCAACAAAAGGACATTCCATTGAAACTGTAAAAACCTCAGCAAGAAATTCCCACTGATCCCTCACTCAGGACAAAAGGGATCATACTAGATTATGAGGCTGAGAAGATCACCGAAAAGGACTTAAAATTCTGAAGTGAGAGAGTGTTTTAGGAGTAAATTTTAATGGATTGCAATGGGTCTGCTCGCAGGAGGAGGGCAGTGGGAAGGGGAACCATGGTCAGGGTTTAATGACACGATAGGAACAGGGAGAGGTGAAGGTGCTGGAGGTGGTGAGAGTGTTACAGAGAGTGGTCAGGGTGTTACAAAGCCAGGACGGATTGCTGCAGCTGGAGGGGTTTGCAGAAGTACGGAGGGACATAGATATTTTTATATATTCATTCATGGGATGTGGGTGTCACTGCCTGGAACAACGTTCTTTTACCCCACTGCTAATTACTGAGAGGGTAGCTCAGAGTCAGCCATATTGCTGTGGGTCTGGAGTCACATGTCGGCCAGACCAGGTTAGAATATTTGATGTCCTTCCCTAAAGGAGGTTAGTGAACCAGTTGAGCTCTTCCTACTGATCAACAATGTTTTAATGGTGGCCCCACCAATGTCTTTTACAGCCACAACATGACATCCCAACTCTTACTCTTAATGCTCTCCCGAATGAAGGTAACCACCCCAAATGCCTGCTTCACCAGCCTGTCTGCCTATGACACCACTTGCAAAGAACTGTGTACCTGGGTCACTGACTGAAAACCCTCCCCAGGGCCCGAACATTAACTGAACAGGTCCCACCCTGGTTTGTTTCACCAAAATGGAACACTCCACCTTTATCTAACTAAACTCCATCTGCTATTCTTCAGCCCACTATCCCAGCAGTACTGTTCATCCTGCTGTATCATGGATAACCTTCATCACTGTCCACTTTCCCACCAATTTCAGTGTCACCCAAAACAATTACTTACCAGGAAACCAATATTCCCATCCAAACCATTTATCCAAATGACAAACAACAGGGGACCCACTACACCGCTAGTCACATGCCTCCTGTCAGAAAACAACATGTCTCCCATCACCCTCTATCTACAACTATCAAGCAAACTTTGTGTCCAGTTCACTAGCTCCTCCTGAATGCCACATTCTTTTTGCAATGATCTGAGCTTATTACCCAGTTGACAAGACAGAACATAGAACGCAGAACAGTTCTCCCAAGACCCTTTGGCCATGATTTCATGCCAACCTTTTATCCAACTGTAAGATCAAAGTAAAGTACATACCCTTCATTTTACGATTATCCCTGTGTCTGTCCAAGAGTCTATTAAATATCCCAGATGTGTCTAATTTTACCACCACCATTGGCAGTCCATCCAACCACCTACCATTCTCTATCCTCTTATCCATCCTCCATTCACCTTAAAATTATGCTGCCTTGCAATAGCCATTTATGCCATAGGAGGAAACGTCTCTGACTATTCACTCACTCTGTGCCTCTCATCATCTTGTTCACCTCCACAAAGTCGCCCCTCCCCCTTCTTCAGTCCAATGAAAAAAGCCTTAGTTCCGTCAAACTTTCTCCATAAGAACTGCCCTCCATTACAGGCAGCATCTTGGTAATTCTCCTGTGTACGGTCTCTAAAACGTGCACAGCCTTCTTGTAAACAGGGGACCAGAACTGAACACAATATTCCAAGTGTGTTCTCACCAGGACGCTATAAAGATGCAGGAAAACCTCAGCTCTTACAGTCAATCCCCTTCTAAGGGGAGCCAACACAACATATGCCTTTTTAACAACCCTACCAACGTGCGTGGCGATTTTGAGGGATATATGGACACAGACCCCCATGGTCTCTCTGTTCCTCCACACTGCCAAGTATTTTGCCTTTCACCCTGTATTCTGTACTCAAATTCGACTTTCCAGAATGAATCTCTTCACACTTTTCCAGATTGAACTCCATCTGGCACTTCCAGCCCAGCTCTGCGTCCTGTCAATATCCCACTGCAACCTACAACAGCCCTCCACATTCCCCACCACTCCATCAACCTTGCTGTTATTGGCAAACTTACTAACCCCCTCTCCAACATCCACATCCAAGTCATTTACAAAAATCACAGAGAGCAGAGTCCCAGAGCTGATTGATACAGAACCCCACTGGTCACTGAGCTCCAGGCTCAATTCTCTCCATCTGCTGCCACCCTCTGTCTTCTCTGGGCCATCCAATCCTGTATTCAGACAGACAGATTTCCCTGTATCCCAATTTTCCTTCTTTTCTGAATGAGCCATCAACATATTCTGCCATATCCTCAAAGATTTCAATAAGGATTGTGAGGCGTGACCTGACCCCTCACGAACCCATACTGACTGTAGCTAATTTAACTATGGTTTTCCAAGTAGTCATAAAGCCTGTCTTTAGAGTCTTCGCCAATAATCTGCACACCACAGACATTCGACCAAATCTGTAATTCCCAGAATTCTACCTCCGTAACATGGCTCGGACTTTACACATCTTCCCTCCTCTGCCATGTTCCCCAGAAGGGCACTGGAGGGTGGTGGGGGTTACAGAGATAGGGAGGGATATCAGGACAGGAGGATTTTGCAGACATTAGGAGGGTTGCACTGCCAAAAGGAAGCTTCAGTAATTGTGAGGTTTCATGGTGATGAAAGCATTTGGGGAGGCGGGGAGGGAGGGAGGGAGGATTGTAAGGAAATGAGAGGTTTCACAGTTTAGCTGTTTTGTTAGGGCTGTAAGTGGTTACTGAGTTGGGGAGGGTGTAAGCACTGGTGGATATTACATAAACATGTGGTTTTGGTTGCAATGCAGGAAGAGGATTCAGGAAGCTGGAGAGTATGGGGTCTGAACGAGGTTACACAAATGGGAAGAGTTGTCAGGAGTGCAGGTGTTTACAGAGACAGCAATGGTCTGATCTGGAGCAGAGGACCCAGATTGGGAGGGATGTGGGGACTGGAGGTGGTTTCAGAGGGAGGGAAGACCATAGAGCCACAGGAGGTTACAGAAATGTGGAGAGCTGTAGGGCTGACGGGTTCATGGAGTTGGGAATGTTGGGAGGGATGCAGAGGTTTACAGGGAAAAGGATGTTTGTAGGCCAGGGCTGGATCACAGACTGGGACTGTTTTAAGGAACTGAGCAGATTACAGAGATAAAGATGTTTGTATCGACTGGAAGAACAAACAGAGATATACAGGGTAGTCGTGATGAAGATGTTTATAGACATAGGAAGGCTTAGGTTCTGGGGGTTATGGAGGCTGTGGAATCTGGATTTCTTTTCAGAGACTGGGATAACAATTTTGGTCAGAAACAGTTTCACAGATAAGGGAGCATAGCACAAACAGGAAGAAGTTGTAGGGGAGGGAGACGTTTAAACAGATCGAGGGGTAAGAGCTGGACAAGGTTATGGAGATGGGTAGATGGTGGAGACACAGGAGGAGCTTACATTGACATGGGGGTGATAGTGACAGGAGGGTGTTAAATAGATAGTGGGTTTTGTAGGGAGTGGATTGGGAGAGGCACAGGCATGGAGTGAGTTCAACAGATCAGGATTACTGCAGAGACCTGAGAGGATTACACTGATAGGGATGATGGTCGGGTCTGCACGGACTGTTGATGTTTAGGGACTGGAAGAGATTTGGTAGATAGGGAGAGATGTAAGAGCTGCAGGAGCTTGTTGAGAGTTGAAGAGTTGGAGCAATTTGCAGAAGTAGGTTCCTCAGACAGGAGTAGGTTATAGATAGTGAGGGTTGTGTGGTTTGAGTAAGTCAAAAAGAGGAGAGTTTTCGCGTCTGGAAGAGGTTACATTGACAGGGACATTTGAATAGACTGAAGCAAAACTGCATGGAGAAGGTTACACAGATAGGGCGGTGAGTAGGGTCTGAAGGTGAATACACAGACATGGAGGGTTGTATTGTTAGACGGAGCTGAGAGGGATAGGGACCGATGTAGGGATTTACACAGATAGGGAAGGTTGTGTTTTTGGAGAAGGTTACACTGATACAGACAATGTTAGGAAGTATTTCATGGACTACAGAGGAGCTCAGAGAGAATGTATTATGGGGAGTGGAGGAGATTAAAGATACAGAGATAGCTGTCGGGTTGAAAAGAGCTTCTACAGATCCTCAGTGCCGTAAAGCTGGAGGGAGATTATAACACTGAGTGTTGCCAAGACTTAATTACTTCACTGATATAGAGCAGTTCTCAGCACGTAACTGTCAAAGGGAAGTTGAGACAGTCCAGATGAGTTTTCAGAGATACAAATGTTTATGGGAATTTCAAGAGGGAACAGTGGTTGGGAGTGCTGTAATAAATGGCAATAGTAAAAGCGGGAAGAGGTGACAGACATATCAATCTTTGTAAGGACTGGAGAAGCTTACATAGGCAAGGGGGGTTTTAGAGTCTGGAGGAGATTACGGTGCTAAGGAGAATATTGGGGATAAGGCAAGGTGTAAGAGACGGGGATGGTTGACAGGGCTGGACAATAACATGAATAGAATCGCCATTGTGTGGAACCAGGCCATTCGGCCCAACCAGTCCATTCCAAAACTCTGGAGAGCATCTGACCCAGACCCACTCTACCTGTACATTAAACCCTGCATTTCTCGTGGTGAACTTAAACCACACATTCCTAAATACTACAGTCAATTTATGATGGCCAATTCACTGATGGTGCAAATATTGGACACACACACACACAGAGCAAGCGAGCGACACGCAAATACACACAGTGAGGGGGATACACGCAGACACACAGCGAGGGAAGGAAATGCACACACACAAAGTGAGGGGGATACCTGCAGACACACAGCGAGGGGGATACCTGCAGACACACAGCGAGGGAAGGACATGCACACGCAAATCGAGGGAGGGACACACACAGCGAGGAAAGGACACACACACAGCGAGGGGGGACACGCACTTACGCAGCGAGGGAGGGACACACACACACGCAGCAAGGGTGGGACACACACACACGCAGCGAGGGAGGGATACACACACAGCGATGGAGGGATATACACACACACACAGCGAGGGAGAGACACGGACACACACACACAGCGAATGGGGGGGACAATACACGCACACACAGACACAATGAGGGAGGCACACGCACACACACACAGCAAGAAAGGGATACTTATACACAACGAGATAGAGACACGCACACACACAGCGAGGGAGGGACACGCACACAGCGAGGGACATACACAAACACACACACACACACACACACCCCAATGGAAGGACACGCACAGACATGCAGCGAAGGGACACACAAACACAGACACAGTGAGGGAAGGACATGCACACACAGACACAGTGAGGGAAGGACATGGGAGGGGACATGCACATACACAGCGAGGGAGGGACACGCACACACACGTATGGTGAGGGGAATACACGCAGACACACAGTGAGGGAGGGACACGCACATACTCTGCAAGGGAGGGACACACACACACTGTGAAGGAGGGACAAGCACACACATGTCGAGGGGAGGGCATGTGCACAGAAATTGAGAGGGGGCACACAGACACAGCGAGAGGGGACACACACAGACGTGGCAAGGGTGGGACACACGCACACAGCAAGCTGGTCACACACTCACACACACAAGGGACGGACACACACACATCGGCAAAGTGAGGGAGGGCCATGCACACACAAACACAGAGCAAGGGAGGGACATGCACACACGCTTACACAAACACAAGGGACGGACACACACGCAAAGCAAGGGAGGGACACGCGCACATACACACACACACACACAACCACAGAGCGAGGGGGGGACATGCACACAAGGGAAGGATACACATGCAAAGCGAGGGAGGGACACGCACAGATACACACACACACACACACACACACACACACACACACACACATAGCAAAGGAGGGGCACGTGCACACACAGTGAGTGAGGGACACAAACACACAGCGAGGGAGCGACATACAAACACACTGTGAGGGGGTTACCCACAGACACGCGAGGGAGGGACACGCACACAGAGCGAGGGAGGGGGACACGCACACACAGAGCGAGGGAGGGATATACACACACATACAGCGAAGGAAGGGACACACGCACACACACACACGCACACGCACACACACACACACACACACACACACACACACACACACACACACGTCGACGCGGAGGGCATGTGCACAGAAATTGAGAGGGGCACACACACACAGCGAGAGGGGACACACACAGACACGGAAAAGGTGGGACACGCACACATAGCGAGGGAGGAACACGCACACACACACACACACACACACACACACAGCGAGGGATGGACAGGCAAACACAGCGAGAGAGGGACACGCACACACCAAGGGAGGGATGCGCACACAGAAAGGGAGGGACACGCACACAGCAAGGGAGGGAGTGAAACGTACACAGACACAGTGAGAGAGTGACACACACACACACACACACGCACACACACAAAGAGCACGTGAGCGACACACACGCACAGCAATGAAATGACATGTACACACACAGCGATGGAGGGTCATATACAAACACACACAGCGAGGGAGGGACACACATACACACACACACAAGGAAAGAGGGGCAAGCACACAAATGGCGACGGGAAGGAAATGTGCACAGAATGTGAGAGGGGGCACGCACTGACACAGTGAGGGAGGGACACATGCACACACAGCAAGGGGGGGCATGCACACACACAGCGAGGGGCTATACACAAAGAGTAAGAGGGGGACACATACACATAGCGAGGGAGTGACACGCGCACACAGCAAGAGGGACACACACACACACACACAAAGCGAGGGAGGGACATGCACGCATACACAGATGTAAGGGGATACACGCAGACACACAGCGAGCGAGGGACACACACACACACTCACACAGCGTGGGAGGGGGACACAGGCACAGTCAGGAAGTCTCTCACACACACACACACAGAGCGAGAGAGGCACATACATACTCACAGCAAGACGGGGACACACACAGCGAGGGAGGGACATGCGCATGTGCAAGCACACAAATACAGACACACAGTAAGAGTGGGACGCGCACACACACAACCAGGGAGGGACATGCACATACAGCGAGGGAGGGACACACACAAACACACAGAGGGACAGAAGGACATGCACTCACAGCGAGGGAAAGATATAGACAAACACACGGAATGAAAGAGGGACACAGACATAGACAGCAAGGGAGGGATACGCATACACACAGGGAAGGAGGAACAAGCAGACACGCGGCGAGTGGAGGGCATGTGCACAGAAATTGAGAGGGGGCACGCACAGACATGGCGAGGGAGGGACACACGCACACACAGCAAGGGGGGACAGGCACTCACACAGCGAGGGGCGATGCGGACACACAATGGTGGGGATGTGTACAAAGAGCAAGGGAGGGACACAAACAAGGGAAGGAAACACACTCACAGAGTGAGGGAGTGACACACGCACACACAGCAAGAGGCACACACACTCATGCACAAAGCAAAGGAGGGACACACACACACACAGCAAGAGGCACACACACACTCATGCACAAAGCAAGGGAGGGACACACACACACACAGTGTGGGAGTGACAAGCAGTGAGGGAAGGACACTCACATACACGGTAAAAGTGTCACACATACTCACTGCAAGAGGGGACACGCACACACAGCGAGGGATGGACACGCTCATGCTCAAGCACACAAATTCAGACACACAGCGTGAGAGGGACACGCACACACATAGCCAGGGAGGGACAGGGACACACGCAAACACACACAGAGATCAAGAGAGGGACACGCTCACAAACAGCGAGGGGGAGACACATGCACACACAGCAAGGGAGGGCCACGCACACACACACACACTGCAAGAGTAACACACACACACACCACGAGGGAAGGACACTCACATACATTGCAAGAGGGACACACATTTTCACAGCAAGAGGGGGACACGTACACACACAGCGAGGGAAGAACACGCACATGTGCAAGCACACAAACACAGACACACAGTGAAGAGGGGCACGCACACACACAGCCAGTGAGAGACATGGACACAGACAAACACACACACACACACACACACACACACACACAGCAAGGGTGTAACTCACACATACACAGCGAGGGAAGAACACAGACACACACACAGAGAAAGGAAGGGACACGCACACACACAGACAGCGAGGGTGGGATCATACACACACACACAGAGCGAGGGAGAGACATACGCACACACACAAAGTGAAGGAGACACACACACACACTGACAGCGAGGGAGGAACAAGCACACACAGTGAGGGAAAGACATGCGCATGAGGAAGCACACAAACACAGACACACAAAGTGAGAGAGGGACACGCACGCACACAGGCAGAGGGAGACATGCACACACATATACAGAGCAAGAGAGGGACACGCGCGCACACAGCGAGGGAGCGACACATGCACACACAGCGAGGGAGGGCCACGCACACACAAGCACCGTAAGAGGGCTACACACACACAGCAAGTAGAGGAAACTCACACATACACAGCAAGGGAGGGACACGCACACACACAACAAGGAGACACACACACACACACACATACACAGAGCAAGGGGGGAACGTACACACACACAGCGAGGGAGACACATACACACGCACAGCGAGGAAGGGACACACACACACGCACACACGCACACACACAGCAAGGGGACACACACACACACACACAAACACACACACACAGCAAGGTGGGAATGCACACACACACAGCGAGGGAGACACCCACATGCACAGCAAGGAATTGACACACACAGCAAGGGAGGGACACGCAGCGAAGGGACACAAACACAGACACAGTGAGGGAAGGACATGCACGAGCAGATACACAGAGAGCGAGGGACACGCACACAGTGAGGGAGGGACACACACACAAAACGAGGGACGGACACGCTGAGACACACAGCGAGGGAGGGAGCATAGACACACACAGCGTGGGAGGGACACGTACACACACAGCGAGGGATCGGGCATGTGCACACAAATTGAGAGGGGGCACACACACGCAAAGCGAGGGACGGACAGGCACAAATACACACACACACACACCGATGGAGAGACACGCACATACACACGGCAAGGGAGGGACACACACGCAAAGCGAAGGACGGACACACAAACACACACACAGTGAGGGTGATACACGCAGGCACACAGCGAGGGAAGGACGTTGCATACACTGCGAGGGATGGACACACACACACACATAGACACACACACACACACAAAGCGAAGGAGGGACACGCACACATACACACACACACACACAAACACAGAGCAAGGGAGAGATATGCACACACGCACACACACAGAGCAAGGGAGGGACATGCACACACGCACACATGCACACAAGGGACGGACATACACACGCAAAGCGAGAGAGGGACACGCACAGATGCACACACACATAAACACAGAGCAAGGGACAGACGCGTGCACACACAGCGAGGGAGGGATACACACAGTGAGGGATGGACACGCAAACACACACAGTGAAGGGGTTACCCGCAGACACACACAGTGAAGGAGGGACACACACACACACAGATACAGTTAGGGGGGACACGCAAACACACACACAGCGAGGGAGGGACACACACACACACACAGACACAGTGAAGGGGGATACGCGCACTCACACACACACAGCAAGGGGGACCCGCACACTCACAGCGTGGGAGTGAGTCACAATTACACACACAGAGGGAGGGACACACACGTAAACACACACACAGAGCAAGGGAGGGATATGCACACACACAGCGAGAGAGAGAAACATACACACAACGCGATGGAGTGACACACACTCGAACACACACAAACACACACACAGTGTGTGTCACTGTGCATGCGTGTGACCCTCCCTCGCTGTGTGTGCGTGTCCCACTCTTGCTGTGAGTATGTGTGTCCCTCTTGCAGTGTATGTGAGTTTCCCTCCCTCGTTTTGTGTGTGTGTGTGTGTGTGTGTATGCGTGTCACTCCCTCACTGTGGGTCTGTGTGTCCCTCTCACTCTGTGTGAGAGTGTGTGTGTCCCTGCCTCCATGTGTGTTTGCGTGTATCCCCTACCTGTGTGTATGTGTGCGTGTCACACACAGTGACACACACTCGAACAGCGAGTGAGGGACATGCAGTGTAGGGGGGGAAACACAAACACAAACATCGAGGAAGAGACACACACACACACACACACACACAGCGAGTGAGGGACTTGCGGAAACATGCAGCGAGGGAGGAATGCACGCACACACAGCGAGGGAGGGATGCGCACACACAAAGGGAAGGAGGGACAAGCAGACACACAGCGAGGAGAGGGCATGTGCACAAAAATTGAGAGGGACACACGCACACACCGCAAAGGGGGACATGCACTCACACACCGAGGGGAGATGCGCACATACAGTGAGGAGGATATACACAAAGAGCAAGGGAAGGACACACACACACAGCAAGGGAGTGATACGTGCACACACACTGAGAGAGTGATATGCACACACAGCGAGGGAGGGGCACACACATTCACAGCAAGGGAAGGACATGCGCACATACACAGAGAGAGAGAGAGGGAGGGATGGAGACACACACACACAGCGAGGGGGGGCACGCACACTGACAGCAAGGGAGGGAGACCCACACACAAAGCGAGAGAGAGAGACACATACACACAACGTGAGGGAGTGACACACACGCAACCAGCGAGTGAGGGACACGCAGCGAAGGGACACACACACACACACAGAGCAAACGAGACACGTGCGCACAAAGCGAGGGTGGGACACACGCACACAGAGAGGGTGGGACACGCACACAGCGAGTGTGGGACACGCACACAGCGAGGGTGGGACACACGCGCACACAGCGAGCTAGAGCTACACAAACAGCGAGGGAGTGAAACGTACATGCACACACACACACACACACACACACGTACACACACACACAGAGTGAGGGAGGGACACACACACATACACGGCGAGCGGGAGGGCATGTGCACAGAAATTGAGAGGGGGCACGCACACACAGCGAGAGGGGACACACGCACACACAGCAAGGGGGGACATGCACTCACACAGTGAGCGGAGATGCGCACATACAGTGAGGGGGATATACACAAAGAAAACTGGAGGGACACACACACACAAGGGACGGACACACACAAACACATCAAGGGAGTGATGCGCACACACAGCAAGAGGGTTACACACACACAAAGCAAGGGAGGGACACGCACACATACACACAGGTAGGGGATACACGCAAACACACATGGAGGCAGGGACACACACACTCTCACACAGAGTGAGAGGGACACACAGACCCACAGTGAGGGAGTGACACGCATACACACACACACACACACACACAAAACGAGGGAGGGAAACTCACATACACTGCAAGAGGGACACACATACTCACAGCAAGAGTGGGACACGCACACACAGCGAGGGAGGGTCACACGCATGCACAAGTACACAAACACAGGTACACAGCGAGAGAGGGACACACAAATACACGGCAAGGGAGGGACACACACACACACACACACAGAGTGAGGGAGAGACCCACACACATACACATAGTGAGGGGGCGACACATGCACACACACACACAGCAAGAGGGACACACACGCAGAGCAAGGGAGGGAAACTCACATATACACAGTGAGGGAGGGACACGCACACATACAGACAGCGAGGGGCGACACATGCACACACAGCGAGGGAAGGCCACGCACACGCGCGCACAACAAGCGGGACACACACACACAGAGCGTGGGAGGGACACACACGCACACAAACAGAGCGAGGGAGCAACATCTACATGAGGAAGCACACAAACACAGACACACACAGCGAGAGAGGGGCATGCACACACAGCGAGGGAGGGACACACACACACACAAACACAGTGAGGGAGGGGCACGAACGCACACACACACACACACACAGACAGCGAGGGGAGGACACGCACATACAGTGGGGGAGCGACACGCGCATGAAAAATCACACAAACACAGACATTTACAGCTAGAGGGACACACGCACAGCCAGGGAGCGACATGCATACACAGCGAGGGAGGGACACACACAAACACACACACAGAACAAGAGAGGGACACACATGCACACCAAGAGGGACACACACACACACACACACACACACACACACACACACACACGCACGCACACACACACACAAAGAGCAAGGGGGGAAACTCACACATACACAGCGAGGGATGAACATGCACACACTCACACACAGACACACACCACACACAGAGAGGGGACACAATCACACACACACAGCGAGGGTGGACACGCACACTCACAGCGAGGGAGGGAGACACATACACACACACACACACCGAGCGAGGGAGGAACACATACATACAGCGAGAGGGTACGTGCACACTCACAGCGAGGGAGGGGCACACACACACACACAGACACACACACACACACACACACACACACACACACCGAGGAGGGGGACACATTCTCACAGCAAGGGAGGGAGCCACACTATCACACACAGTTGAGGAAGGGACACGCACACACACAGCGAGTGAGGAACACGCAGCGAAGGGGGGGAACACACAAGCAAATAATGTGAGAGTGTGACGCGTACACACTAGAGGGAGGGAAGTACACACACACACACACACCGAGGGAAGGACACTCACACACATTGCAAGAGGGATACACATACACTGCAACAGGTACACACATACTCACAGCAAGAGGGGGACACGCACACAGAGTGAGGGAGGGACATGTGCATGCGCAATCGCAAAATTACAGACACACACAGCGAGAGAGGGACACGAACACACAGCCAGGAATGGACATGCACACACAGTGAGGGAGGGACACACACACACACACAGCGATGGAGGGCCATGGACACACACAGCGAGTGGGGGACACGCACAAACAACGAGAGAGGGACATACACACACAGTGATTGAGGTATACACACACACACACACAAACACACACAGAGCGAGAGAGGGAGGGACACACAACGGACACACACAAACACACACACACACACACACACACACAGCGAGGGTGGACACGCTGAGACACGCAGCAAGGGAGGGACATGCACACAGCGAGGGTGGGACACGCACGCACACAGTGAGGGTGGGACACGCTCGCACACCCCGAGGAGGGGACACGCACACACTGCAAAGTGAAAGACATGCATACACACGCAGCGAGGGAGGGGGACACGCATCCACACGCACAGCAAGGGAGGGGGACACGCACACACACACGTACATGGCGAGGGGGGGACACGCTCGCACACAGCGAGGGAGGGACACGCTCGCACACATGAGGGAGGGACACGCTCGCACACAGCAAGGGAGGGACACGCTCGCACACAGCGAGGAAGGGACACGCTCGCACACAGCGAGGGGGGACATGCTCACACACAGCGAGGGGGCGACACGCTCGCACACAGCGAGGAAGGGACACGCTCACACACAGCGAGGGAGGGACACGCTCGCACACAGCGAGGAAGGGACACACTCGCACACAGCGAGGAAGGGACACGCTCGCACACAGCGAGGGAGGGACACGCTCTCATACAGCGAGGGAGGGACACGCTCGCACACAACGAGGGAGGGACACACTTGCACACACTGCAAAGTGAAACACATGCACTCATACAGCGAAGGAGGGACAGGCACACACTGCAGCGAGGAAGGATATGCACACACTGCAGAGGGAGGGGGACATGCACACACTGCAGAGGGAGGGAGACACGCACACGCAGCAAGGGAGAGGGACACGCACACACAGCGAGGGAGGGGGACACGCGCACACAGCGAGGGAGGGGGACACGCTCGCACACAGCAAGGGAGGGGGACACGCTCGCACACAGCGAGGGAGGGACACACACGCACACAGCGAGGGAGGGACACGCACACACCTCAAAGTGAAAGACATGCACTCACACAGCGAGGGAGGGGGACACGCACACACAGCAGAGGGTGGGACAAGCTCGCACACAGCAGAGGGAGGGACATCCTCACACACTGCAGAGGGAGGGACACTCACACACAGATAGGGAGGGGGACACACACAAACAGCGAGGGATGGGGACGCGCACACACAGCGAGGGAGGGGGACACACACAGCGAGGGATGTTCACACATCCACACACACAACACACACACACACACACACACACACACACACACACACACACACACCGAGGGAGGGACACACACACACACACAGCGAGGGACGGGGACACGCACAGCGAAGGAAGCGGACACGCACACACAGAGCGAGGGAGGGGGGCACTCACAGCGAGGAGGGGAACCTGAACAGCGAGGGAGGGGGACACGCACAGCGAGGGAGCGAGAGACACACGCACAACGAGGGAGGGGGAGGGGGACGTGGACGGGGCACACACCGCGAGGGAGGGGGACACACACAGCAAGGGAGGGACGCACACACACACACACTGCGAGGGAGGGGACACACACACAGCGAGGGAGGGGGACACACACACAGCGAGGAAGGGGACACACACACAGCGAGGGAGGGGGACACACACAGCGAGGGAGGGACACAAACACACACGCACACGCGCACACACACACACACACACACACACACACACACACACAGCGAGGGAGGGAACACACACACACACAGCGAGGGAGGGGGACACACACACAGCGAGGGGGGACATGCACACTCAGCGAGGGAGGGACACACTCGCACGCAGCGAGGGAGGGATACTCACAGACAGTGAGGGGGACACGCACAAACTGCAAAGTGAAAGACATGCAATCACACAGCGAGGGAGGGACACACAGACACAGCGAGGGAGGGGGACCCGCACACACCGCGAGGGAGAGGGACACGCATACACACACGTACATGGCGAGGGAGGGGGAAACACAGACATACACAGCGAAGGAGGGGTTCACACAGGCACACAGCGAGGGAGGGGGACACAGACAGCGAGGGAGGGGAACACGCAAACACACAGTGAGGGGGGACACACAGCGAGGGAGGGGGACACACACACAGCGAGGGAGGGGGTCACACACACTCACAGCGAGGGAGGGGGACACACACAGCGAGGGAGGGGACACACACACACTCACACACACACAGCAAAGGAGGGGGGCACACACACACAGCGAGGGAGGGGGACAGGAACAGGGAGGGAGGGGCCATGCAAACACAGTGAGGGAGGGGGTCACACACAGCGAGGGAGGGACACACACACGCACACACAGCGAGGAAAGGGTTCACACAGACACACAGCGAGGAAGGGGATACACACAGTGAGGGAGGGGTCACGCACACACACACCGAGGTTGGGGTACCCACACAGCGAGGGAGGGGGACATGCACACACACACAGCGAGGGAGGGGACACACACAGCGAGGGAGGGGACACACACACAGCAGGGAGGGACACATACACACACACACACACACATGCACATGGCGAGGGAGGGGGCCACGCACATCGAGGGAGGGACACACACACACACAGCAAGGGAGGGACACACACACACACACACACACACACACACACACAGCGAGGGAGAGAGACACACACACAGCGAGGGAGGGACACACACACACACACACCCCGCGGGAGGGACACACACACACACACACACACACACACACACACACAGCGATGTAGGGGTACACACACAGCAAGAGAGGGACACACTCACACACACGGCGAGGGCGGGGGACACACACACAGCGAAGGAGGGGACACACACGCACACAGCGAGGGAGGGGACACAAACACACACACAGCAAGGGAGGGAGACACACACACAGCGAGCGAGGGGGACACACACACACACAAACACACAGAGCATGAGGGACATACACAGCAACAGCGACGCGCACACAGTGAGAGAGGGACACGCACACACACAATCACACAGCGAGGGAGGGACACACAGACACACAGTGAGCGAGCGATACGCATACACAGACATACAGAGCGAGGGGAGGACACCCTCACACACTGCATTAGGGCCGGGCGCGCACACACACACACACACAAAGAGCAAGAGTGGGACACGCACTCACAGCGAGGTTGTGACACGCACGCACAGCGAGGGTGGGACATGTGCTCAGAAATCGAGAGGGGACACACAAACACACACACCCACAGTGAGGGAGGGACATACACACACACACACACACACACACACAGTGAGGGAGGGACACGCACACACACAAAGTGAGGGAGGGACATGCTCGCACACACAGTGTGTGTGAGAGCATGTCTCTCCCACACTGTGTGTGTAAGCATGTCACTCCCTCACTGAAGAGAGTTACACACACACACAGCGAGGGAAGGGGACACACACGCATATACACACACACAAACACAGAACAAGGGAGGGACACGTTTACATACAGTGATGTGTCTCCTCAGACGTTTAATCATCCAACTCTCACTCCAGTCTGCTCCCCCACAGGGTCACCGTCTCTGACTCCCAGGTACAACTAGGCCTCGATCCCCAGTGCTGATTTATATTCTCCCAGGTGTGAGTTAGCCTCAAGCTCCTGCTCCAAGTTGCTCCCTCACACGGTCACTTCCTCTGTGACTCGGTGCTGATTTCGAGGTTCCTGCTCTGCTTTTTATCCAACTCCAAGTCCCAGTCGGTTTTGACCCTCGCTGCTGATTTATATTCTCCCGCTTTGTGCTGCCCTCGCTCAGGTTCTCTCCCCTTGCGACTCCGAGGTAATGGTAGGCCTCAAGCCTCAGCTGAGATTTTTACATCCCATTCCGCACTGCTCTCTTACCGTATTGCCGTTGTGCCTGGAAGACAGTGGGAAAGAGGGGGATTAGACAGAGCAGAGGGTGTTACAGTCATTGAGGGAGCTGTCGGGGATGAAACAGGTTATCTGGGGAGCGAGGCAGACCTGCAGGAACTAAAGAACGTCACTTGGAAGATACAGTGAGAGTTGCAGACACTGAAGAAGGCAAAGGAAATAGAGAGATGGTGGCTTGTTCATGCCGGAGCTTTGTAGAGTCTAAAGGGCTTCAAAGTTTGGGAGAAGATTTGTAGCTCGGGTGCTCGTTGTTGTGGTTCTGTTCGCCGAGCTGGGAATTTGTATTGCAGACGTTTCGTCCCCTGTCTCGGTGACATCCTCACTGCTTGGGAGCCTCCTGTGAAGCACTTCTGTGATCTTTCCTCCAGCATTCATAGTGATTTGTATCTGCTGCTTCCGGTTGTCAGTTCCAGCTGTCCGCTGCAGTGGCCGGTAGATTGGGTCCAGGTCAATGTGCTTATTGATTGAATCTGTGGATGAGTGCCATGCCTCTAGGAATTCCCTGGCTGTTTTCTGTTTGGCTTGTCCTTTAATAGTAGTGTTGTCCCAGTCGAATTCATGTTGCTTGTCATCTGCGTGTGTGGCTGCTAAGGACAGCTGGTTATGTCGTTTCATGGCTAGTTGGTGTTCATGGATACTGATTGTTAGCTGTCTTCCTGTTTGCCCTATGTAGTGTTTTGTGAAGTCCTTGCATGGGGTTTTGTACAGTACATTGGTTTTGCTCATGCTGGGTGTCAGGTCCTTCGTCCTGGTGAGTTGTTGTCTGAGCGTGGCTGTTGGTTTCTGTGCTATTATGTGTCCTAGTGGTCGCAGTAGTCTGTCTGTCAGTTCAGAAATGCTCTTGATGTATGGTACTTTGGCTAGTCCTTTGGGTCGTGGCATGCCTTCATTCCATTGTCTTTCCCTGAGGCATTTGTGGATGAAATTGCGTGGAGTTTGACACCACCCCGCAGGTCACCAATAGGATAAACAACACACTGCGAAACCTACAAAAATAAACGGACAGATAACCAGGTTTGACCTACAGAGAATGAAACTGAAAGCAATGACACCTTCAGATTCTATGGAGGACCTAAAGAGCACAAACTAAACATCCCACTCAGACCCATAGTATCACTACCAGGGACAACATCACACAAACTGACTGAAGAACTACAGCAGAAACTGAAACACCTGATCTGCGGATCCAGTCTGTACAGACAACACAGGAATTCTTCGACATCATCAGAAATACACACATCGACAAGGAAGTAACTATGGTCTCATTCGATGTCACAGCACTGTTCACCTCTATCGACAAAACCCTAGCCAGCGAAACAATAGCCAAACTGCTGGACATACAGAACATACAACAAGACGGGGAACTATCAACAAAGACGGTATACTCAAACTACTGGACCTGTGCCTCACAACACACTTCACATTCAACAACCAAATATATGAATAAATCAAAGGCACACCCATTGGCTCACCCATCTCTGGACTCATAGCAGAAGCGGTAATGCAATGATTAGAACAAACAGTTTTACCAGAAATTCAACCCAAACTCTGGGTCAGATATGTGGATGACACCTTTGTAATCATTACAATCAGAGAAATAGAGAACACACACCGGATCATCAACACCACACTCACAGGAATCCGATTCACTAGAGAGGAAGAAAAGGACAACCAACTCCCATTCCTAGACGTGATGGTACAGAGAACACCGAACGGAGAATTCACCACAAAGTTATACAGGAAAGCCACACACACAGACCAAGTCCTGAACTACGAAAGCAACCACCCCAACACACACAAAAAAGTTGCATCAAGACACTGTTCAAAAGGGCCACAACGCACTGCAGTCTCCAGAACTGCTAAAAGAGTGAAGAAGAACATCTATACAATGTATTCGCCAAAAAACGGATAACCCCGCGATTTCATTCGGGATTGTCTGTATGGATTTGCTCGACGATTGTCCTCTGATATTGATGAGGGCAGTGCAGATGATGTGGTTTACATGGAGTTCATTAAGGTCTTTGACAAGGTCCCACATGGAAGGCTGGTGCAAAAGGGAAGATCCCATGGGATTCAAGGTAAGTTGGTAAATTGGCTCCACAACCGGTGGAGGGTTGGTTTTGTGATTGAAAACCACAGGGATCTGTGCAGGAGCCATTGATGTTCATTATGGACATTAATCAATCGGATGTGAAAGCAGAAGGTAACATTAGTAGGTTTGCAGATGACATGAAAGGTGAGGGTGTTGTCCAGAGTGAGGGGGATGGACTCAGGCTGTAGTCTGATATCGATCAGATGATTAAGTGTGCAGAGTAATGGCAGATGGAGTTTTCTTCTGATCACTGTGAGGTAATGCACTGTGGGAAGTCTCATAAATGAATGATATACAACATGAATGGTAGGTCCACCTGGAGTACTGAGGATCACAGGGACCTTGGTGGGCAAGTCCCTGGATGTCTGGAGGTGACAGCACAGGTAGACAAGGTGGGGAATACACCTGAACTGGGAGCAGAGGGGGACCCACATCCTGGTGGGGAACGTTGCTGGAGCTGATCGAGAGGATTTAAACTCGTCTGGCAGCGCTGAGTGACCTCAAAGAGTCGTAAGGCCAGAAAGAAATTTGAGGCTGGTCCAAATGTTCAAGAGAACAATATATATAGACAACGCAGGCAAGAACATTGCAGACAATTAGGGAAAACTGGTGGATAAAACGGCAGTTATTTCAATGCAAAAGGCCAGACAGATAAGGCAGATGATCCCAGAGCATGGATGGGAACATGGGATTGGGGATACCATAGATATTACAGAAACACAGCTGAGGGGACAATAGGACCAGCAGCTAATGTTCCGTAGACAGATGCTACAGGAAGGATAGAACAGGAGGCAAAACAGGAGGAGAGCTGGTGGTTTTGATTGGGGGAAACATCCCAGCAGTACCTAGAGGGAGTATTCACGTAGGATCGCCCAGTTAAGCGATATTAGTGGAACTGAGATATAAAAAATGGTCATTAGTTTTCTCCGATCGTACGACAGCGATAGACAATGGGAGATGAAGTAGCAAATATGTCAGGAGATTTCAGATATCTCTTAGAATAATAGGGTTGTAATGATAGGGGATCTTAACCGTTCCAGACCTGGACTGGGATTGTTACGGAGTTAAGAATTTGGATGGAAGGAATTTGTTAAGTGTGTTCCGAAATCTCCCAGTCATTATGTAAGTGGCCCAACTGGAGAATGGGTCTAAACCTGACCTCCCCTTGGGAAACAAGGTCGGGAACGGGACTGAGGTGTTAGTCGGGGAGCACTTTGGAAAATTACCACAATTTTATTAGATTGAAAATAGCAATGGAAAAGGACAGGCCTGGTCCACAAGTTCAAGTTACTCAAGGGAGCAAGGTAGCATTAGACAGGAATTTTTAAAGGAGATCTGGGGAGGCTATTTGCAGATAAAGAAAAGTCTGGCAAGTAGGAATATTTTAAAACCGAGATAAAAGGAGCGTTCAGCGCCAGCGTGTTCCTGCTCGTGTGCAGCTCAATGCTGACTGAATTAGGAAACACAGGCTGAGTTTCGAGGCTGTGGTCAAGAAAAAAAGGGGTCACATGTCAGATATAACTGGCTGACTCAAGGGAATCCCTTCAGGAGCATCGGGGCTGTAGAAATACACCTTGGATGGAAATCAGGAATGTAAAAAGGGGACACGAGATAGCTTTGGTAGAGAAAGTTAAGGAGAATTCAAAGAAATTCTACAAGTGTATGAAGAGCAAAAGAAGAGCTTGGGACAAACCCGGTCTCCTAAACGATCAATGAAGGCAACGATGTGTGAAACTACAAGATCCAAAACAAATATTTCACTTTGGAACTTACTGTGGATAAAGACTGGGGCACTCAGGGAACTAAACAGTGTTTGGCCTGACCACTATTGGAATACAGTGTGCAATTCTGGTCTCAATGCCATCGGAAGGATGTCATGGAACATGAAAGGGTTCAGAAGAAATGACCAAAGATGTTGCCAGGGTTGGGGGGTTTCTGCTTCAGGGAAAAGCCTGAATAGGCTGGGGCTGTTTTCAGTTGAACATGTGAGGCTGAGGAGTTAACCAATAAAAGATGTTTAAAATCATGATGGTCATTGACAGGGTGAATAGACAAGGAAGTTTCCCCAGGCGAGGGAAACTTTTCAAAGGGATCTAAAGGACAACTGGTTTGCGCAGAATGAATGGAATAAGTTGCCAGAGCAAATAGTGGAGGCTGATACAAATACATTTTTAAGGTATGTTGATGGGTGTATGAATAGTAAAGGTTTAGAGGTATATTGGCAAAATTGTGGCAAATGCGACTAGAAAAATTCATGCAGGAGTTAGGCCGAAGGGCCTGTTTCCATGCTGTACATCTCTATGACTCAACGTCTTGAAATGAGTCCACATTATAGAAAAGGAGGTGCTGGAGGTTTTAAAACACAAAGGTAGATAAATCCCCTGTACTTTTCCAGCACAACACTCTCGCCATTTTCGAAGATAGACGAGCTCAGCTCAGGCTCTTTAGCTGAGAGCGGAGAAGGCTGAGTGAGGAAGTGATTAAGGTGCACATTAAGGGGATCGGTATGTGTGATAGGAATAAACTTCTCATGGGAAGGGTTAACAACCAGGGATGTACGGTAAACGCAAGGAAGAGGATTTTCAGAGCAGATATATGAAGAATGTTTTCCCTCTGAGATTGTTGCTTACTTGGAATTCACTATTTGAACATGTGGTAAAGCTACGAGTCAGCAAAACATTTCAGGAGTATTTAGCCGAATACTTGAGAAGCGAGAGAACATATGGATACGGACCAGGTACTGGAAAGTGGGGTAAAGATAAACAGATGTCTGATGAAAGATCCAAACACTGTACCGAAAATAGAGAGCATAAAAGCATGGGAAGTGTATACGCATGGATACTACTGGCTATCGGTTACAAGGGGTCTGTGGAAATGCTAGAATAGTCAAAAGATGACTTTGGCAGGATGGGGTCGCTGTGGCATGAGGGGATAAGAATAGTGGAATGCTCCTACACCAATTAGTAGAGTCAGAATGTGCTGAAAGGTTACTATGGCAGGCTGAGATAATAACAATTTGTCAAGTAAGACTTGCCTGCTAAATATCATCATGGCAGGTTGGGACAAGTCGTGACAATACATATTTTGGAAATGGCTTTTAATATTCAATTGATAGTTCGTAGAGTCAGCTTGCTTGAGACCCTCGTAGCAGGATAAGACATTAAATATCAAATCGGTAGTTAGTAGAGTCAGTGTGGGACAGGAAAACATTGTGGTAGATTGAGTAGCTAAATATCTAAGCATGACAGGTTAGTCTGGGATGGAAGATCATTGTAGCAGGGGTGGCAGTAAAATACCAATTCATGACAATAGAATAATATTAAGTTGAATGTTGGAAAACCCATAGTGGCAGAAGTGGATTGATAATAGGAACTAACATCATTGGTTTATTGTGTCGCTGGAGTGAAGTAATTCTGACTAACAAAGTTGGCCGTGCTGATAAGCTAACAAAACATGAGTAAAGAAAAGGTATATAGTAGTGCCATGGACCCTGAGGTTCGTGGGTATTCAAGATTTGGCTTCCTGAATGTCACAGTTTTTTTGTTAACAATTAAACGATCTACTCCTTGAAGGTCTCTCCGCATCTCCTGGTGTTTGTCTAAATTTTCTCCACGACAACCGCAACTTTGGTTGCAATAAAATTGTGGTAGCACGGCTCTGTGGCGTTTTGAAAAGAACATTAGATTTCTACAGCATTATTAACATTGCTCTTCAAAGTTTATGGGTTTGATTTCAACCAGAATCGGAGTTTAGATGCCAGTTCAATCAATGATTGTGCTGCTGAATCATCATCAATTCCTGTCGTCAGGCGTTCGCGACCCTGCTGTTGACCAGAGAACATTCCTTAACTTCTTGGTTGTGGGTTTTGACGCAATCATATCGTTGGAAACATGATCAACCAGAGTCAGCTGCTCAGCTGCAAAACCTACAAGGTTCGTGCAGAAACCCACTGTCTCTAAACCCATTTCCATCCCATAGTAGCACAAACATTTTCGATTGCTGAAATGTATTTTTCCCTTTGGGAGACAGGTTATTGTGGATGGGCATCGGAAAGACATTGAAGAGTTTGGTCAGCCATGACGATAGCAAATGGCGGGATATGACCAGTGTCTGGAATAGCCTCCTCCTGTTCCTTTCTTGCTGTGCTGTTTCTGACAGAAGGTTTTCAACAATAATATGATGAGGACAATCTGAATCGACACCACGGAATATCAAGGTGCTCCCATTTACCCCACCGCTCTCACAGCTGGAATAGACCGCTCCTATTGCAGCTTAGATCAGACAGTGAAGGTTTCTCTCAGCCGCACTGTCAAACTGCATGCTCCTTCACACAGGTTTCCAATTACGCACATGGAGCAAGCAAACATGTGAATATTGGGGATTCAGGGACAGATTTCCCCTCTGCTGGGCTGCAGTTCTGGACACGGAGACGTACATGAATTTCTGACATTCTGAGACTTACTGTGCATTCTTCCTACTTTACAATTTAAACTGGAATTGAAGTTATTCTTGTATCACACTCTTACATCGTCAGTACTCATGGAAACCGTGCAACGTGTTCATGGATGTAGGAATAGTGAAGATTGTTGATGAATGCAGTATGTTTCATGTTGCCTGTATGAACTTTCAAAAGGAGGTTGGTTAACTTTCATTGATTCGAATTCTGTGCCGAATTGAAACCGATCGAATGAAAAGCCCTGCGACAGCGGCAATGTCACATTGTCTATAAACAACGCAGGAACCAACAGAAACCCTTCTTCAATGAATTCCATTTTGCACAGTTTTTGTGTTCCTTTCCTGAACCTGATTCTTCAATGATCACTGGTTCATGTCAGTTTCCCCTCGTCAGTGTCAGTTTTAATTTCAGAACCATATGGTTCAGGGTTATCATGGTGGCTTATTGGTTAGCACTGCTGCCTCACAGCAACTGTGTCCGTGGTTCACAGCCTCGGGTAGCTGTGTGGATTTTGCACATTCTCCCTCTGTCTGAGTGGGTTTCCTCCCACAATCTAAATTAGTCAGGGGGAAATGGTTCTGGGTGGGTTCCTCTTCGGGCACGTTGGGCACAAGGGCCTGTTTGCACACGGTAGGGAATCTAATCATCACAGCAAAAGTAAAGCAGTTGAGTAAAAGTTCCCAAGGTAGGAGTAGGCCACGTGACAGATTTGCTGTCTGCGGCTCTCGTAGCGCAATTTCTTAGCGCCTGGTACTTAAAGGTGCTTAAAATGCCAAGGTTGTAAGTTCAATGCTTACCTGAAGATACCGTTACTGCCATTGACCAGGGAACATTGGAGCATCAGACTGAAACGCAGTTGAAAACAATGTTGAATAAAGTAACATTTATTTGAAAACCCAGTTTCTGATTTGGGGAAATGTTCTGTCTTTGGGAAACGTGTCAATTATTAACTGAAAAGTTACAAATATTTCCCAGGTGAATATGCTAATGGAGGTGAAGATTTAGCTTGATGACCTTTCTCAAATCGCTGACCCTGCAATGGATTACATTCTGGGAAAGTCTGTTGATACCATTTCATATCATTCCACTTCCTGCAAACTCGCACAGCTCATTAAACCAATCGAAAGTGTTAAGATCTATCTCTTTGGGGAGTTTGATTCTTGTCAGTAAATCTGGTAAAGGAATAAAAAGTAGTTTTGCTGTTGGGAGGACCAGAGGGTTCAAACTGGAATATGGTCGAGTCTTGTCACAGGAATTTCCAAGCGCAGACCAGTGAGTATTAAATTGACTCACTCCCCTTTTTGGTGATTGTGAATAAATTTTCAAGGCAACAGATGGCAATGATAATGATGTTTTACATCGACGAGCCAAATCTTACTCACCAGAGGCACCATAGCATTACAGATCAGGAGAGCAGAGGAGATAATGATCCTTATAGATACCTGAGACAGTGAGAGAATTAATCCCATTCTGTTGGTCTCAGTTTTCGCATAAACCAGTTAGACAACGGACTGAGCTAACCGACTTCCATTCAACGTAGAGCTGAATCAAACAGCCCAGTGCATTTGCAATCTATAATGTTTCATGTAGAATAAGCTGCTGCACCTTTCAACGCCAGCACCTCTTCTTATACTTGTTATGCAATTTCTTTCCGATGAATGTTAACCAATTCGAGTGAATGTCCCTCTTACGTCGCAATCCAGGCAGCCCAGAATCCCTCTCGCTGTTAAATTCACTCCGTGTGTGTCTGCTGACGCTTTTCATATATGCTGGAATTAGCTTGTAAAATGTTTTAATTTCTGAAAATTCATCTCCGACTTCAATAACTCTCAGAGTAAAAAAGTAATTACTCCCAACATCTTTATTGTTCCCCACGGACTTTGAGTTCTAACCTCTCGTTTCCACTCACCTAAACGAGGGAATTTCCCTCATATTTTCTCTGACCAACTTCACATCAGCTGGATAACCTCCCTTTGGACACAACTAATGCTTTCCTGATTTCTCCCGCATGATTATTTATCTATCCAACCATCCCATGAATTCCCCCTCTTTTCTTTTCTCGTGGTTTTGTCTCCCAGTAAAACTCATTTCCAGCCTTTGTATCGATTTTGTATTAAAAGAAACCTTGCCGCGTTATTCCTAACGTATTTATATTCCAGTGAACCCTGCCCGTGTTTTTCATCATGTCTTTATATCCCACTAAGTTTCAACCTGAGAAAGCATGCTGGATCCAATTCAACGCGTGAAAACTCGCCACTATGCTGTGCAAACTTATTACAGACACAGGAAAGGTGGAAGGAGTTTCAACTACAGCTGAATCGATTGGCTGCAGCAGCTTCGAATCAAATCCCAGTCACTTCAGTGGCTGTTGTTCTTATATTTATTTCATCTCTACGTGTGCTGAAGTAACACAGTGAGGGATCAATTAGTATTGTCAGTCATATCTACATGGGGCTATGAAATGCTGAAGTTGTGAGATCAGAGCAGTTTTTATTAACATAGAACATTCATTGATCGAGTCTCAGACTCAGGAATTTGACAGAGAGCGCTTAACGTAACACCAGTTTGTGTGGTTGCTTTGTTATTTACCTCATTTGTGTATTTTGCGTCGTTGAGGAATTGAAGTTTTCCCCTCTGTACAAAAGTTCCGTGCTTTTGCACCGTTGTACAATAGATGAAGTACAATAACACCCAACGCTGATTCAGTCGACTTATCCAGATATTGACCCCTGGAAACAGCACTGTGCACTCTCTTCGAGTCTGGAAAGCCATTTCCTCACAGATAATGTTACATCCCCACTCTCTTGCCACTTTTCATTCCAACGGCTTCTGCTCTTCACTGAATCTGATTCAGCAGATCTTGTCACTAAGTCATTTTTTTGTCTGTGTTCAGATCATATGAGCCGAATATCACAGTGGGAGTCCCCTGGGCCCATAACCCACATGTCAGACCATACTCAGGGAACCGTACTCTGCTCTTGATCATTTCATGAACATCCGGAAGAAATATCTATGCGCTTCAAAATTTGCTTACCTGTTTTAATACTAAAGATAAACAGTTCCTGTTTCCTTATTTTATTGTTACACGGGCCAAGATTATAAATGCTGGAACCAGCCGAGACTGCCTGCTTTGCCACATCCATTTACCCTCAAGGAAGTGTTAAGATGATGGTCTCAACCGCTTCCTTCTGTTTCCCTGTCACTCTGGGATGATGTGAGTTGTGAAATCTACTCTCTGAACTGGATGTAACGTGGTAACATGTCTACACATCAAGTGGAGTGTGTGTGAGTGACACGACTCACTGCAGTAACATCCCATGCTGATTCAGACAGCAGAGGCCTTCCGTGACTTCAAGGAGGGCACAGACACTGTTCCCGATGACTGGGAGAGATTCTCTCTTTACCGGAAGTCCTGCACATTTCTATCTGTCTCAGATGGCGTTATTTGCACAAGATTCCCAAAAGAAGATGAGTTCCTGGGCATGCACGATCTCCTTTTTCTAAACCTTTCCAGAATTGCCATAACTCCCCCTCCCACCAGCCCCCTCTGCCGCTCCACAAACCCGTGTTTGACAGGGAGCTGAAGACCACGTTCATGCTGCTCTCCACCAGCACTGCCTGCCAATGGAAGATGAGTTCGTCCAGTCATCAACGGAGTGCGCCCTGTTCCAGGCGAAGCAGCGAGCACAACCTCCTGGGAGAAGCGAGTCAGAATGGAAAGGACCATAAATAGCCTTAGTTTACAAGAAAAATCACCGGATTTATGGTTATCACATCGGGCGTCTTCTGGCTTGTTTATCACGGGTATGATATCGCCTCAGGCGGGTGATTTACGTGCGAGAGGTCTCGGATTCACATCCCGGATGAGCCCTGGAATTTTGCTCACTGCCTCATTTTTGACTGAGAAGGTATGAGGTCTGATTTTGATGACATCAAGGTCAGATCAAGATTCCGAAGCTTGAAAACACACACCAGCAAGTTCGAGAGCAGCTTCTTCTCGGCCGTTACTGCTCTGAGAAATGGATTGTCTAGCTGGAAATAATGCTGATCCTGCCAATGCGGATCTTGCTGAGCGCACGGCCTGAGTGGAGTAACCCAAATTCCCGAGTCTCTCCAAAATTTGCTTTTCTCACGCTGTGATCTACATGTCCTTAATTGCTATAATCTGACTTTAACAATCGCAAACAAAGCTTTCCATTGTACTTACATCCATGTGACAATCAATCAATTAAAACGTCATTGTGAGAAGCCAGCACAGCGAAGGTGGGCCGCATGGCCTCAATCTGCAGTGTTGCATATTTTGTAATTCTGAGTGAAATCGCAGTTTAATCAACAAAATTAGGAAGTTACACAGTGGTTATGCTGACACAGCCGGTTAACATCTGTGCCACAGTGTATCACATAATAACAGTGATGATCTTTTGATGTCATCCTCGAAGGTACATGCTACTTAGACCTGAAGACTGCGGGAAACCGCTGTGGTCAGCGCTAACAGAGCGGCCCAGAGGGAGCCTGGTATGCCCATAAACCAGAAGATAATGGATAAAACGCATCCTCTGCTCAATGACAATTCCAGCTTTCAGTGTGTGTACTGCCCCTGCCAGTGTTCCTTTGTAACAGTGCTCCGTTCTTCGCATTACATATTGATGAGCCTTCTGCGTCCTGTCACTCAATGGTATCTGAAATAAATATCTCATATTGATACACCCGCCAACTTTACACATTTGAGGATACACACTTACGAAGGTATGGAAGGTAGTTTCCTGTTCTCTGTCGGTCTGCTATGATCTGATTCGCAAAGTCACATGCCTGAGCTGGGAATACACTGGTGAAGGTGAGAGATATCAGTTGTGGTGTGTACCATGCATATGACGCCTTGCAGTTATTCCCCACACTGTGTCACAGTGTGAAATGAAAAGTCGTGAATGACTTGTGGATCAGCATATTGGCGACAGCATTTCGACACCGACACAGTTCCCCATTATTACAACAAACACCACCGATTATGAATAACCTCAGAGAGAAGCAAACAATGGAGAGTTGCTGTGGACTCGATAGGCTGAACGGTTTCTATAGGCACGTGACTGACGCCCACATCGCTGCTGTTCGTCTCCACGTCTCTGGGACAGAGCGGCTGAGGGAGAAACAATGGCTTGTTTTTAACCCTCCCTTCCTCTTTGCACTGCATGCAGCATCGCAGATCAGGGCTGTGGGGATGGCTCTCATTGAATGAGGGTTTCACTCGGAATCTCTTCATCTGGGACAGTTGTGGCTCAGATGTTAACTGCTCCCCGATTGCAGCAAAGAAACCGAAGCCTCTGACACAAAAGCCTTTCTGCAGGATTGTTGTGTGAAGATGGATTCTGAACACAAAACAGGGTACATAAAATTGCACTTATTTGAATTTTACTGAGGGAAGACAGTCCGCTGCCCCGTTCTCCCTTTCCCACCAGCTCAGCATCTTTCTCTCTATCTCAATGATATGTGGAGGAAGTTCGCAATCAAAGTTGCTAAGTTCCAGCGGCTGATGCACTTCGCTGTGCCAGTGAGAGGAAGCTTCAGAGACCATCAGTGCTTCCGTCCCCTGACACTGTCTGCAAGTGCAGGGATATGTCTGAATACTCTGCCAATGGAGACAGCTCAGTCTGTGGGGATGGGGTAATCAGCACTGTTCTGTGGGGGGAAATTCTGCAGTGTGTCCTGTGGATGAAACACAGTACACTTTATCATTCAGGTCATACCAGAGTGAGAGCGCTCGAGAAGGCCAATCTGTCACTCGTACCTGTGTCAGCTCAGGAATGACAAAAGATGGGTGAAAGTGGAGACGTTGTGGATTTGTTCAGGCTTCAAATGTTTACTTCAGGCTTCAGGCAGAAGAAGTTACACTGTGAAGCGATTGAGATCTGCCTACAGAAGCAGCAAATAAGTTGTACAACCCAAAGTAGAGCTTTGAAGTATTGAATTCTGATTGATGGGCCGATCATGCTTTCATTAGGCCACGATGCTACAGAAGATAATATGTCATTGTCTCTCAGCATTGTGATGTCACAGGCAAATGTCGCCTTTACAATGTAGGAAATTCCTTTTTCCAATGTGAGGGCAGTCCATATGTAAAGTAGCTTAAAGATTGAACCCTTTCACATAAATAATTCCACTCCATCTCAGTGTTTTGAATTGTCTCCTTTCCACCTTACCTGTCATTGTTCCAGCACCAAAGGTGCTTTGCTCCTTCTGCGTGTCTTTTACAATCTGGGTGATGTGGGGCAGTTGTATTGATCAATCTTCTGACAGAATTTTCCACTTCAATTCAGCCCGCCCTAAATTCGCTATCAGATACCATTCCCGTTGTTTAGGTGTTAAGCGCTCGTCTCAAATCCAGCCTGTCCTCACCCAAAATAAATGCACATCTTAGGCACACTGATCACTGCAATCCAGGGGCATCTTCACTCTGAGGTCATTGATTATTCCACGGAGAAAGTTAGGACTGCAGATGCTGGGTAACAGAGTCGGAAATGTGGTGTAGGAACAGCACAGCAGGTCAGACAGCATCCGAGGAGCAGGAAAATTCACGTTTCAGACATAAGCCCTTCATCAGCAATAAGGCTTGTGAGTCTGTGCTGAAAGATAAACCGTAGGGGTTTGGGATTGGAAGGACGTTGCTGCGAAAGCGATAGGTGAATTAAGGTGAAGGAGAAGATGATGGGTCAGAGGGGTCAGTGAGAAAATGTGCCCAGAGGGTGGTGCTGAGTTGAGGGCTTGGGTTTGTGTGGAGGAGAAATGAGGAACCTGTTCAAATCCACAGTTATCCGGTGTGGTTGTAGGGTCGCAAGGCATAATATGTGGCGTTCCTCCTCCAGGCATTGTGTGGGAACGGTTTGGCGGTGAAGGGGGGCCAGGACCTGTACATCATTGATGGAGAGATGAGGGGATTTGAAGTGTTCAATCACGGGGCGATGGGATTGGTGGGTGCGCGTGTCCCAGAGGTGTTCTCTGAAATGATCTGCAGGACGATGTCCTGTGTACCTGATGTAGAGGAGACCACAATGGGTAAAACGAATGCAGTGTATGATGTTGCTAACAGTACAGGTGAATTTCCAATGGATTTGGAAGGATCCCTTGGGGTTTTGGATGGAGATGAGGGGAGTAGTGTGGGCGCTGGTTTGTGGCAGGAAATGGTGCCAGGAGAGTGATGTGGGCTGGTGGGGGTGGGAATGTGTGGAACTGACGAGGGCATCATGGAGGGAATGGTCTTTTCAGAATGCTGATAGTGGTTGGAAATATACCTTTGGTGGTAGGGTCTGTTTGGAGTTGGCAGAAGTGGCAGGATATGATGCATTATATGCGCAGGTTGGTAGTGTGGAAGGTGAACACCAGTGGGTTCTGTGCTTGTTGCATTGGGAGGGGTGGAGTTCAAGGCTGGTGGTGGTAAAGTGGAGAAGCTGCACTGGAAGACATCGTCAACCACGTGGGAAGGGAATTTGCGATCGCGAGAGAAGGAGACCAACTGGGACTTTCTGAGGTGTAATTGGTCATCCTGGGAACAGATGTGGTGGAGGAGGAGGAATTTGGAATTAGGAATGGCGTTTCTGTACACGAGGTAGGATGGGAGGAGGTGCAGTCAAGGTGGCTATGGGAGACGGTGGGCTTGTGATATATATTTGTGATTATACCATCGCCAGAGACTGTGATAGAGAGGTCGAGGAAGGGGTTGGAAGTTGCCAAGATGATGCAGGTGAATTTGAGGTCTGGGTGGAAGGTGTTGGTAAAGTTGGTGAACTGTTCATCCTCCTCGTGTGAGCACAAAGGGGCTCCAATACATTCATCAATATAGCGGAAGAACAGGTGGAGGATGGTGCCTGTGTAACTGTGGAAGATGGACAGTTGCACATATCTGACAAATGGACAGGCATGGTTGGATCCCATGCAGGTGCCCACGGCTACACCTTTAGTTTGGAGGAAGTGGGAGGATTGGAAGGAGACGTTGTTGAGGGTGAGGACCAGTTCAGCCAGGTGGATGAGGGTGTCAGTGGAAGGATACTGGTCGGAACGGCGTGAGATGTGGAAATGGGGGGCTTGGAGACCTTTGTCTTGGCAGATGGATTTGTAAAGCGACTGGATGTCCACAGTGAAGATGACGCATTGGGGTTCCGGGAAACGAAAATCTTGGAGCAGGTGAAGTGCCTAGGGGGTATCATGAACGTAGCCGGGGATTTCCTGGACTGGGGAGATAAGATAGTGTCGAGGTAGGAAGACATGAGTCCGGTCGAACAGGCGCAGGCTGAAACAAGGGGTCGACTGGGGCAGTTAGTTTTATGAATATTAGGAAGGAGGGAGAATCTCTCAGTTCGGGGATCACGGTGCCTGTGGATGGGAGATCCCCAGGGGTGGTCAGCTTGTGGATGGTCCGGGAGATGATAGCCTAGTGATGGAAGGTGAGGTTGTGATTGGAGGCAGCAAGAGGGGGTGTCTGCGAGTTGGACCCTGGCTTCAGCAGTGTCCATCAGGCCGACTCACAAACCTCATTCCTGATGAAGGGCTTATGCCTGAAACGTCGATTCTCCTGCTCCTCAGATGCTGCCTGACCTCCTTTTCATTTACAACACCACACTCACGACTCATTCATTATTCCTGTCTCATTTCACACTACCAGGTCCGTGCTGTCTATTTGCTTCTAGAAAGCACTGTTCTCATAACCTGCCACAACATCTGCCAATCTCAAGTAAAAACAGAAATTGCTGTAAAACCTCAGCAGAGCTGGCAGCATCTGTGCAGGTGAATCACAGTTAACGTTTCAGTTCCACTAGGTCCGTCCTTCCTCAGTTGTTGTCAGACTTTCTGAACTTTTTCAGAAACTACTGTTTTTGTTTGATTTTCAACATCGGCGGTTCTTTCGTTTTTTTTTCTTATTTTCTGCCAATATGATTTGGCTAAAGATCATCTTAAATGTTTTAAATGTGACTGCGATAGAATGGCCAGATTCAACCAGTCCGCGACTGCTACTCGGTTCACGTGACCAATGCCTTTCCACTTGGTCACCGCGCCCGACAGCTGCACTGCATATAAATTAACATAATTATGACATTCTCTCGGATTGGTAATCAGGAGCGAGATTGATTAAAGTAGATGAAAAAGTAAAATAAACTGCGAAAATACAGGATATTAAACGGGGAGCCATAAGGTAAAGAGAGAACAGCGATTGGTAGTGTTCTGACAAAATTGAAATGTCATTTCTTGAGGTTCAGAAAATGCGATCAGTCATATACATATCACAATGTGAAATGTAACTTTTGGGACAACCAATGCAAGCAGATTGCAAAATCTTAGTCTGAAAGTCTTGTTGCAACTGTTTTGGTTTCAATGAACACACGCATGGGGTTCGTTGCTGTAATGATCCCATAAACTGGAGAAGGAAATCCTTGCCTTCGAGGATACGTGGGGAATGTTAACTGATTCATCCCAGTAATGGCAGGAGTGTCCTCTGGAAGCATATGAGTACAATTATTCAATGCTCCATGGAGTTTCGAATAAGACGTGAAGGGATTGTCTCTATTCAGAAATTAATCATTCACTAAAACTCAATACAGGGACACATGAATTGATGAACAAAGTGGTCAAGAACACGGAAATATAATGCAGAATACCTACGACAATTACTATGTGGAAAGTGTTGCTTTCTCATCCATGGTGTCCTTTGGTGATGGTATTTACTGTCGAGAAGCAGTCTGCACGGGAATGATTGTAGACCCACTATGAGGTATTTGCACTTCAGTTTGCCTTTAGAAATAGCTGAGACTAACTCAGGGCACGGGGATTTAGAGATGTTGGCCTTACAAATTTTTCGAACATTCCACGGAAGAATAAAGAACGTGATAAATAATTTTCATCTCCATGGATACGATGTTCATGATCTCGATAGATAATACTTTACCTCATTAGAGTTTATAAATAGAAAACTCATCTTTAGTTAGCAAAGAGTTCACTGTGTAACTGTAAAATCTTTAGGTCACCCTCAGTGGTAGCATTGTCTGTAATCCTTGTCCTCATTCTCCACCAAAGACATGTGAAGAGGTTAGGAAGGGAACAGACACTGCTTCCTGGATAGCAAGATATTAGAAAGCCATGGGACGTGGTTTACTGAGACATGAAAACATCAGAAAGGATGCAAACGGTTTCATTGGAATGATAGAGAGAATTAATGAGTTTATTCACGAGATTTGGAAATGCTGGACCAGAACTACGCAGTTTTAAAAGTGAACAAAAGTGATTTTCACATAACGTGAGGTTTGAAGTGACTAAATCAGGGAAACAGGGAAATTCCCTCTTTAGATTTAATTAGCACCTTAAGTGTGAACTTCAAAACCATTAGTGGATGATTAAGAAAAGCTTGGACTCGAATTTATTCCACTGAATAGATTTATTGAAATCCTGAACTTGTTTCCAGAAATAAAACGTAGAAGCTGATTTCAGAGTGAGATGGAGAGCCCTTCAGAAGAAAGTCAGTTGCTTTTGAGATATGCTATCGACTTGCTTGCCATGTATTTAACAGAAACCTGATCAATATTGTTTTTGTCTCCAAAAGATAACCAGACTGACGGTGTTTCCAAACATCATCAGAAACAAACCCCAGAACGCATAGATTGGAATGGATGTCAATGAATACAAAATACACATCCTGCCTTTACTCAATGAACGCCTGGGTGTTTCACCAGTCATAATGAACCACACAATGCTTGTTCATTGCCTTTACCCAAAAGTATGTGCCTGTATACAACACAATGTTGGTTACTTCTAAAACCAAGTCTTCCAGATACACAATTGTGTTAACATTTTAACGGCCAAAGAACATTTTCAATTACTCGGTGCAAATAAAAGAAAATAAAACCCTACAGTATGCCCATTTATGAATTCGCTGGCATCTCAGCAGTTTGGGTGACAAATGAATGTTTTCCGACAATCACAGCCAGTAAGTTGTTTCTCTCCAGTGTGAACTCCCTGGTGAGGTAGCAGGTTAAATACCTGACTGAATCCCTTTCTAAAACAGAACAGTTGAATGGTATATACCCAGTATGAGCTCACAGTTGTATTCAGTGGTGGATTATCTGAGAGAATCCTTTCCCACACGTGGAGCAAGTGAACGGTTTCGCTCTCCAGTGTGAATTCCTTGATGTATCCTCAGGTTGGAACCCCAACTGATTTTTTTCTAACACACAGAGCAGATGTGTTGGTTTCTTCGCAGTGTGAACTCAGTAATGGTCTCAGTAGGCTGGGTGACTGGATGAATCCTTGGAAGCATGTGAACAATATCTAGCCCCCCACCCCAGTGTGAATTTGCTTGTGTCTCAGTCTGGAGGATGACTGACTGAACCCCTTCCCACACATTGAGCAAGGAAATGGTCTTTCTCCATTGTGAACACGTTGGTGTGTTCGCCGATTGGATGAATGTTTTAATTCTATCCAACATGAGAGCTACTGAAAAGTTTCTCCCAAATGTGAACTTGCTGGTGTATATGTAGCTGGGATGGATAAGTCAAATATTTGGAGACAGTGAGGTCTGCAGATGCTGGAGATCAGAGTTGAGAGTGTGTTGCTGGGAAAGCACAGCAGGTGAGACAGCGTCCGACGAGCAGACGAATTGACGTTTCCGGCTGGATCCCATCTTCAAGAATGAGGCTGGAAGCCTCAGGTGTGTAGAGATGAAGGGGATGGCGTGGGCTGGGGCTGGGGAGAAGGTAGCTGAGAGTGCAGTCGGTGGATGGAGGTGGGGTAAAGTTGATAGGTCAGAGAAGAGGGTGAAGCGGATAGGTGGGGAGGAAATTTGGCAGATGGGAAATGTCATGAGGACGGTGCTGAGGTGGAAGTTTGGAACGGGGGTATGGTGGGGGAACGGGAAATGAGGAAACTGGTGACGTCCACATTGATGTCCTGGGGTTGAAGTGTTCCAAGGCAGAAGAAAAGGTGTTCTTCCTTCAGGCATAGAGTGGTGGGGGAGTCGCGATGGAGGAGACGCAGTACCTGCATGCCCTCGGCAAAGTGAGGGGGGAGTTGAAAAGTTCACCCACGGGACAGTGGGATTGATTGTCGTGGGTATCCCGGAGATGTTCCCTGAAGCATGCTGCGTGATGGCGTCCAGTATCCCCAATGGAGAGGAGACCGCATCGGGAGCAGAAGATACAATAAATGACGTATGAAAGTGCAGGTGAAACTTTGATGGATGTGTAACGCCACTTTGGGGCCTTCTACAGAGGTGGGGGAATGTGTGGCCGCAGGTTTTGCAATTCCTGCAGTGGCAGGAGAAGGTGCTGGGAGGGGTGGGTGAGTTGGAAGGGGCATGGACCTGATCAGCTGGACACAGAGGGAAGGTCTTTGGGGAAAGTGGATGGGGTGGAAAGAGACATGTATCCCTGGTGGTGGAGTCCATTTGTAGGTGGCAGAAATGTCGGCAGGTGATGCGATTTATGTGGAGGTTAGTGGGATGGAAGGTGAAGACAGGGGGGTTCTTCCCTTGTTACGGTTGGAGGGGTGGGTTTCAAAGGCGAGGATGTGGGACCTTATGAGATGCATCGTCAACCGTGTGGCAGGGCAAATTTCTGTCTTTAAAGAAGGAGGCCATCTGGTGTGATCTGTGATGGAATTGGGAGCAGATGCAGCAAAGGCGGAGGAATTGTGAATACGGGATAACATTTTAGTATGAGGCAGGGTGGGAGGAGGTGTAATCCAAGTAGCTGTGAGAGTCAGTGGGTTTGTATAAAATGTCAGTGTTGATTTGGTCCTCGTGAATGGAGACGGAGAGGTCTAGGAATGGGAAGAAAGTGTCCGAGATGGTCCAGGTGAATTTTAGGTGGAGGTGCAATGTGTTGGCGAAGTTGATGAACTGCTCAACCTCCTCACATGAGTACCGGGTAGCGCTGATGTAGTCATGAAAGTCGCGGAGGAAGAGGTGGCGATTGGTACCAGTGTGGCACCGGAAAATGGACTGTTCTGTGTAGTCAACAAAGAGACAGGCATAGCTGAGGTCCAGGGCTACACCTTTGGTCTGGAGGAAGTGGGAGGATTCGAAAGAGAAATTGTTGAGTTTGAGTATCAGTTCAGCCAAACGAATTAGAGTGTCAGTGGAAGAGTAATGTTGGGGACATAGGGAGATGAAGAAACGGAGGGCTTGGAGGCCCTGGCCTTGGGAGGTGGATGCGAAGAGAGACTGGATGTGCACTATGAAGATGAGGCCTTGGGGAGCGGGGAAACGGAAGCCGTGGATGAGGTGGAGGGCATAGGTGGTGTCCCAAATGTAGGTGGGGAGTTCCTGGACCGGGGGATAGGACAGTATCGAACTAGATGCAGATGAGATCAGTGGTGCAGGAGCAGGCTGAGACGATAATGCAGCTGGGGTAGTTAGGCTTGTGGACCTTGGGTAGGAGGTAGAATCGGGAAGTGCGGGGTTCCCGAACTATGAGGTTGGAAGCTGTGGGTGGGAGATGCCCTCAGTTGATGAGGTTCTGTATGGTCTGGGAAATGATGGGGGTGAAGTCATTGTCGAGGGGACGGTAAGAAGAGGTGTCTTCGAGTTTTTACCTAGCTTCAGCGGTGTAGAGGTCAGTGCACCAAACTACCATAGCATCCCCTTTGTGCACTGTATTGATGGTGACAAATATAATCTCCACTTAACTGTAAATATATGTTGGCGTTTACGTTGTGGTTTGTAGTTATTGAGAGAAGCAGCATTACCAGCACTGGACAGAAAAAAAAACTGTCTGAGATTACCCTGAAGTTTGTAGTTATTGACATGAACAATGTACCCTCCACTGACCAGCTCAGTGAGGTTACCCTCTAGTTTATAGTTAGTTTATATGATAAGTTTACACTGCACTGAACTGTAATAATTGTAGAATAAATTGAGTCATTTATTTACATTTCAGTGCGGTTAAACTGATCATAGCAATAACTACAAACTGCAGGGTAACCTCAGCGAGCTATTTACAGATCAGTGGAGGGTACATTGCTCATGTCAATAACTACAAACTACAGGGAACCTCAGACAGTAATTTAAAGTTCAGTGCAGAGTGTGCTACTCATGTCAATAACTAATAATTGCAGTGTAAACTCAGATATTTATTCAGTTATTAACATGAGTAGCACACTCTGCACTGAGCTGCAAATTTCTGTCTGAGTTTAGCCTGCAGTCTGTAGTTATTGAAATGAGCAGTATACCCTGCACTGGACTGTAACTAGCTCTCTGAATTTTCCACGTAGTTTGTAGTTAATAACATAAGCAGTATATCCTGCACGGAACTATAAATGCATATCTGAATTTCCCCTATAATTTGTAGTTATTGACAGGAGTAGGATAACCTGCATTGGACTGCAACTAGATCTCTGATTTTTCCCTGTATTGTGTTTTTATTGACATGAGCAGTGTAATCTGCACTGAACTGTAAATATCTGTCTGAGTTTACCCTGTAGTTTGTAGTTATTGACATGTACAGTGTATTGTGCACTGAACTATAAATATCTGTCTGAATTTACCCAGTAGTATGTAGCTATTGACATGAGCCGTTTAATCTGCACTGAACTGTAAATATCTGTCTGCGTTTACCCTGTAGTATGTAGTTATTAACATGAGCTGTGTAATCTGCGCTGAACTGTAAATAGCTGTCTGAGTATGCACTGTACTTTTCAATTATTAACATGAGTAGTATACCCTGCACTGAACTCGATATAGTTCACTGAATTTACTCTGTAAATATTTAATTATTGACATGAGCAATATAACCTGCAGTGAACTGTAAATAGCTGTTTCAGTTTACACTGTAGTTTATAGTTATTGACATGAGCAGATTACCCTGCACTGTGGTGTAAATAAATGTCTGAGATTACACTGTTGTTTATAGTTATTGACATGAGCAGATTACCCTGCACTGTGGTGTAAATAGATGTCTGAGTTTAAACTGTATTTATTAGTTATTGTAATGACTAGTATAACCTGCACTGAACTGTAAATAGCTTTCTGAATTTACCCTGTAGTTTGTATTTTCTGATATGTTCAGGAAACCTGCACGGAATTTAAAATATCTGTCAAGTTAGTCCTGTAATTTGAAGTTCTTGAGATGAGTAGTATACTCTGCACTGAACTGTAAATAGCCCTCTGAGTTTACCTTATACTTTGTAGGTATTGACATGATCAATATAGCCTGTTCTGAATTGAAAATAGCTGTCAGAGTTTACCCTGTAGTTTGAAGTGATTGACATGAGCAGTATACCTGTGCTGAACTGTAAATAGCTCTCTAAGTTACCCTGTAAATTTTTAGTTATTGACATGAGCGGTATACCTTACTGCAGTGTAAATAGTTATCTGAGTGTAACCTGTAATGTTTTAGTTATTAACATGGGCAGTAATCCTTGCAATTAAATGTAAATACTTGCCTTAGTTTACCCTGACGTTTATTGTTATTGATATTAGCAGTATATCCTACACTGAACTGTAAATATCTGTCTTTGTTTACCCTGTAGTTTTTGTTTGTTAACATGAGCAGTATAATCTGCACTAAACTGTTAATTGTTCTCCGAGTTTACCTTGTAGTTTGAAGTTATTAACGTATGCAATGCATCCTGCACTGAACAGTGAACAGCTATCTGAGATTACACTGCACTTTCTAGCTATTAACAAGGGCAGTATATCCTACAATGAATTGTGAGTATCTGTGTGCATTTACCTTGCAGTTTGTCGTTATTGACATGAGCAGTATACCCTGTACTGAACTGTAAATAGCTCTCTGACTTTGCTTTCTTGTTTATAATTATTAACATTAGCGGTGTACCATGCATTGAACTTAAATATCTGTCTGAGTGTACCCTGCAGCTTGTAGTTATTGACATGAGCAGTATACCCTGTACGGAAGTGTAATAGATATCTGATTTTATATTGTAGTTATTAGTTATTGAAATGAGTAGTACATCCTGCACTGAACTGTAAAATGCTGTCTGAGTTTACCCTGTAACTTGGAGCTATTGACATGAGCAGTATAACCCGGACTGAACTGTAAATAGCTGACTGAGTAATAGAGATGTGCAGAATGGACTGAGACCCTTCGTCCATGTTACCAGATATACCAATCCAATCTTGTCCCACCTGCCAACGCCCGGCCTATATCCCACCAAACCCTTCCTATTCATATACCCATACAGATGCCTTTTAAATGCTGCAATTGTACCAGCCTCAACCACTTCCTCTGGCAGCTCATTCCATACACGCATACTCTACCCTCTGCATGGAAAAGTTTACCCTTAGGTCTCCTTTATATCTTTCCCCACTCACCCTAAAGCTTTGCCCGCTAGTTCGGGACTACCCCAACCCAGGGAAATGACCCTATCCATGCTGCTAATGAATTTATAAACCTCTATGATGTCACACCTCAGCCTGTGGCGCTTCAAGAAAAACAGCCCTAGCGTATGCAAACCCTCCCTATAGCTCAAATCCTTCATCCCCGGCAACATCCTTGTAAATCTTTTCTGAACCCTTTCAAGTTTCACAACATTCTTCCAATAGGAAAGAAACCAGAATTTCACGCAATATTCCAAAAGTGGCCTAAACAATGTTCAGGACAGCCGGAAAATGACCTCCCAACTCTTGTACTCGGTACTCTGACCAATAAAGAAAAGCCTACCAAACGCCTTATTCACTATTCTATCTACATTCGACTCCACTTTCATGGAGCTATGCATCTGACCTCCAAGGACCTTTGGTTCAGCAACATTCCCCATGACCTTACCATTAATTGTATAAGTCCTGCGAAGGCTTGCTTTGCCCAAATGCAGCACATCGGATTTATCGAAATTAAACTCCACCTGCCACTTCTCAGCCCATTTGATCAACATCCCGATGTAATCAGACATAACCTTCTTCGCTGACAACTGCATCTCCAATATTGTTGTCATCTGTAACTTACTAACTGTACCTCTTAAGCTCACAGCCAAATGATTTATATAAACGATGAAAAGTTGTGGACCCAGCACCAATCCTTGTGGAACTCCACTGGTCACTGGCCTCCAATCTGAAAAACAACCCTCCACCACCACACTCTGCCTTCTACCCTTGACCAGGTCTGTGTCCGAATGGCTAGTTCTCCCTGTATTCCATGAGATCTAATCTTGCTAATCAGTCTCCCATGGGGAACCTTGTAGAACGCCTTCCTGAAGTCCATATAGATCACGTCTACCTCTCTGCCCTCATCAACCCTCTTTGTTACTTCTTCAAAAAACTCAATCAAATTTGTGAGATATAATGTCCCTCGCAAAAAGCCATGTTGACCATCCCAAATCAGTCCGTGCCTTTCCAGATACATGTACATCCTGTCCCTCAGGACTCCCTCCAACAACTTGCCCACGGCCGAGGTCCGGCTCACCCGTCTATCGTTCCCTAGTTTGTCCTTACCACCTTTCTTAAAAAGTGGCAACATATTAGCCAGCCCCCAGTGTTCTGGCACCTCACCTGTGACTATCAATGATATAAATATCTCAGCAACAAGCCCAGAAATCACTTTCCTAACTTCCCACAGAGTTCTCGGGTACACCTGATCAGTTACTGGGGATTTATCCAGTTTTATGCGTTTCAAGACATCCAGCACTTCCTCCTTTGTATTATGGACATTTTTCAAGATGTCACTATCTGCATCCCTGCATTATATATCTTCCACGTCCTTATCTACAATAAATACTGACGCAAGTTACTCGTTTAGTATCTCCCCATTTCCTTCGGCTCCACACAAAGGCTGCCTTGCTGATTTTTGAGGGCCCTATTCTCCCCTTCGTTTCCCTTTTTTCCTTAATGTATTTGTAAAAACCCTTTGAATTCTCCTTGGCTCTATTTGCCGAATCCATCTTGTGTCCCCTTCATGTCTTCCTTATTTCCCTCTTTAGTATACTCCTCCTGCTTTTGTACTTTTATGAGGATTCACTCGATCTATCCTTTGGACTCCTGCCATATGCTTCTCTTTTTTTTTCTTAACCAACTCTCAATTCCTTTTATCATCCAGCATTCCTTATTCTTACCAGCCTTTCCTTTCACCCGAACTGGAATATAATTTATCTGGAATCTCGTTATCTCATTTCTGAAGGCTTCCCATTTTCCAGCCATCCCTTTACTTCGAACATGTGCCCCCAATCAGCTTTTAAACATTCTTGTCTAATTCCGCCAAAATTTGCCTGTCTCTAATTTAAAATGTCATGTTTGAGATCTGCTCTATCCTTTTCCATCACTATTTAAAACTAATAGAATTATGGTCTCTGGCCCCAACGTGCTCCGCCACTGACACCTCAGACACTTGCCCTGTCTTATTTCCTAAGTGTAGGTCAGGTTTTGCACATTCTATTGTAGGTACATGCACATACTGAATCAGAAAATGTTCTAATGCACAATTAACAAATTCCTCTCCATCTAAATCGTAAACAATATGGCAATCCAAGTTTATGTCTGTAAATTTAAAACCCCTGCCATAACCATTCTTTTATTCTTACAATTAACTGAGATCCCCTTACAAACTTATTTTTTCAATTTCCCACCTGACTATTAGGGGTGCCTAATACAATCCCAACAAGGTTACCATCCCTTTCTTATTTCCGAGTTCAATCCAAATAACTTCCCTCGATGTATTTCCGGGACTATCCTTCTTCAGTACAACTGTAATGCTATTCCTTATCAAAAAATGCCACAACCCCTTCTCCCTTGCCTCCCTTTCTGTCCTTCCTTTTGCAATTGTAACCTGGAACATTAAGCTGCCAATCCTGTCCATCCGTGAGCCATGTTTCTGTCATACTTATGATATCCCAGTTCTATGTTCCTAACGATGACCTGAATTAATCTACCTTCCCTGTTAGGCCTCTTGCATTGATATAAATGCAATTTAATTTATCAGTCCTACCTTGTTCTCTGCTTTTTCCTGCCTGCCCTTACTGTTTGACTCGCTTCTTTACTCAACTGTACAGTCTCAGATCTTTGCTCACTATCTCCCGGGGTCCCATCGACCCATCTTACTAAATTAAATCCTCCCGAGCAGCTCAAGCAAATTCCTCTGACAGTGTATTCCTGCACTTTCAGTTTAGGTGCAATCCGTTCTTTTTGTTCAGTTCAGTTCTACCACAAAAGAGATTCCAATGATCAAAAAATGAGAATCCTTCTGCCACACATCAGCTCATCAGCCATGCATTCATATGCTCTATCCTCCTCTTCTTGCCCTCACTAGCGTTTCGCACCTGAAGTAATGCAGAGATTACTGCTCTATAGGACCTACTTTTTAAATTCCTGCCTAACTTTGTAATCTCCCTTCAGAATCTCAACATTTTCCCTGCTTTGCCTTTGGTTCCAATGTGTACAATGACTTCTTGCTGGCCTCTCTCCCCCGTGAGAACATTCTGCACCCCCTCTGAGGCATTGTTGATCCTGGCACCAGGGATGCAACACACCATTCTGATTTTTCGCTGCTGTCCACAGGAACCCCTGTCTACACTTCGGACTCGAGAGTGCCCTAAAACAATCAATCTATTGGAACCCGACGTACCATCATTGCATTAGAGCCAGACACAATACCAGAAAGTTGACTGTTTGTGCCACGTTCCCCTGAGAATCCATCACTCCCTACATTTTCCAAAACGGCATACCTGTATGAAATGGGGATAGCCACAGAAGACTCTGGCACTACTTACCTAACTCTTTCTTTTCCTAGAATTAACCCATTTATGTGACTTTATCTGTGACTTTTCTCCCTTCCTTTCACTTCCAGCCATCACATCCCTTTTGATTTGTAAACTCCTCTTTGCCTCTAACCATCGCTCCAACCATTCAATTCGATCTGATAAGATTCACAACCAACAGCATTTATTGCAGCTATAACCCTCAGTAACATGTAAACTCTCTCTTAGCTCCCACATCCGACAGAAAGAGCAGGTCATTCGACTGAGGGTCATTTATGGGCGGCACCGTGGCACAGTGGCACAGTGGTTAGCACTGCTGCCTCACAGCACCAGAGACCTGGGTTCAATTCCCACCTCAGGTGACTGACTGTGTGGAGTTTGCACATTCTCCCCGTGTCTGCGTGGGTTTCCTCCGGGTGCTCCGGTTTCCTCCCACAGTCCAAAGATGTGCATGTTAGGTGAATTGGCCATGCTAAATTGCCCGTAGTGTTAGGTAAGGGGTAGGTGTATGGGTGGGTGGCGGGTCGGTGTGGACTTGTTGGGCCGAAGGGCCTGTTTCCACACTGGAAGTAATCTGATATTTCTGCTTCTTTCAATCTGGAGGCCCAGAAAGTAGCACCGTCTTATTCCTCTACAAAACACTGCTCCAGGCTATCTTGATGCTTATAGCTTATATATGTTTTTTAAGTTTAATCAGGAGACATAGCTAAAAACAATCAGGAAAGAATCAATTATATTCACTATTGCAAACTTACAATAAGGCCCGAAGGCCACACTTTAATCCACTCACTTTTCTGTCCCTGAGTTGTGACCTGTCCCAAATAGGTTCCTCCAAGATCAGTTGTGAATTTCATTGTTTGTTAAGTTTTGCAGATGCACTCCGATCTCCAGTGATACATGAATTCAAACAGCAAAGGCAGTAACTGCGCAGATACACTGCTGTGTCAGTTAGCTGTGTGGATTTCTTTCTCTCTCTCTCTCTCCAGCACTGACCACATCATGTGCTGCCTTTGTCTGTTCCCCTCACTTTTAAAAGTGCTGTTGTTTGACGTATTTTTCCACAAGTTCCAAGACAATGCAACAGCTTATAAAACAGTCATTGCTGTTCCTGGAATTGGAGGACATCAACTCAACACCTCAAATACCTCAAAAATGGAGCAGCATGTTACAGCCATTTTTACTGTCCTCCATCTTTGATTATCCAGTATCCTTCACTGTTTACTTTGTAATTTGTAGTTATTAACAATGAGCAGTTTAACCTGCACTGAACTGTAAATAGCTCTCTAAGGTTTCCGTGTAGTGTGTTTCATAACAGATAAACTTCTCCACTTTGTCTCAATAAAGATGAGTTAGTTCACACTCAGTTCTGCTGCCACGTCTGCTCCAGTCTGTAAAAGGGCGTCTTCAATTGTAATTTAATTAGACCATGTTCAATGTCAATCCGGGATGGGTGCGAAATTGCACTCCCTCACCTCTGACTCCATCCTCTCCCATAAACTAATTCAGCAGGTGGCTTTGAACCCAAACTGTAGTTGGAGTATAGAGGAAGTTGAGAGTAGGGAGATCTGAAATGAGGTTTCTGCGTCACAAGAAGGCACCAACAAGCAGAAGTTTGTTTTAAAGTGTGTCTATTTCAGCATGCAGAATAAGGTGGTTGAACTTGCAGCATGGGTCGGTAACTGGGCTTTATATTCTGTGGCCATTTCAGAGGGACGGTTAGAGCAGAGACATGAATATATGTTGCAGGTTTCAGGATTTAGATGTTTCAGTAAGAACAGTGAAGATAGTAAAGATGCGGGTGGTGTGGCACTTTTAATCAAAGACAGTATTAGGGCTGCACAAAAGACATTTGAGGACTCGTCAACTAAGGTAGTATGGGATGAAGAAAGAAGCAGGAAGGGAAAGGTCACCCTGTTGGGAGTTTTCGATTGGCCTCCAACTAGTTCCAGAGATTTAGAGGAAAGGATAACAAATATGATTCTTGATAGGAGTGAGAATGACAATGTAGTTGTTAAGGGGGACTTCAACTTGCCGAATATTGACAGGAAAAAATATAGTTCAAGTACTTTAGCTGGATCAGTTTTTATCCATTGCGTGCGAAGGGTTTTCTAATGCAGTATGTAGACAGGACAACAAGGGGCGAGGTTACATTAGATTTGGTACTCGGTCATGCACCCATCCAGCTGTTAGATTTGGAGCCAGGTGAGCACGTTGGTGATCGTGACCACAATTCAGTTATGTTTAATTTATGATGGAAAGGGCTAGATATACACCGGAGGGCAAGAGCTTCAGCTAGGGGAAAAGCAATTACGATGTGATTAGACAAGATTTAGGATGCGTAGGATGGCGAAGCAAAGTGCAGGAGATAGGAACAATACAAATATGGAGATCCAAGGAACAAGTAGTGCGTGTACTTGGTAAGTATGTTCCTGACAGACAGGGAGGAAGTTGACGAGCACAGGAGCTCGTGTTTATGATGGAAGTTTAATCATATGACAAGGGGAAGAAGAAGGCTTATATTAGGATGAGATGTGAAGGCTTAGTTAGAGTGAGTGAGAGTTACGCATGGCCAGGAAAGACATAAAGATGGATCTAAGAGGAGCGAGGGGGGGATATGAGAAGTTGTTGCTGGATAGGTTCAGATAAAAGTCAAAAGCTTTCTATCAGTATACAGGGGATACAAAATGACTACAGTGAGATTAGGGCCAATCAAGGATAGTAGTGGAAGTTGTGCGTGGAGTTATAGGGAAGCGTGAAATGTATATTTTTCGTCAGTGTTCACTTTGGAAAAAGATCATGTTATCGAGGAGAATACTAAGAAACAAACTACTAGACTAGATAGTAGTGAGGTTCACAAAGAAGAGGTTTTAGAAATTCTTAAAGGTGTGGGATGTATGGGATTAATCATAAGATTCTCTTGGAAACCGGAGAGGAGATAACCAAACCTTTAGCTTTCATCATTGTCGTCATTGTCTACAGGAGTAGTATCAGAAGACTGGAGGATAGCAAATGTATTCCCATGATCAAGAAGGGCAGTTGGGACAATCCTTGTAATTAACCACGACGGAAGTAAGGCTCACTGGTCTACAAAGTGTTGGAAAAGGTTAAAACAGATTGGATTTGTCATCATCAAGAAATGAATAAGTTTATTACGGTTAGCCAACACAGTTTTGTGAAAGGGTAGGTTGTTCTTCACAAGCCTTATTAAGTTAACTGAGAAGGTTACCAAACAGGTGGATGAGGTTAAAGCCATTGATGTGGTATACATCGAGTTCATAAGGCACTTGATTAGGTTCTAAATGGTAGGCTACTGCACAAAATATGTCGGCGTGTGATTAAGACGATATAAGGTTTGGTTTAGAAACTGACGAGCTGGAAGAAGACAAAGCGTGGTGTTTGATGCACAATGCTCATCCTGGATCTCAGTTACTCGTGGTGTACAGCAAAGATCTAGGTCGAATGCTTTGTATAAATGACCTGGATGAGGTCGTAGAAGGATGAGTTAGTAAATATTCGGATGAAACTAATGGCAGTACTGTTGTGGGTAGTGTCGAAGGCTGGTGTAGGTTACAAAGGGACATAGATAGTCTGTTGAGCTGGGCAGAGATAAGGGAAAGTGAGTTTAATGAGGAAAAGTGTGAAGAGATTTACTTTGGAACGACAGAATAACGTGTATTTGGCCAATGGCAAGGTTCTTGGTAGTGTAGATGGACAGAGATCTCGGTGTCCACATACACAGATTCCGCAAAGTTGCCACCCATGTTGATAGTGCTGTTAAGAAGGCATATGGTCTGTTATATTTTATTAGTGGAGGGATCGAGTTTCGGAACCATGGGATCATGCTGCAGCTGGATAGAACTCTGATGCAGCCACACTTGGGGTATTGCATGCAGTTCTGGTTTATGCATTCTCAGAAGGATGTGGAAGCTTTGGAAAGGATTCAGAGGAGATTTACTAGGATGTTGCCTGGTATTGAGGGAAAGACGTACAGAAAAGGTTGAGGGACTTGAGGCTGATGTCATTAGAGAGAAGAAGGCTGAGAGATGACGTAATTGAGACATATAAGCACATCTGAGGTTGAGATCAGGTGGACAGTTAGAGCCTTTTTCCTCAGATGGTGATGGCTCGAATGAGGGGACATAGCTTTAAATTGAGGAGTATTAGATATGGGACAGTTGTCAGATGTAGTTTATTCAGAAAGTAGTAGGGTTATGGAAAGCATTGCCTGCAAGAGTCGTCGGCTCGCCAGCTTTATGAGTTTGAATGGTCATTGTATAGACATATTAGCGAGAATGGAATGTTGTGAAACCAATCTGAAGCGTATCTAACCTATAAGTCAGCAGAACATCGAGGGTCTAACGGCCTGTATTGTGCTGTGATGTTTTGTATTCACTGTTCGATGTTTCAGTTGGAGGCTGAATCAGACTGTTCACAACAATGGAGGAATATTTCAATCCACGGTGAGATTCTAACCACACACTCACCATCATCACAAAGATCACATACATTTGAACCTCAGTAACATCTCAGTTCGACTGCTGCTGAAACTCCCATTCAGTCTTTTGTTCCCTCCAGACTTAACTCCACAAGCAGCCTCCCAGTTGTCCTCCCATATTCCACCTCCCTGTAATCATGTGATCACCCAAAACTCTGCTGCGTTTGTGTGCTGTTTACCCTGTGCTCAATAATGCACACAATTCTGGGCGACACAGCACCAACATACTAACACTCCTTTAATTTGAAATTTTGAGAGCACACCTCCCTCTCTTCATAATCCCCTCCCAGTCTCCCAACCCTCTGAGATACATCTGAAGAAGTGTCAGTGGGCTTGAAATGATAATTCTGCTTCCTCTCCACTGATGCTGATAAACCTGCAGAGTCTCTCCAGCAATTCCTGTTTGTATTTCAGATTTCCAGCATTCATAGTTCTTTTGTTTTTTACCTCCAAAATATTTGCTCACCCCTGAATTGCAACCTCCCGTGGTTTCCAATTTTAACTCTCCCATCTTTTGCACATTTTGCATGATTTCAGTTTCCATAGCAATAAGCTCTTGAATTTATTCCTTAAGTTTTTAACATCCCTTTGTTTGTTCAGGATACTCCTTAAAAAGTCTACCTCTTTGAAAAAATTTCCGGTCATTTGTCCTAATATGACCATATGTGCCTGGTGTCAATTATTGTTATGATACAAGGTCATCAGATATTTTTGTATTGTATCCAATATATGAAACATATGAATTGTTTGTTATTTGGACAAAAATCACTAGACCTTCATGATAATTTGATAACTCCTTGCCTAACAGCATTGTAGTTGCACTTTCACCACGCAGACTGCAATAGATCAGGAAGATCAGTCATCAATTTCTTCAGAACTGAGTGAGGGTTGACAATATTTACTGAGCTCCATGGAGAGTAATCCAAAGGTAATGTTTCAGGATATGCTGAATTAATGAGAGAGGGTAAACATGGAGCTGAGTATCGGCACAAAGCAAAACAGTAAAAGACTGTAAACGAACAATTCCTGACCGTGAAGCATTATGTAGGACAGTAAAGCTTCTAAATCTATTGTGTATGGTCAAAGGAATGTTGTAGAAACATCAACCAGACACAGTTTCATAAAGTGACGAGAAGGATTAAACAGACAAGTACTCGCAACATTAGAGATGGAGGGAAGGCTGAAGTGAAACAGAGCTACATATTGAAATGGATTCAGATCCACGTTAAAGGACATACACCAGCTTTCCAGCAGCAGAACCTCTCAGATAACAGGCAAAGCAGTAAAAACTCCACATTACTGAAAAATTATCACAAATGCTCAACAATGTCACTGTTGTCAACTTGAAATTCACCGCGGAACCTGCAACTGGATAGATATCAGAAGTACTAGACTAAGAGAAGAATCTCACAGTTGAGGAAATCCCCAGGGAGCGGATGATGTCACTGTGCTACTGTCACTGCATGATGCCATAGAGTCAAAGAGATGTACAGCATGGAAACAGACCCTTCGGTCCAAGTTGTCGATGCCGACCAGATATACCAACCCAATCTAGTCCTTCCTAATCGTATACCCACCCAGATGTCTTTTAAATGTTGTAATCATTCTAGCCTCCACCCCTTCATCTGGCAGCTCATTCCATACACGTACCAACCTCTGTGAGAATACGTTGCCCCTCAGGTCTCTTTTATGTCTTTCCCCTCTCACCCTAAACCTATGCCCTCTAGTTCTGTCTCCCTCACCCAGGGAAGACGCTTTGTCTATTTATCTTATCCATGTCGCTCGTGATGTTGTAAACCTAAATAAGGTCACCCCTCAGCCTCAGACGCTGCAGTGAAAACAGCCCTAGCCCATTCAGACTCTCGCTATAGCTCAAATCCTCCAACCCTGGCAGCATCCTTGTAAATCTTTTCTGAACACTTTCAGGTTTCGCAGAGTCTTTCCAATAAGACGGAGATCAGATTTGCACGCAAAATTCCAGAACTGACAAAACCAATATCCTGTACAGACACAACATGACTACATAACCCCTGTACGCAATACTCTGAACAATAAACGAAAGCATACCAAACGCCTTCTTCAATGTCCTATCTACCTGTGACTCAACTTTAAAGAAGCTATGAAACAAGGTCTCTTTGTTCAGTAACACACCCCATGACCTTACCGTTATGTGTATAATTCCTGCAAAGATTTGCCTTCCGAAAATGCAGCACCTCACATTTATCTAAAGATTTAAAGTATACTCCATCTGCCAATTCTCAGCCCATTGGCCCATCTGGTCAAGATCACGTTGTATTCTGGTGTCCCCTTCTTTACTCTTTACTCCGCCTCCAACACATCACTCACAGGAACACAGAGCACCTCAGTCTGTGCAAATCAGAGACGTCCCACACATTGGGAAGGATGTCAGGGTCCCGGAGAGGAAGCAGATCATCATCACTTTGGGAAGGATGGCAGGGTCTCTGAGAGGGGGAGATCACCCACACATTGGGAAGGATGGCAGGATCTCTGAAAGGGGACAGTTCACCCACACATTGGGAAGGATGGCAGGGTCTCTGAGAGGGGGACAGATCATCCACACATTGGGAAGGATGACAGTGTCACGGAGAGGGACAGATCACACACACATTGGGAAGTATGGCAGGGTCCTTCAGAGGGTAGAGATAACCCATACATTGGGGAGGACGGCAAGGTGACTGAGAGAAGGCAGATCAGCAAACATTGGGGAGGACGGCAGATTCCCTGAGAGGGGACAGATCACCCACACATTGGGAAGGATGACAGCGTCCCTGAGAGGCGACAGATCGCCCACACATTGGGAAGGATGGCAGGATAACTGAGAGGGGGCAGATCACCCACACATGTGGAATGATGGCAGGGTGACTGAGAGGTACAGATTACCCACATATTGGGAAGAATGGCAGGGTCCTTGAGAGAGGGACAGATCACGCAAACATTGGGAAGGATGGCAGGGTCTCTGAGAGGGGGCAGATCTCCCACACACTGGGAAGGATGGCAGGGTCCCTGAGAGGGAACAGATCTCCCACACATTGGGAAGGATGGCAGTGTTCCTGAGAGAGACAGATCACGCACACATTGGGAAGGATGTCAGCTTCCCTGAGAGTGGGCAGATCACCCACACATTAGGAATTATGGAAGGATCCCTGAGAGGGACAGATGACTCACACATTGGGAAGGATGGCAGGGTCGCGGAGAGGGGGATGGAGCACCCACAAATCGGGAGGAATGGCAGGGTCCCTGAGAGGGGCAGATCAGCCACACATTGGGAAGGATGGCAGGGTCCCTGAGAGGGGCAGATCACCTACACATTGGGAAGAAGAGCAGGGTCCCTGCGAGGAGACAGACTGGTTCTTTTCCCAAAATGGTTCATGTTGAGAGACCCATAATGTGAGGCTTTCATTGAAGCTGAAGGGAAATTTACAGAGTGTACCATTTACTGTTGGTTTAGACAATGTCGATAAAAACAAGGCGTTCACATTAACTGAAAGGAAATTGATCATGGGATGCAAATATAAGACTTTGGTTCAGATCATCAGGTAGGATATGATGGAGAAATTATATGCCGTGTGTCGTACTGACCGAGGGTTCAACACTTACTCAAAGGTTAGAAATATTCAGTTTCACATGAATCGATCAATCGAGTCAGATTTTGATTAGATGTTTGTTTGGTGTTTCCTTTCTGTGAATCCTCCTTCCGTATTCAGCCACGTTTAATAAAGACAGTGTCAGTCCAGGTGAGAAATCAGACAGACAAATAATTCACTTTGATCGATATTTTTGTCGGTATATCCATCTTTGCAAACCTCAGTGAAAGAAGCCTCCAGAATCCATCGCTCTCAGTGCAGAGAGAAAAGTGTAATAAAAAGAGAGTAAGAAACTATCTCTAAACATGAACATTACTTATCTCTCCGAAAAGCGAACACTCCTATTGGGTTCCTCCAGCACCCTCTATTTTATGTCCGAAACTCACATTAGTCATGTTCCTTTCCGAGGGTGATCAGGTATACTCACGCAGAGATCATCACACATTCTGAAGGATGGGAGGGTCCTGAGAGGTGATAGGCTTATTTATTACCCCCAGAGTTTCAGGACTGAATGATATATGATACGATGGAGCATCTGGAGTTGAAGGGATTTGTGACAGAGCTTATGTGCTTATGATTGGTGTAGATGAGGTAGATGAAAACAAAATGTTCACATTAGCTGTGGGAAATGAATGATGAGATGCAAAGTTGGAGATTTGGCCAGATTGACAGGGAGGATTTGCTGAAGTGGTTATGTAGAAGGCATTCTGTACCTGTGTATCTTAATGACAGATAGTTGGACTGAGCGCCGTGAGGTGCTGTATTTAAGTTTCAGTTTCTGTCAAACTGTGGGTTTGTATTATCCCAGTACCAGAGCAACAAGTGATGTACTTCAGGCAGGCAAATCGAGGGGCCGGGGTATCTTCCAGTTTGTGATTGTTCCTTTCCCTCTGGGTGTTTGCAGACCCCTCTGGCACGCTCGGTGATGATGAACGCAGGAAATTTGGTGACAGACTCTGAAAACAGTGAGAGCTCCAGCTGTTCCACCGCCCTTCAGATCTCCCTAACATTCCTCTGTAATGGGGATCAGTACACCTGATTCGTGTCAGTCTCTGTGATTCAAATGGTCATCAGCAGGCTGCAAGTTAAAATATTGGTACTACAACATTATTCCGGTGTGCAGCTTTGGCTGTTTCAGATCAAAGTATAAGAGTGATCCCCACCTCTATTTTCAGATCCACCAAATCACGAATACAATTGGTGAGACAGTCCTAGGGCAATGAGCCATAAACTACCTCGACAACTGGCAGCAGAACAACTCCAAACTGCTCTTCCAAACATCCGAGAGCCTTCATGCACCACCACTTCCCGGGAAGTGCTGAAATGAGAGAAAAGGAAGAACAGAATAGGAATGGGCCACGAAAAGTGAAGACTACCAATCACAGTCTCGATTAGATTATTTTACCCTCCGCTCAACACTGCGGCGTATCACCAAACTACGTCTCCAGGACAGAACTGAAGGAAAATGAGAGCGGTCCAAGACAATATGACTTCGCAATTAATTGGAATTATTTTCCCATTCGCCAAAACACCAGGCAAGGACACTAGAGTCACTGCAGCACTTTGTTTCACAACAGCGATGAAACAACAATCTCCACTGGGTTATAATGAAAACAGTGAACAACACAACTTGTCTGGAACATGAAGCAGCAGTGAAGCTGCTGGAGCGCGGGACTTTTCGTGTGGGAGGCGCGCGTGATCACTCCAGTACGGACACTGACTCGATGGAGAGTCTGCACTCTCCCACATCAGACACAAGTTTCCAAGCAACAAACCCAGATGCTCATGTTGAAATTTAAATGCAGCAGCGTTTAGCACGCAGCACGAGGGGAGGCGAACCTACACCTCTGTGGAAGCGCAAACCTTAATCCCGACGGCTCGGCCACAGCTCCAGGCACACGGCAATGCTATTCTCATGCATTTTCAATTGTCCTCTTGCGAATAAACAAAAGCAAAGTGATAGGGAAACGGTTGCACGATCCTGGTCCTGCTCACACTGCTGCTGGGATGCGCCCAGCTACAATGCCAGTTTCACCGCAGATAATGATAGCCCATCAATCCAGAAAACAATCAGTGGGAAGCTGAGTCTATCTTCTGAGACTCGTTTGAGTCACAAATAGAATGTGTCTGTGAGAAGGTCCATTCGATTATGATACCATAAAGAAACCATGAGCTGCATGACAATACTGTAATTTAGATTCTTGGTTTGGTAACTGGTGTCGCCCATTGCTCAAAAGGTACAACTATCGCGATTCAGCGTAACATAAAACAGACTGAACTTCAGGGAAAATGCAGAAAGCTGAGCATGCGGTGTATCTGGTAATACAGTGCAGCTAGACAATAGAAAATAGGTGCAGGAGTAGGTCATACTGCCCTTCGAGCCAGCACCACCATTCATTATGATCATGGCTGATCAGCGTCAACCCATATCCTGTTCCTGACTTATCCCCATAACCCTTGATTCCACTATCCTTAAGAGCTCTATCCAACCCTTTCTTGAAAGCATCCAGAGACTGGGCCTCCATAGCCTTCTAGGGCAGAGCATTCCATACACCCACCACTCTCTGGGTGAAGAAAGGTCTCCTCAACTCTGTTCTAAGTGGCCTACCCCTTATTTTTAAACAGTGTCCTCTGGATCGGTACTCACCCATCAGCGGAAACATGTTTCCTGCCTCCAGAGTGACCAATCATTTAATAATCTTATACGTCTCAATCAGATCCCCTTTCAGTTTTCTAATCTCAAGCGTATACATGCCCAGTCGCTCCAATCTTTCAGCGTAACATAGTCCCGCCGTTCCGGGTATTGACCTCGTGGACCTACACTGCACTCCCTCAATAGCCAGAATGTCGTTCCACAAATTTGGAGGGCCCAGTACAGCTGCAGAAGGACCGCTTTGCTTCTGTACTCAATTCCTCTTGTTATAAAGGCCAGCATGCTATTAGCTTTCTTCACTGCCATCTGTGTCAGTATGCTTGCTTTCACTGACTGATGTACAAATACACCTAGATCACGAAGTACTTCCCATTTAACTAACTTGATTTCGTTTAGGTAGTAATCTGCCTTCCTGTTCTTGCCACCAAAGTAGATAACCACACATTTATCCATATTAAACTGCATCGGCATCCGTCCACTCACCTCGCCTGACCAGGTCACCCTGTATTCTCCTAATATCCTCCTCACATTTCGCACTGCCACCCAGCTTTGTGTCGTCAGCAAATTTGATAATATTAGTTTTAGTACCTTCATCTATATCATTAATGTACATTGTAAAAAGCTGCGGTCCTGGCACTGATCCCTGTGGCAAACCACTTGTCACCGCCTGCCATTCTGAAAGGGAGCCGTTTATCACTAATCTTTGTTTCCTGTCAGCCAACCAATTTTCAATCCAAGTCAGTATTTTGCCCTCAATCCCATGTGCCCTAATTTTGCTCACTAACTTCCCAGGTGGGACTTTATCAACGGCTTTCTGAAAGTCCAGGTATACTACATCCAGTGGATCTACCTTGTTCATCTTCAGGGTTAAATCCTCAAAAAATTCCAGAAAATTTTTCAAGCATGATTTCCCCTTCATAAATCCATGCTGACTCTGGCCTATCCTGTTACTGCGATCCAGACGTGTCATAATTTCTTCCTTTACAATTGACTCCAGTATTTTCCCACCAATGAGGTCAGACTAACCGGTCTATATTTCTCTGTTTTCTCCCTCCCTCCCTCCTTTCTTAAAAAGTGGGGCCATATTAGCCACCCTCCAATTCGCAGGAACTGATCTTGAATCTATAGAACATTGGAAAATGATCAACAATGCGTCCACGATTTCTAGAGCCACCTCCTTCAGTACCCTGAGATGCAGGGTACATTAGGGAGACCCATCATGTACCGCAGACTTATCAGCCTTCAGACCGAACAGTTTCTCTAACACCATTTCCTGCCCAATATAAATTCCCTTCAGTTCAGGTCATTCAGCCACTGTTACATCTGGGAAATTGCTCGTGTCTTCCCCAGTGAAGACAGTTCTAAAGTACCAATTCGATTCTTCAGCCATTACTTTGTTCCCTGTAATAAATTCAGTTGCTTCTGTCTTCAAGGGCCCAATTTTCGTCTTAATCATTGTTTTTCTTTTCATATACCTAAAAATAACCTTTACTATTCTCTTTATATTTCTGTCCAGTTTACCTTCGTACCTTATTTTTTCTTTGCATATTTCCTTCTTAGTAATCCTCTGTTGTTCTTTAAAACCTTTCCAGTCCTCCGAGTTCCCACTCATCTTTGCTATGTTATACTTTTTCTCTTTTGTCTTTATATGGTCCTGAACTTCCCTCGTCAGCCACGGCTACCCCTGCCTCCACTTACGATATTTCTTCCTTTATGGAATGAATTAATCCTGCACCTACTCCATTATACCCAGAAATACTTGCCATTGTTGTTCCATTGCCATCCCTGCTAGGGTATTCCACCATTGAACTTTGGCCACCTCCTCTCTCATAGCTCCATATTCAACTGAAATATTGTCACTTCCGATTCTACCCTCTCCCTTTCAAAATACACATTAAGCTTATTGTATTGTCGTCACTACCTCTTAATGGCTCCTTTACATCGAGGTCCCTGATCAAATCCGGTTCGTTGCACAACACCAGAACTAGAATTGCTTTCTCCCTGGTAGCCACCAGCACAAGCTGTTCTTATACTCCATCTCGGAGGCACTCCACAAACTCCCTTTCTTGTGGTCCAGTACCATCCTGAGTCTCCCGGTCTACCTGCATATTGAAATCCTCCATGACAACTGTAGTAATATCTTTGTGACAGGCCAATTTCAGATCCTTATTCAGCTTACACACTACATCCAGGCTACTGTTTGGGTGTCTGTAGGTAACACCCATTACGGTCTTTCTACCCTTAGAATTTCTCAGCTCTATCCATACTGACTCTACATCCTCTGATTCTAGGTCCTCCCGTGCAGGGGACTGAATATCATTCCTTACCAACAAGGCCACCCCACCCCCTTTGCCAGTCAGTCTGTCCTTATGATAGCACATATAGACTTAAATATTCATTTCCCAGGCCCTGTCCACTTGAAGCCATATCTCAGTTATCCCCACAACATCGTCACTGCCAATTTCCAAAGGAGACTCAAGCTCATCCACCTTATTACAGTTACCGCAACTGTTTTGCAGAAAAGGCGCCCCAAAGAATGTTTTCTGCATAAAAAGCTGAGTTAGCGGTAGAATCTGAGAAGGACAGATCACATTATGTGTAGTTTCGAGCTTTGGTGCCGGTACGAGTTGCCAGTTTCCTTGGCTTTAACATTCAACGTGCAATTTGCTGCAGAGATGACCACACCTGGTCATGAGCCAGATGGCTACCTGCTGAGGTGGAACCCTGTGTGGGAATCGATGAGAAGCGACTCAGTAAAGTTTACTAAATTTCATGGTGCTTACTAGAGATGAACAAAACACACTTTCTGAACATAATGAAAGAAAGCAAAAGGCAATCCCTCCACGCCCACGAGATGTCAAAGAGGGGCTAACTGTACGTGAGTACTCTTTGTTCTCCATGTGAAAAGCTCTCCCGCCTGAGTCACCTTCACGTCTCTCGTTGCTGTCTGAATCAGAAAGAAGGAGTTTCAGCAGAGCTGCACGTGCCTCGCTGTGTTAACTCCCCCCTCCCCCACAACGTTTACATTTTTCTGCTCCTCTGTGATATAAAGAAATAAAAATGGAGACAATGCCTTTCTAACCTTTCCAACATGGCAGGGATTTCAGGAGCGCACGTTAATTTTACTGATTCTATGATAGCACGAGTCAGAGCTTAGTCTGAGAGTGTAAATTCATTCATTCCTTTTGCTGATGGAGTGAGCCGCTGACATGTGAAGTACTCGAAAACATGATTCAGGCATTCTGATGCGGACTTTCACACGTTGAAAAACGGCAGACAGGTTCCAAATGATGCCTTTGAGAGACTTTAGCATGCATTTGGTAGAGAGACAACATTAGGAATCCGCGGTGCATTTTGACACCAGCACATCAGCTTTCTCCTTGGCTTTGAACCGAGCCGCAGGGGCAAGGAAAGCAAATGCGTTTCTGCTTTTAGCGGAAGGATCAGAGCACGGGACAAACACTCTTCAACAGAATGGTCATCGGTGCTGTACACATCGGCACATATTGAGAACCAGGGAAGAGAAAAACCTAACAATGCTTCATACAGTAATTAAATGGAGTTGCATTCCTTTACATTGCGACAGCAGATTCAGGTGAACAAACTCCAAGCAGGTTTGCTGATGAAAGCAGCAAGCAAGAAGTGCCCGTTCATTGAAACCTACCAGACTGCCATCGGGAGCAAGACTGTTCCTGTCCCGTTTCGAACCGGGGACCTTTTGCAGGTTAAACAAATGTGATAACTACTACACTACAGAATCTCACTCCAGACGTGGCTGCTGCTGCTATTCAAAGTCGAGCACCACTGAAATGTGCAGCCAGTGACCTCTTCACCTTTCCGTTTCCAATAGCTCGTTGTTGTCCAATTCAATTGGCATATTTGAAAAATTAAGGAAATCACGTGAAATTGCTCACAAAACGTAGACAAGGATGTGGTGATGATTGCAAGGGTTGGACTGTAGGGCGAGGCTGAATAGGCTGGGACAATTTTCCCTCCGGCGTAGGGGCTGAGCCATGAACTTATCGAAGGTTGATAAAGTCATGCGGGTTATGGATGAACTAAATATTGAAGGTTGTTTGATCCCCCGAGTGGGGTGAGTTGAAATCTAGAGAGCATAGATTTAAGGTGAGACTTGCTGACACGGTTTTGAAGAGATTAATTTTGACGGGGCTTACCATCCGTCTGTGTGGCGGTATAGTTGCAGTATTTCCTCACACTAATTCTCTCAGCGCCATCCTCCCTGGGACATGGACATGCTGTGTCGTATTCTGTTGTGCAGATGTGTCCCGGCTTTGTCAGCATAAACGCTGTCTAACATTCAACATTCTGTTGACTGGGATTTCACTCAGAATCACGACTGTGTCACATCCCACCTTAGTTGTGCTGGTTCTCCACAGAAAGGAAAAGTATCCTTCTCTTTGAATCATTCTCTTGCCTTCTCCCTGTAACTCTGGACATTTCTACTTTCAACATAAACGTTGAATACCGTTTTCAATAACTCAATAGAACCTGCCTCTTTGTCACATGAGACAGTGATGTGCAGACCCTAACCACTCCCTGTGTGAAAAGCTTCCGCCTCATGTCATTTTTACTTCTATTCCTAATGACTTTAATTCTGTGCTGAATCGTTCGCGATCCTTTCAGGTATAGGAGCATTTTCACTGCTTTATTTCCGCTGTCTAAACCCATCATCACTTGTAAAGCTTCAACCAGGCGATTTATCAGCCCTCGGTTCTCCATGGAGAACTGCCCCAACTTTCCAATCCACCTTTATTGCTGACAGTCCTCATACACCGCACCATTCCCATCAACCTGTTCTGCACTGTCTCTACTCATTTCATTTCCCTGCTTCCTAAACCTTCATACCCAGAACTGTGCGAACATCCAGATGGTGGATTTATTCGGAGTGGAATTGTGTGTGTGAAACAGTTGTTTCGCTTTCACCACGTGTGCTGCTGTACCATGTTCACTACAATGACACTCTGGTCCCAAATTCAACTTTATTTCAAAGAGACCAACCTCATGAAGGGCATTTGTATTTTAAATCGAACAACTGACAGTGCGACCTGCAAAAGTGAAATCAAACGACGGAGGGCGGATAGCGATTTGAAGCAAGGCTGTCTCACATGCCAGGGGAGTGTCATGTCCCGAGACAAGCGAGCCAGTGACACTCTTGAATTTCCAACACCAAACCAGCTGAGAGCCGCTCAGAGCCAACGACACCCCACCTTGCTTCAGGAATGTTAAGCAACAAAGCGTTTCAATAACATCGCCTTCTCATTCTGTCTCCATGCACGGGTCAGTGCTGTTTCTCCTTTCCCCTTGGACTGAGCTGTATCCATTGGTGGAGTATTCAGCCATTTCCCACCACTTTCTGGCAGTGTGAGGGGAGGCAAGCGCGGATATGCTCTGAAGCTCTCACACCGGCGCGGCCAGTTCACTCAGGCGCTGGAAGTGAGTAAATTTGATGCGAACTTCCTCTAAATATCATTTATCTGAGACAGAGAGAAAGATGTTGAACTGGTGGGAAAGAGAGAAATGCACTCCGGATATTCTTCCTTCAGGTATATTCAAACGAGTGCATTTTTGTCCAGCCTGTTTGATGCTCAGAATCCATCTTTACACAGAAATCCTGAAGAAAGGCTTTTTTTTGACCAGGGGCGCTGGATTCTTTGCTACAACCGGGCAGCAGTTAACATCTGAGCTCCAACTGTCCCAGATGGAGAGAATCCGTATCAAACCCTCACTCACTGAGAGCCATCCCCACGGGCCCTGAGCTGCGGGGCTGCTGACAGTCAAACGCAGAGGAGAGGGTTAAAAATGGGCCCTTGTTTCTCCCTCAGCCGCTCTGTCCCAGAGACAGGGAGAGGGACAGCATTAACGTGAGCTGTCATTCCCGCGCTGACACACAAGCTGAACAACCCATCGAGTCCATGGCGACTCTCTGTCACTGGTATCTCTCTGAGGTTATTCAAAATCGGTGATATATGCCCTAATAATGGGGATCGGTGTCTGTGCCATAATGATGTCTCCCACATGCTGATCCATTTGTCATTCACGGCTTTTCATTTCACTGGGAAGACAGTGCCTGTGTGAAATAACGTGGGGCTAACAGTAGGGCGTCATGCGCATTGTACACAACACAACTGATATCTCTCACCTGCACCAGTTTATTCCCAGCTCAAGTAAGCGATTTTGCGAAGCAGATCATAGCAGATCGACAGAGAACAGAGAAAGAGCTTCCCGACCTTCAGAAGAGTGTTTCTTCACCTGTGTAAATTTGACGGGTGTATCAGTATGAGATATTCATTTTAGATACATTGAGCGACAGGAAGCGAAAGACGAATCAATATGCAATGTGTAGAATGGAGCTCTGTTCAAGATGAACACTGGCAGGGTAGTATAAGCATGCTGAAACCTGGAAATGTCACCGAGCAGGGAATGTTTTCAATCCATGAATTTCTGGGTTATGGGCCAAGGACTCTCGCCCGGGACCGCTCTGTTAGCGCTGACCACAGCACTTTCCCGCAGTCTTCAGGTTTTCATCTGGCGTATGGCATGTAACTTAGAGAGTTACGTTGAAAGATATTCGCTGTTCTTGATTGATAGTCTGTGGTGCAGACGTGTCCCGTCTTTGTCAATAGAGCGTCTGTGCTACTTCCCACATTCTGTTGGTATAACTGTGATTTCACTCAGAATCGCAAAATGTTGTCACAGTGCGGACTGAGACCTGTAGGCCCCCTTCACTGTGCTGGCTCCACACAATGAGGAAATGATTGTGCTGCTCGATTGCTTGTTTTTTATACGATTGATTGATTGATTTTCATCTGTGCCTCAGTTCATTGAAAAAAACTTTGTTTGCTATTGGTAAAGACAGATCATAGCAATCAAGGACATGCCGATTACAACGTGAGTAAAACAAAAGTTGAACAGACTAAGGCATTCAGGTTACGCCGCACAGCATGTGCACTCAGAAAGAACTACATTAACAGGATCAGCATGATTTGAAGTTAGATAATTTATTTATCAGACTAGTAATGGCCTAAAAAAGAAAAGAGAGGGTTTAATGGGATGGTAGAGTAGATGAAGAATCACACCGAAGAAAGTAGGAAAGACTGAGTTGTATCCAAATGGAGGGGTTCCAACTGATGTGAGGTTGGTAAGAATAAATAGGAGGGGAATTCCTTCCTTCAGGTGAGTGCATTAGAAGAGGTGAGAATTGTTTGCTTTAGCTCGGCATGAAATGGAAACCAGTTAGCTCAGTCCACTGGCTAACTAGATTATGGTATAGAGTGAGACCAGCAACATGGAATTAATTGTTGCACTGTCTCAAGTTACCATTAGTATCATCATCTCCGCCGTCCACCTGATCTGTAATACTTTGGCGACTCTAATGAGTAAGATTTGGTCCGTCGATGTAAAACATCATTATCATTGCCATCTGTTGCCTTGAGCATTTGGTAACAATCCCAAGAAATGGGACTATATCCGTTTAATACTCACTGAACTCCGCCGGAAAAACCCAGCAACAAGACTCGTCCTTCTTCCTGTTTGAACGCTCTGTTCTGCACAACAGCAAAACTACTTACCAGATTTGCTGATATCACTCAAACTACCCAAAGAGATAAATCTAGTTCTTTTCGCTTGGTATAATGAACGTTGCGAGTTTACAGGAAATGATATAATATGAAACGAGCAAAACAGTCTTGCCCAGAATGTGCACGGTCAGCGATATGAGAAGGGTCATCAGACGAAAACTTTCCTCCTATTTCTTTCTTCACAGGTAGTTATTCGCCTGGGGAATACATGCAGCTTTTTAGTTAATAATTGACACCTTTCCCAAAGAAAGAACAATTATCCAAATCAGAAACTGGAGTGTTAGGATCAATTTTGTTTTACTCAACATTGTTTTTGAATTGTGCTTCAGTCTTATGATCCAATAACCCTTCGTCAATGTCATTAAAACAGTTTAAAAGCAGGACTGAAGTTATAAACTGGGAATTTTACGCACCTTTAAGTACCAGGCGCTGAGCAATTGCGCCACAGGAACTGTGGTAACCAGCCTCTAACATATCCTATTCGTACCTCTGGGACCTTCCACCCAACAGCTCGACGTTTGCTGTGGTTCTGAAATGAAAGCTAACGCAGATGAGGTTATATTGACAGGTACCTGTGATTATTGGAGCGTCGCGTTAAGAAAATGACCTAGAAACATGCCGTGAAAAATAGACTTCATTGAAAAGTAGGTTTCTATGGGTTCGTGCGTTGTTGACAGACAATGTTCCATTGCTGCGGTCTCAGAGCTTTTCCTTCGATCGCCTTACAATTCGGCACAGAACTCGATTCAGTGAAACTTCACCAACTTCTTTTTGAACGTTCGTACTGACAACTTGAAATATCCTGCAAAGAAACCCAATCTTAGATTAGATCCCCTACTGTGTGGAAACAGGCCCTTCGGCCCAACACGCACACACCGACCCTTTGAAGGGCAACCCACCCAGACCCATTTCCCTCTGACTAATGCACCTAACGCTACGGGCAATTTAGCATGGCCAATTCATCTAACCTGCACATCTTTGGACTGTGGGAGGAAACGGGAGCAAACCCACGCAGACACGGGGAGAATATGCAAACTCCGCACAGACAGTCACCCAAGGCTGAGAATGGACCCTGGGACCCTGGTGCTGTGAGGCAGCAGTGCGAACCACTGAGCCACCGTGCTTCCTTCGTTAAGGGACACGTTGAACGGTTTTCATGAATACTGAAGACATAGCATCGTTATGCAAGATTTAGTTAAATTTCAGTTTAAATTGTAACGTGGTGAGAATGCAGCATGTTGCAGAATGTCCGAAATTCGTGTTTGCTTGTGACAGGAATGCCAGCCCGGCAAAGGGAAAATCTGTTCCTGAAACCCAAAACCCAAAACCCTTGCTCCATGCGCCCAGTTGGACCCCTGTGTGAAGGAGCACGCAGTCTGACAGAGGGTCTGTGAAAATCCTCCACGCCCTATTCTAACGCTGCAACCAGAGCTGTCTAATCCCGCTATGAGTAGCGGGATAAAGGGAAGGACCTTGATATTCCATGGTTTAGATTCACATTGTCCTCATGGTGTTATTGCTTAAAACGCTTACCAGAAACAGCACAGACAGAGAGCAACAAGAGGAGGATATTGAACCTCATGGCGCTACCTCGCAATCTGATCTCATCATGGCTGATGGAACACTAGAATGTCTTTTCCCAGCCCATCCCCATCGACATATCGCCCCCTGGGAAACAGATATCTAAGAAACTGAAAATGTCAGTGCGACTGTGTGTGTGTGTGTGGTTCTGGGGTGGGGGCGCAGACATGTTCAGAGACATTGGCCTCTGCTCGAAATTTGTACGTTTTGCAAAGTATCTGCCAATTCTGGTCCAATCATGTTTAAAAGGTACATTTCCCTCAAAACCTACCACAAAGGAGGTGAGGAATTTCCTCTGATCAGCTGAAGGAACGAGAATTCCAGACGATAGGAATTGATGATGAATCAGCAGAACAATAATTAATTCTGAATAAACTACTACTCAAACCCAACAAACTTTCAAGAACAATGCTGTAGAAATCTAATGCGCCTTTCATTGCGCCACAGAGCCGCTGGCCGCCATTTTACTGCACACAAAGTTGCGGTGTTTGGGTCTTTCATCAATCATTTGTTTACCCTCATGACACTTTCCAGTCCGTGGTCCTTATCGGAGTGTGACCCAGCTCCTCAAGTGTTCAGCTAAATAGTCCTGAAATATTCTCATCACTCTTACCTTTACCACACGTTCAGACAGTGAATTTCAGATAAACAACACTATCAGGGTGAAAGCATTCTTCCGAAATCTCCTGCAGAAGTCCACTCTGTTGTGTTTATTGTGTAGCCCTGATTATTAATACTTCCTATAAAAAGTTTACTCTTATCACACATGTCGATCCCCTTAATTTGCGTGTTAATCAGTTCCTCACTCAACGTTCTGCACTCTCAGACAAACAGCCCCAGCCTAGCTCGTCTATCTTCATAGTGGGAATGGTTCAGTCCAGGCAATCCCTTGGTCAATCCTCTTTGAATAGCGTCCCGTGCAAACACACGATTCCTGCAGTTCGGCGATCAAAGCAGAACAAATATTTTGGAGAACCCAGTGTTGACTGGGGTGTACAAAGTTAAAAATCACACAACACCAGGTTATGTTCGAACAGGTTTATTTCCAGAGCACTAGCTTTTGGAGCACTGCCCTTCATCAGATAATTGTGGAGTGTAAGATCATAAGACGCCGAATTTATCACAAAAGGTTACAGTGTGAGGCAATTGAAATTGTTAAGTCCCTAATCTTTTAGAATGAATATGTTGGTTTCAGTTCATTCATATGTAAATATCAGAATTTTTAAAAAAAGTTGCATTAGCAAGTGAACTTTAACAACTGGTGTCATATCGATCCAAATAACGCATTGAAGGTGTAATGTGCCCTGTGTGAGGCTGCCAGTGCCCCAATGCTCAGACTGATTCTAATCTAAAAAAAAGGACTGGCAGAATCTTACATGGATGCTTGCAGTTTTTGAGAAAATAAAATGTAATTCTGTAAATACAAATTCACCCCACAAATTTATACATGTGTGTGTGATGGGTATGTATGAGTCTGAGAAAGTGAGTATAGGTGTATGCATGTGAGTCGGAGTGTAAAGGGGCATGCCTGTGAGATGGTGCGTGTACGTGTGAGTGTGTGAGTGAAAGAGAGAGTGCTTGTTTATGAGAGAGGGTCTGCGTGAGTGTATGGGTCTGTAGGAGTGCACGTGTCTGTCAGTGTGTGTGTGTTGGAGTACGTGTGTCTGTCTGTCAGAGTGTCTGTGTATCTCTGTGCGTGTGTGTGTGTTTGTATCTTTGGGTATGTGTGCTGTGCAGTGAGGTCACCTGTAATGTGGCAAGAACTCAAGGTCACGTTTGAGGCCATCCCCATGGTTACCAAACGTGGCAATCAGCATCTGCTCGGCCTCTTTGCATTGTTGACTGTCCCGAAGTCCACCTTGGAAGATGGTCACCGGAAGGTCCGAGGTCGAATGCCGCAGACTGCTGAAGTGTCCTCTGCCTGGGAGAGATTACCCCTGCCTGGTGATTGTTGTTCCATGTCCATTCATCCATTGCTGTAGCCATTGCTCAGTCTCGCCAACGTACCATGCCTCAGGGCATTCTTGCCTGCAGCGTATGAGATGGACAATGTTGGTGAAGTCGCCACGGAGGTGTCCCCACGTGTAATGGTGGCACACTTCCCACCATGTACGTGGCAGGTACTCATGTGACTGGGCCAGGTCATCTATCTCTAGAGGCTGTGGAGGTTGCATCGAGTACTGCATGTTGAATACTGAGATTGATAGATTTCTACAATACATTAAAGGCTCAGGCGCAAGGTATTGTTGAAACGTATGTTTCAATAACAATGTATTTTCACATCTGTTGCTTCACCAACCTTCCCACACAAGACAGTACACCATTGCCTCAGAGGATCCCATATTCCTAGTTCCCAGACCCGGAATCAGAGAAACTGAGTTCCGCAGAAACATGTTGCATATTATTAAGGCAGGTAGAGAAAGCTCCTGCTCGGCAACGGGTTGAAATTTCAAGCACAGACGGGAATAGGGATTTGGAATCAGTTAGGAATTAGAATCGGATTTGTCCACATAAGCACCAAAAACAATAATGATAACTCTGACAAATGAGAATCTAATCATATCCCATTGACATTCAATGGATTATTGTAAATGAATTTCCTCGTATAATAGTCTAGGGAACAAGTATTTGTCAGAAACGGAACTTGACCATCTATATAAATACTGTGGCTACAAAAACAAGTCCGTGGGTAGGCATTTTTTTGTTATTAACTCAGCTCTTAAATCCGTGAAGCCTGCATGGTTTGCAAGGCGCACATCAGATCTGTAACAGATGTCTCTCTCTCTGTCTCTCCATTTACCTGGATGGGTAAAGCTTAAGTAACATTTAAGGAACTGGATACCCTTCACGACAATACAGTCACGTAACTTAACACTAAACAGTCCCTGCAATAATTACTGCCTTCACCGCTAAGGCACAATTACAGCAGAGTGCACCACTTACACAACGCACTGGTGTCAATCATTCAGGCTTTGTTGACAGAACCTTCAAAGATCAACTACTGTACCGACGACAAAGACAGGGTGGGAAGATGCATGGAAACGCCATCATTTCCAAGTTACCCTCCAAGGCACATTCCACCATGACTTGGAAAGAAGTATCAGTGATAAACGCATTGATTTGTGAAGTGGACTTGATGGGCATAGTGGCCTACTTCAGCTCTCCATCTTTTATCTTACAATTTTTAAGAAGTTGATTATTGTAGTGACCAGACTTGTGCTCAGCCCTTTAGATCTTCCCTCAACCGGCTGTTGCTAAAGTTCTAGTATCATCCCCAGCCTATGGTCAGCAGCAGAACATATCCAAAAGCCCTCTCGACTAACTGACCTTGCTCTCCAACGATCTTCAGTGATCTGTGAATGTCCACACCAACATCGGTTTGTGCTTCTAAACCACTCAGAATCCTCACTATTATTGTTTCCTTTTCCCAAATTCATTACCACTCATTACTCTGCATTCAATTCCATTCATCATTTTTGCCTTCCACTTGTCTGATACATCTGTCCAGTCCCTGGCAATCTTCGACATAGTCAACTACTCGACCATATTTGCATCGCATTGAAACTTCTAAATTATGACTCCGGCAAATAAGTGTAAATTTTGATATACATCAGAAAATGGTGGAACTCGACTGGAAACTGACGTCCAAGCATGGTTCATTGCTGGTCGGGATTAACAGCTGCAATCACAGCAGAATCGAACCCTTGCTGTCATTTGTAAACTTGCTGGTGAGTCTGCAGTTTGGTTTCCTGAGTGATTACTTCTCACATATGCGAGTGGTGGACGGCCTGTCCGCAGTGTGACTGAGCAAGTGAGTTTACACCTAAGTGGGTAATGCCATCCTTTCCTGCAGTCCCCCCATTGCCTTGACTTCCGGGCCGAGAGGGTATCTTTGCATCTACAGGTTTACACTGCTCATTTGAATCTGTGGAGCATGTGCAAATGCTGACTGTTTCAAGGAACACTGTCCCTCTCTGCTATTGTCATTTAAAGGCATGGAGACATTGTGTGTGTGAGAGAGAGAGACTGATGTTAACCTGGAGAGCAGGGGAATCAGATCCTGAGCATAAACTAATAACTATAGATAGTTAGACACAGTTCTCAATTCCTCCTGCAATCTTACTGCAATAATCACAGAGATAAACTTGTTTTACAGCGAAAGGGTTCACAGATGGGAAATTCAGACTTTTAATCGATCTGAGAGTCACCCAGTTCTGCAGGTCATGATTATTATGGATAATATGGAAGGGGAAAACAACAAGCACAGCCCAGAGAAACCATTCCCATGTTGCAACTGTAGTCGAGGATTTAACCGGTCATGTGATCTGGGAAGGTACCAATATGATGGGACCAGGGTGAGGCTGAGTAAATGTGGGGACTGTGGGAAGGAATAAGTTACCACTCCCAGCGGGACACTTACCGACACAGTCACACAGGGGAGAGGTCGGTCACCTGCCCCACGTATAAAAAGGGATTTATTCAATCTTACAATCTGCTGTCGCACCGGAGTTGGCACAGAGGATTGAGACCATTCACCTGCTCCATGTGTGAGAAAGGGTTGATTCAAATCTCCCAAATATGGAGACATCAGTGCATTCCCACTGGGGAGAGACCATTCACCTGCTCCGTGTGTGGGAAAGGATTCACTCAGTCCTCTGACCTGCTGAATCACCAGTAAGTCCACTCTGGGGAAAGGCCACTCACTTACACCCAGTGTGGGGTGGGATTCACTCAAATGCACCACCTGCTGAGAGCCCAGTGACCCCACACAGGGGAAAGGCGATTCAGATGGTCAGTGTGTGAGAAGGGATTCAGTGATTCATCCCGCCTGCTGAGACCCCAGCGGGTTCACACTGGGTAGGAGCTGTTTACCATTCCATGTAACAAGGGATTTACTGAGTCTTCACCACAAGTGAGAGACCAGTGAGTGCACACTGGGAATTGGTCATCCACCTGCCCCGTGTGGGGTAAAGTTCACAAATCACTGCAGGACTTTGATTCTGCAGTTACTGTTCATCAGAGTCAGGACTGGACCTTGCACAAGATGACAATGTTGGATTATTGATGTTGGGATTGTTAATCACATTAACTGGGCTGGTGTTGACTAAATTTATAATCACTACTTTCTGAACCTCAGGATGTCTCTCTGAGCAATTAGTCTCCACAAACATCGAAGTGATAATGAATAGGGATCATCTCTTTTGATTTAAATTGTGGTTATAGCACTGCTGCTTTACAGCACCAGGTACCAGATTGGAGTCCAGCCTTGGTCGAGTTTGCACATTCCCCTATGATATTGTGGGCCCCCTCCAGGTACAGTCCAAAGATGTGGTTAGGTGGATCGGTCGTACTAAATTGTACAATGTCCAGGAATGTGCAGACGAGGTGGATCAGCCATGGGAAATGCAGTGTTACAGGGATGGAGTACCCAGGCTGGCATGTTATTCAGATGGTCAATGGGATTTGATGGGCCAATGCTCTCCTTCCACACTGTCTGGATTCTATTCTATGATTGAGGATAAAGGCTACACAGCAGGGTGTCCTTGGAGAAGGAGCATGTGGCGTGCATCAATGTTCTCGATGCCTTTAGATAGAGGTGGGCACCGCAGGGGATACAGCACTTTATCTCCACCACTGCCCCCTGACCCCCAACTCGACTTTTATTTAGTCCTTTCCCCCTGTGTCACTTGTAATGATGTGCTTTGCCGATAGTAGGCTTTCTTTGGTTACACGGATAATTTACTGCTTATGATTATTTATTAACTAAACGCAAAATAGTGTAATGATGATTTTGATGGTGGGACAGGTGCACAGCTGTGTGTGATAACACTTCTGGGTAGGAGATATTTGGAAAAAAATTAACGCTTCACAGCTCACAGAACGACAACTGAAAAGCAGTTCAATCAAACCAAAGGTTCGGACAGGGAGGGAATAGTTCCCTGGAGTTTGAGTAACTGGAAAGTGTTCGCTTCCGGGAGTAGACAGGATTTTGTTTTGTAGGGTTTTTGAAATTTTTACAACTGTTATATTCGGATAGTTTAGTTTATTTTCTTTTAGTTTTATTTCTTGTGGACTAAACATCTACAATATTTCAAAACTAAATTCACAAACCTTGTGTTAAAGACAAAAGTTAAATACAATCCACCAAAACATCCTTCACTGAAAACTGATGTGGAAGTGAAATCTCCTGGAGAATCCTTGCCCTGCCTACTTCTTCCTACCTAGGCACCATGGCTACATACTTACCTGGGAGATAGCAGCAGAAGGAGGCCATTCAGCCTTTCGATCCTGCTCCACCATTCAATGGGAAACAGCTCATCATCCAGCTCAGTCTCCTGTTCCTACTGTGCTCCAATCCCCTTTCTTGACTTTATCTCAAGGAACTATATCTAAGTCCTCATTTGGCTTCACTGCATTTTGTTCCAGTGATGTTGCTGTGCTACTGTGTGGGTGTAGGCAGGGGTAATGTGATGGTGCTGCCTCCTGGAGGATGCACTCAGCATTCCTAATCATCTTGCAGTAACATCAACCGGGTTTCAGCAACTCGATGGAAACCGTTTCCAGGATATGGGCATCACTGGCTCAGCCAGCATTTATTCCCCATCTCTCGTTACCCTTGAGAAGATGATAGTGAGTTGCTGTATTCAACCATTCACAGTCCATTTGGGGCAGAGAGACTGACAATGCTGTGAGGGGGAGTGTTGTAGGGTTTTGTCTGAGTGATTCTCCATTTTTGGTTCTTCAAATTCTGGTTAACTTAATCACAATCTGCACATGCTTTTGAGATTTGAATCTGCAAATATTCACCACCGAGCACCGTGTATAAAGGAAAATTTACAGAGTACAAATTCAGAACAGACCATTCTAGTTTCTCTAGAATATCTTTTTACCCTTTCTTCCCCCAGAGCTGTAACCCTCCAGCCCACTTACTCTCTTCCACCATTCTGCCTCTGCTGACGCTAATGTACCCTCTCCCCATTCTCATGTAGTTACTGGTAAACACATCCATGCCACTACTACCTGTCACTGGTTAGACTGTGCACCCTTTCTGGGTTCACTTCCTTTCCGTTCAGTTGATGCAAGTCAATAATGTAACAGCAGAATGAAACAAAAGGAAACAGAAAGGGAGGTGCCAGATCCTCGACAGAAGAGGAACCTTCAGTCTGGGAGAATGGCTCAGATCCTTGTTTGTTTCCCATTGGTTGATTCCCAATGTTATGACAAGTTAGGGATGGAAATTGGTCCCATTTGGGTGTGGTGACACTTTGACCCCCCCCAACTTATCAATTCTACAAGCAGATACGTTCCTCCTCCAGACACTCACAGTGTGAAATGCATTCCGCTAGTTACCAAAAGGTCATGCTCCAAAACCCACGCACATTCTGTACTTGTTCAATGCCGGGTTTCCCCTCACACTTGTGGCCCCTTCCTCAGGGATTGTGGGAGTTGTAGTCCCCATGAAGCACTGGAGCCCTGTCTCTGGAAAGTGAATGAAAAGCGTGGGCTAGAGGGTGTTGTATATAGGATACCCATTCAGACACGCAGGACATATGGGTTCTGACTAAGTTTTAATGAGACATCTGGTTAGACAATCTAATTTCTGATGTAAAGAACATAGTTTCATCTAGTTAGGATGTGGAGAGGTTAATAAGGAGTAGCAGATTTTAAGCAGAGGTGGCTCAGTGGCTAGTACTGCTGCCTCACAGCGTCTGGACCTGGGTTTGATGCCAGCCTTAGGCAACTGTGTGGAGTTTACTTGTTCTGCCCATGTTGCGTGGGTTTCTTCTTGGTGCTCCAGTTCCCTCCCACAGCATAAAGATGTGCAGGTTATGTGGGTTGCCCATGCTAAGTTGCCCACAGTGTCCATACATTTGCAGGTTAGGCCATTAGCCATGGGAAACGCAGGGTTACAGGGAATGAGGGAGGCTGAATGGGATGTTCATCATAGGGTTGGTGTGGAATCGATGGATGAATACCCTGTTTCTGCACTATAGGGACTCTATTCTATTCTCATGAGGAAGAATGTACCTATCTCGATGTGTTGTGAATCTGTGGAATTCCCTATTCAAAATGCGGTGGATGCCAAAACATGAGCAAATTTAATGAAGAGATACACATGTTTAATTTGCAATGAGTTGAAGGGTGAGAGAGAGAGGCAGTAAAATCCAGCTGAGACGGAGGTGAACTCAATCGTCATTGTATTAAACTGTGGAGCTTGTTCGAAGGGCTGCATTGCCTCTCTTGTATCCAGTGGCAATAACTGGAAAGCTGAATCCAAAAATCACCATCTTCACCGAAGGAGATTTTCAGAAAATGCAGGACAGGCAGGTGGATTCGCCTTCCAAACTTAGATGGTTAGGAAGCGTGCAGGAGGCAATGGTTTTGCAATTTTAAACTAAGGCGAGGCAGTGATTTATGGTTTTAGACTGTGAAGTACATTCACACCGTCTATAATAATCTGTTGTGAATATTTATCCTGTACTTTATTGCAAAGCCAAGGTCTCTGATAATGAAAACCAAAACACCTAGGAAACGTCGCCTCACCTCGTAATATGATAAAAGACTTGTGATAAGTCTAGTTGAATTTAGAACACAGATGGAAAGCGGGAAGATTAAATCCAATAGAGAAAGTGAGGACTGCAGATGCTGGAGATCAGACCTGAAAATGTGTTGCAGGAAAAGTGCAGTAGGTCAGTCACACTGACATTTGAAATATTCACTGGTGGATAGAATGCACACCTTTCCTTCTAGATGAAAAGGCCAATGATATTTAAACTAATTTGGCAGGGGGATGGGATCTGGACTTGTAGTCCAGCAAGTAAGCTAGCTGTGTGTCAGGATGTCCAAGACTGTAGGGAGGCTGTGGAGAAGGTAGCACTGACAGGGACTACTTGCGGACACAGAGATGGGCTCAAGTGCGTATACTTCAATGCAAGGAGTATCAGAAATAAGGTGGGTGAACTTAAGGCGTGGATCGATACCTGGGACTACGATGTTGTGGCCATCACGGAAACATGGATAGATGAGAGACAGGAATGGCTGTTGGAGGTTCCTGGTTACAGATGTTTCACTAAGATTAGGGAGGGTGGTAAAAAATGAGGGGGGGGGTGTCATTGCTAATTAGAAATGGTATAACGGCTGCAGAAAGGAAGTTTGAGGGGGATCTGCCTCTGGAGGTAGTATGGGCTGAAGTCAGAAATAGGAAAGGTGCAGTCACCTTGTTGGGTGTTTATTATAGGCCCCCCAATAGCAGCAGAGATGTGGAGAAACAGATTGGGAAACAGATTTTGGAAAGGTGCAGAAGCCACAGGGTCGTAGTCATGGGCGACTTCAACTTCCCAAATATTGATTGGAAGCTCTTTAGATCAAGTAGATTGGATGGGGCGGTGTTTGTGCAGTGTGTCCAGGAAGCTTTTCTAACGCAGTATGTAGATTGTCCAACCAGAGGGGAGGCCATATTGGATTTGGTACTCGGTAACGAACCGGGACAAGTGGTGGGCTTGTTAGTGGGTGAACATTTTGGTGATGGCGACCACAATTCTGTGACTTTCACCTTGGTTATGGAGAGAGATAGGTGCGCACAACAAGGAAGTTTTTACAATTGGGGGAAGGGAAATTACGATGCTGTAAGACAGGATTTGAGGAGCATACGTTGGGAGCATAGGCTGTCAGGGAAGGATGTGGTGGAAATGTGGGACTTTTTCAAGGAGCAGATACGACGTGTCCTTGATATGTATGTACCGATCAGGCAGGAAAAAATGGTCGTGTGAGGGAGCCTTGGTTGACGAGGGAGGTTGAATGTCTAGTAAAGAGGAAGAAGAAGGCTTACATAAGGTTGAGGAAACAAGGTTCAGACAGAGCAGTGGAGGGATACAGGATAGCCAGAAGGGACCTGAAGAAAGGGATTAGGAGAGCTAAGAGAGGGCATGAAAAATCCCTGGCGGATAGGATCAAGGATAACCCCAAGGCATTCTATGCGTATGTGAGAAACCTGCGAATGACGAGAACGAGGGTAGGTCCGATCAAGGACAGTGGTGGGAGACTGTGTATTGAGTCGGAAGAGATAGGAGAGGTCTTGAACAAGTACTTCTCTTCAGTATTTACGAACGAGAGGGACCGTATTGTTGAGGAGGAGAGTGTGAAACGGACTGATAAGCTAGAAGAGATACCTGTTAGGAAGGAAGATGTGTTGGACATTTTGAACAACTTGAGGATAGACAAGTCCCCCGGGCCTGACGGGATATATCCTAGGATTATGTGGGAAGCAAGAGAGGAAATTGCACAACCGTTGGCAATGATCTTCTCGTCTTCACTGGCCACTGGGGTGGTACCAGGGGACTGGAGAGTAGCGAATGTTGTGCCCCTGTTCAAAAAAGGGAATAGGGATAACCCCGGGAATTACAGGCCAGTTAGTCTTACTTCTGTGGCAGGCAAAGTAATGGAAAGGGTACTGAGGGATAGGATTTACGAGTATCTGCAAAGACACTGCTTGATTAGGGACAGCCAGCACGGATTTGTGAAGGGTAGGTCTTGCCTTACAAGTCTTATTGAATTTTTCGAGGAGGTGACCAAGCATGTGGATGAGGGTAGAGCAGTGGATGTAGTGTACATGGATTTTAGTAAGGCATTTGATAAGGTTCCCCATGGTAGGCTTATGCAGAAAGTCAGGAGGCAGGGGATAGAAGGAAATTTGGCCAATTGGATAGAAAACTGGCTAACCGGTCGAAGTCAGAGAGTGGTGGTAGATGGTAAATATTCAGCATGGAGTCCAGTTACAAGTGGAGTTCCGCAGGGATCAGTTCTGGGTCCTCTGCTGTTTGTAATTTTTATTAACGACTTAGAGGAGGGAGTCGAAGGGTGGGTCAGTAAATTTGCAGATGATACAAAGATAGGTGGAGTTGTGGACAGTGAGGAGGGCTGTTGTCGGCTGCAGAGGGACTTAGATATGATGCAGAGCTGGGCTGAGGAGTGGCAGATGGAGTTCAACCCTGCCAAGTGTGAGGTTGTCCATTTTGGAAGAACAAATAAGAATGCGGAATACAGGGTTAATGGTAGGGTTCTTGGTCAGGTGGAGGAACAGAGGGATCTTGGGGTCATTGTACATAGATCTTTGAAGGTTGCCACTCAGGTGGATAGAGTTTGTAAGAAGGCCTATGGAGTATTATCGTTCATTAGCAGAGGGATTGAATTCAAGAGTCGTGAGGTGATGTTGCAGCTGTACAGGACTTTGGTTAGGCCACATTTGGAGTACTGTGTGCAGTTCTGGTCGCCTCACTTTAGGAAAGATGTGGAAGCTTTGGAGAGGGTGCAGAGAAGATTTACCAGGATGTTGCCTGGAATGGAGAGTAGGTCGTACGAGGATAGGTTGAGAGTTCTCGGCCTTTTCTCGTTGGAACGGCGAAGGATGAGGGGTGACTTGATCGAGGTTTATAAGATGATCAGAGGAATAGATAGAGTAGACAGTCAGAAACTTTTTCCCCGGGTACAACAGAGTGTTACAAGGGGACATAAATTTAAGGTGAAGGGTGGAAGGTATAGGGGAGATGTCAGGGGTGGGTTCTTTACCCAGAGAGTGGTGGGGGCATGGAATGCGCTGCCCGAGGGAGTGGTAGAGTCAGATTCATTGGCGACCTTTAAGCGGCATTTGGATAGGTACATGGATGGCTGCTTAATTTAGGATAGAAGTTCGGCACAACATCGTGGGCCGAAGGGCCTGTTCTGTGCTGTATTGTTCTATGTTCTATGTTCTATATTCAGATCAGCACGGATCAAGTAACTATCAGATCTGAACATGAAGTTCAATTTGAATTTCTCAACGGCAAATTCACTCTTTCAGTAAACTACAACAGAGAAAACAAGGCACCACATTAAGACAGGATGGAACTTCATAATGCAATGATCCTATTATTATGTAGTTTCCTTGCTTGCTCAAAGCTTTAAATCTCAGTGTCACAATTTCTCTCTTCTGTTAACTGAAGACCAAAGCAATCTCCTCACTTCTTTCCTCCACACAGAGTTCTCACATTCTCTCTCCTCTCATTAAATTTAGTTTCATAACTTCTGTCTGCAGACTAAGAACCAGACTAAGAGCCTCCCGGGTGTTGGTGAATCCTCCCCCACCCACCCCCCGCCCCATCCCAGGTTTTCCTTCCTAGTCAGAACCACGTTGGGGAAAAACCAATCCGGAACCTTTTATTTGTGTTCCCCACCCATACACTCTGTGTAAAAACATGCCCCTGACATCTGTCTTTAATCTATCACCCCTCAATTTGTAGTTATGCCCTCTCGTACAAGCTGACAAGATGGGTGAATGGGCTGAAGAGTTCAGTTTAGAAAAATGTGAGGTGCTGCATTTTGGAAAAGCAAACCTTAACAGGACGTATACAGTCAATAGTAAGTTCCTGGGGAGTGTTGCAAAAAAAAAGACTTGGAGTGCATGTTCATAGTTTCTCGAAATTAGAGTCGCACGTAGATAGGATAGTGAAGAAGGCAGTTGGTCTGCTTTCCCTTACTGGTCAGAGAATTGAGTTTCGGGGTTGGGAGGTCATATTGTGGCTGTACAGGACATTTATTAGGAAACTTTTGGAACGTTACATCCAATTCTGGTCTCCTTCCTATCAGAAGGATATTCTCAAACTTGAAAGGGGTCAGAAAATAATTATAAGGATGTTGCCACGGTTGGATAGTGTGCTTTCCCTGGGGCATCGGAGGCTGAGAGGTGACCGTATAGAGATTTAAATAATCAGGCCAGACATGGGTAGGATAAATAGCCAAGGTCTTTTTCCTGTGGTTGGGAAGTACAGAACTAGGGGACGGGGAGGGGGGCTGGGCAGAGGGTGTGGGGTTAGAGAGAGGTCGCACGGAAACAGGTCGGGGAGGGAGAAAAGGGGAACAGACGGGAGGACAGGCAGAGAGGGGCGAGGGGGGTCAGGGGTGGAACAGAGGGGAATAACAGAGGGGGGGAACAGGAGGGGGGAATGGGGGGGGGAACGTGGGAGCAAGAAGGGGGAAATGAAGGGAAGAACGAGAGGGGGGAACGAGGAGGGAACGAGAGGGGGGAACGAGCGGTGGAAGAGGGAGGGGGAGAGTGAGGGGGAGGGGGGGAGGGGAGGAACAGAGAGAGGGGAGGAAAAGAGAGAGGGGGAAACAGTGAGGGGAAAACAGAGAGGGGGACACAGAGCGAGGGGGACACAGAGAGAGGGGGACACAGAGGGGACACACAGAGAGGGGGATACAAAGAGGGAGACACTGTTATTTTATAGATCTACAACTCCATCCTGTTCCTGTTTTCTCCTTCTCAACGTCAATCCCTCTGTAGGGCTCAGAACAACTGCATAGTTCCTGGAAAGTAGAGTTTCAGGGATATCAGGTGCTGATGGTGGCATTGGGACGCTGACCTTTATTGGTTTGCACTGTTCAATAAAAGGACCTGGGTTCGATTCCACTCTGTGTTGTGTATGCATTTTCTCCCTCTGTGTGTCTACGTGGTGTTCCTCTGGGTGCTCTGGTTTCCTCCCACAATCCAAAGACTTGCGGGTTAGGGGGATTAGCTGTGGACAATATGCTTGGAAATATGGTTCAGGTGGGATGTTGTTCCGATGGTTGGTATTGCCTCATGGGCCGAATGTAGGGATTCTGTCATTGAGTACCGGAGTTATGAGATCAAGTTGTGGCTGTATTGGTGAGGCCAGTTTTAGAACACTGCATTCAATTCTCGTCTCCCTGATTTCGTAAAGAGGTTTCCAGGATAGGACACAACCTCATAATGGCAGGTTCCTGGTAAGTGTTGACGAACAAATAGACAATGGAGTGTGGATTGATAGATCCTTGAAAGTGGGGCTGAATGAAGACAGGGTATAGATTAGAGTGGTGCTGGAAAAGCACAGCAGGTCAGGTAGCATCCGAGGAGCAGGAAAATCTACTCCATCCTCCTCTATGCCCCTATCACTTCCATCCCCACCCCCATTCACCTATTTCCGCCACCTCCAAACGGACCCCACTACCAGGGATATATTTCCATCCTCACTCATTTCCGCCTTCCGCAAAGATCATTCAATCCGTGCCTACCTGGTCATGTCCACGCCCCCCCCCCCCAACAAACCACCCTCCCTTCCTGGCACTTTCCCGTGCCAGGAATTGCAAAACCTGCGCTTCACCTCCTCCCTCACTTCCATCCAAGGCCCCAAAAGAGCCTTCCACATCCATCAACATTTCACCTGCACATCCATCTATATCATTTATTTTATCAGTTGCTCCTGATGCGGTCTCCTCTATATTGGGGAGACAGGACGCCTCCTAGCAGAGCACCTTAGGGAGCATCTCCAGGACACCCGCACTAATCAACCCCACCGCCCAGTAGCCCAACATTTCAACCCCCCTCGCACTCTGCCGAGGACTTGCATTCCTGCACCTCCTCCACCGCTGCTCCCTCACCATCCGTCGCCTGGAGGATGAAGCCTCATATTTCTCCTCGGAACACTTCAACCCCATGGTATAAATGTGGATAACACCAGTTTTCTCATTTCCCTTTCAGCCACCTCACCCCAGCTCCAGACCTCCTGCTCAGCACCGCCCTCATGACCTGTCCTACCTGCCTATATTCATTTCCACCTATCGACTCCACCCTCGTCTCTGACCTATCACCTCCATCCCCACCCCAGTTCACATATTGTACTCTTTGCTACATTCCCTCACCCTCCTCTCTGGCCTATCACCTCCATCCCCACCCCATTCACCTATTTAACTATATGCAACTTTCTCCCCAACCCCACCCCCTCTCATTTTTCTCTCCACTCTGCAGGTGAGGGGTCTGAAGGTTGGTAGTGTGGGAGGTGAGCTCCGGTGTTTCTGTCCTTGTTACAGTTGGAGGAATGGCGTCTGAGGGCGGAGGTGCAGGATGTGGACGAGATGCGTTGGAGGGCATCTTTAACCATGTGGGAAGGGAAACTGCAGTCTCGAAAGGAGGCGGCCATCTGGTGTGTTCGGTGGTGGAACTGGTCCTCATGGGAGCAGATTCAGCGAAGGCGGAGGAATTGGAAATATGGGATTGCATTTTTGCAGGGGTTAGGGTGGGAAGAGTTGTATTCCAGGTAGCTGTGGGAGTCGGTGGGTTTGTAAAATGTGTCAGTGTCAAGTCGGATGTCATTAATGGACATGGAGATGTCCAGGAAGGGGAAGGTGGTGTCAGCGATGGTCCAGGTGAATTTAAGTTTGGATGGGAATGTATTGGTGAAGTTGGTTAACTGCTCAACCTTCTCGCGGGAGCACAAGGTGGCGCCAATGCAGTCATCAATGCAGCGGAGGAAGAGGTAGGGAGTGGTGCATGCGTAATTACGGAATATCAACTGTTCTATGTAGACAACAAAGAGACAGGCATAGCTGGGGCCCATACGGGTGCACATGGCTACCCCTTTGGTCTGGAGGAAGTGGGATGATTCGAAAGAGAAATTGTATAGGTTGAGGACCAGTTCAGCCAAACGAAAAAGTGTCGGTGGAAGGGTTATTTTGGGGACGTCGGGAGAGGAAGAAATGGAGGGCTTGGAGGCCCTGGTCATGGTGGATGGAGGTGTCGAGGGATTGGAATTCCATGGTGAAGATGAGGCTTTGTGGACCAGGGAAACAATAGTCTTGGAGGTGGACGAGGGCATGGGTGTTGTCTCAAACGTATGTTGGGAGTTCCAGGATTGGGGAGTACGGCAGTGTCAAGAAACGTGGAAATGAGTTCAGTGGGGCAGGAGTATGCTTAGACAATGGGTCAGCCATGGTGGTCAGGCTTGTGGACCTTGGGAAGGAGGTAGAACCGGGCAGTGGAGGGTTCCTGGACTATGAGTTTGGAAGCTATGAGTGGGAGATTTCCTGAGGTGATGAGGTTCTGTATGGGCTGCGATATGATGGCTTGGTGATGGGGTGGGGTCATGGTCGAGGGGTAGGTAGGAGGAGGTGTCTTCGTGTTGGCACCTGGCTTCAGCGGTGTAGACGTCAGCGTGCCAGACTACCACTGCATCCCCTTTATCTTCTGGTTTGATGGTGAGGTTGGGATTGGAGCAGAGGGAGTGAGGGGCTGCGTGTTGTGAGGGTGAGAGGTTGGAGTGGGGGAGTGGGGTAGACAGGTTGAGGTGGTTAATATCTCGGCAGCAGTTGGAAATGAAGAGATCATGGGTGGGTAATAGGCCAGCACGTGGTGTCCAGGTAGATGGAGTGTGCTGGAGGCAGGCGAAGGGGTCCTCGGAAGGTGGACGGGAGTCCTGATTGTAAAAGTAAGCTCGGAGGCGGCGGAAGAAGTGTTCGACGTCTCGGCTTGTATTAAATTCATTGCTGTGTTGACAGAGGGGGGAAAAGGTGAGGATGTAGACAGGTCAGTGAAGTGGTATTTGGTATGCTAGCTGTTACTGGGCAGTGTATTGAGTACAAGAGTTGGGAGATCATGTTTCAGTACCCCAGTTTATTGGACGGCCACTTTTAGAATACCCAGACTGTTTTCAATTCCAGTCTCCCTGCTATAGGATGGAGGTTGGGAAACTTGAAAGAGTTCAGAAAAGATTCACAAGGGTATTGCCAGTATTGGAACATTTGAACCATAGGGAGGGGCTGAGGGTAACTTCCCTGCAACAGTGGACGCTGTTGCATGACATTATAGAACTTTATAAAGTTGTGAGGAGCAATGACAGGGTGACTCACCACAGTTTCTTTATTCTCAAGGTAGGGAAGTCCAAAAGCAGAGGGCATAGGTTGAACGTGAGAGCGGAAAGACTTCAAGGGGACCGTAGGGACAACTTGCTTCACACAGTTAATGGTTGGTGCGTGTATAGAATGGGCTGGTTGGCATGGACGAGTAGGACTGAAGGGTCTGTTTCCATTCTATACATCTCTGAGTCTGTTTTGCAGAACTTGAAGGTTTTCAGAAAATATCTACAAAGTTGTTGTTAGGATTGTGGAGTTAAAGGGTGAGGTTGACTAGGCTGGGGCTTTTTTTAAAGATCAGATTCCTTACAGTGTGGGAAAAGACCCTTTGGCCCAAGAGGACCAAACCAACTCACCAATGCAAAACCCAACCCAGACCCATTCCCCTACATTTCCCCCTTCGCCTAACACTACGGGCAATTTAGCATGGCCAATTCACCTCACCTGCACATTTTTGGACTGTGGGAGGAAACCGGCGAAAACCAAGTGGAGAATGTGAACACTCCACACAGTCAATCGCTTGAGGCGGGAATTGAACCTGGGTCTCTGGCGCTGTGAGGCAGCGGTGCTAGCCACTGTGCTGCCCCCTGGAGTATCAGAGACGGAGGCATTACCTTATAGAGGAGCACAGATAGGGAGAATAGCTAAGGTGTTTGTTTCCACCCAGTGTCGGTTAGTACAAAACTCGAGGAGATTGGGATTGAGGTGAGAGAGGAAAGATTTCAAAAGGGACCTGAGGGGCAAACGTTCCACTCAGACGTTGGTGGGTATATGAAATGAGCTGCCATAGGAATGATGGGCGCAGGTATAATTACAACATTTAAAAGGCGTCTGGAGGTGTACATGAATAGAAAGTGTACAGAGTGATATAGGCCAACTCTCCCAAATGGGACTTGATCAGTTTAGGGTATCTGCTCGATATGGACAAGTTGGACTGAAGGGTCTGTTTCCATGCTGTATAACGCTCTGACTCGAAGTGTTTCAGCAAAATCTGAAATAAAAATCTGAAATAAAAACACAAAGTGCTGGAGATCCTCAGCAGGGTCTGGCAGCATCTGAAATGGTGACAGATGCAGGAAACATTGCAGCCTTGAGGAAGTGTTTAGATGATCACACCAGGCATGTGTGCTTGATGACCAGTATGGAGAAGATAGGGGCATTGTGTTCAACCATTTTATACCAGACAGATCGGCCCCATTTTATTCTGTATTTCTCTGTGACTCCCTCTTTTTCAGAAGCAGGCAGGATTGGGAAGCAGTGGAGAATGTAAATGATGCGTGAGAGGCTTTGAGTACAGTAGCAGGGATCCCTTTCCGGAAGGGCCTTGGTGAGACCACACCTGGAGTACTGTGTATACCTTTGTTCTCATTTCCTAAGGAAGGCTATCCCGGTTACTGAGAGACAGTTATCGAGGGTCACCAGACTGAGTCGTGAGATGTGGAGATAGTTAAGGACTGCAGATACTGGAAATCAGAGTTTATGCAATGTGCACCTGAAAAATTACGGCAGGTCAGGCAGCATCGGAGGAGCCAGAAAGTTGATATTTTGACTCAGGGCCCTTTGTCAGTCCGAATGAATAGTCCTGACCTGAAACGTCGATTTTCCAGCCCCATCGAGTGCATGCTGGTCATCAAGCACCTATTTATTCGAGTCCCACGTTTTTGCACTCAGCGTGTAACCGATATTGTAGGCCCCACCAGGAGATTTCTCCCAGCCCTACACAGGGGTTACCGGTCAGGGTTGTACAGGTCCTACCTAACCCAGAAACTGTACCTATGCTTGAAGAATCTGAACCCTTCTCTAGTACGCCATTTCTCCAGCCACACATCCAGCTGATCCACACTCTTGTCCCTGCACTCACTAGCACGTGGCACTGGTGGCATGACTAATACTATTACATTACAGGAGATACATTTTACTGTATTCCTGATCTCCCTATATCCAACTTTCGGGCCCTCATCCATTTGTTTCGTGATGTCATTGGTATCTGTGTGTTCCAAGACCACGAGCTGTTTGCTCTCCAGCTCCAGAATGTCCTGCAGCCGCTCCATGATATCGCGGCTCCTGGCACCAGGGAGATTACATACCATCCTGGATTCATGTCAGTGACCACAGACGTGCCTGCCCGGAACCTGACTATTGAATCCCCTGTCACGATAGCCCTGCCACTCTCATTCCTCTGTTCTGTGCAGCAGAGTTCTCTATGGTGTCATGACCCTGGCAGGTACTGATTTCCCGAGAATCCCAAGCGGTATACAGTATCTGTTTGAGAGGGGCATAACCACTGAGGACTCCTGCACTCCCTTCCTGAGCCTTTTACTTGATCTGGTGGTCACCCATTACGTTTCTGCTTATGTAACTCTCACCTGCAGTGTGACTAACTCACCAAATGTGCTGCCCATGACATTCTCCTAATCGCAGATGATCCATAGTGAGTTCACCCACAGCTCCCGCTCTGACAAGCTGTTTCCCAGTAGCTGCAGATGGACACACGTCCGGCACATATAGCCATCAGGGACACTGGAAGCGTCCCTTATTTCCCACATGGTGCAAGATGAGCACACCACGGGTTTGAGGGCGACTGTCACAACATGTCTCGAGATTCAGCTAGTTATTCCCTTTAAAAGTATTCAAATGAGCTAGCAATCTTCCATCACTTCAAACAGTGATGGAACACTTGTAAAAAGAGTTCGAAAATGATCCGGCATATCGCTTACAAATTGGCAGTTCCCATTTGGACCATGTGAATTTCTGAATGGCCAGAACTAAAACCGAGTTTCAGCTTCAACTTCTCCTTGTCTCACAACTCCAAAACTCTCAGATTGAGCCAAGCAAGACTCACACTGCAGCCCTGCCATTTCCATCGTCTGTTCACACCTACACTGCCCTCAGCCTGCTGTACTGATCCAATGCATCTCAATCGAAGCTCAGGAAGAGCACCTCATCTTTCAGCTCAGCCCTTTGTATCCCCTGAGTCAACATGAAGCCGTTTCTAGATGAATGGACAGTTGTCAGAATCCGGAACATTCCACCTGAAAAGGTAATGGAATCTGAGTCCAGAAGGAATTTTAATGGGTAGTTTGCAGGGATTTGAAAATAAGGGGTTTACAGGTAAACATCATGAAGTCGGTGACTGGGTGTAAATCTGACAGTTCTTAAAAGAGACGACGTGTAATTTGGATAACTCTGTGCTCCCACTCAGGGCAGAATCTCCTTTCTCAGCTGCAGGGCCCAGAACAGAGCACATACTCCAAGGTGTTCCAACCATGAACTTGAACAACGTTTTGGTATTTGATTGACAAACACTATGAGATACTTTCCCACAGACAGAACAGACAAACCTTTCTCCTTCCACTGTAAAATGCCAATAATATTCAGATCATGATGACTGCGCTGACTATAGAAACTTGCTTTTGAGAACCCGTTCTCAATTATTTTCAATTAATATCCTATAAAAAGAATTCACAAAGCAAAACTCACAGTCAGTGCAGGGTGAATGGTGAAGACAACTATTTCCCTGGTATTTGTTTGATGTGTAAATGCACCGCTTCAAATCGCACCCCCCGCCACCCCAGGAAGTGAACATGCGCATGTGCCTCGCTGTACCTTGTTCCCAGTAATGATAGTGACCATAACCCAGGACCTATCACTGCCTGAGGGCCACAGACATTTTCCAATTTGCTGTAAACGTGGGACCAAGAGTTCCTGATTCAGGACTAACGACCTGCATAGAGTATAATTAAATCCTCCCAGTCTAAACTTAATCATTTCATCCGGTTCCCGCTGCCACTCTCCCTTTACCCGTTTCCACCTCCTGCACGCACCAAGGGACATTCCGGGACCAATGACCCTTCCTCAGAACCGATGGCAGCTGGGAATGTTAGAATCTCTGCAGTGTAGAAACAGGACCTTCGGTCCAACAAGTCCACACCCACCCTCTGAAGAGCATCCCACCTAAACTCATTCCCCTATCCTATTACTCTACATTTCCCCTGATGTATGCACCTACCTCGACATCGTGGAACACTACGGGAGATTTAGCTTGGCCAATTCACTTATCGTGCATATTTTTGTACTGCAGGAGATAGGAGATAGCAGAATTTCCTCCTGAACCTCTCCGTCTCTTTCCTCCCAAAAACCGTCAACCAATCATGTCTCATCTAAGATAACATCACCTTCTCAAACCTGATTTTAAATTCGGCATGTCATATTCCTATGTTAGGCATCTCAATCATCTGAATCACAGAAAACGTCACTGTGGTCCATCGGGTCTGTCTGTGACAAAAAGAAAACAACCTCTTTACTATCCTAATATATTTTGTAATACTTGGTGCAAAATTTATCTGTAGTGACGTCGCAAGTGTACACCCAAATACACCTTAAATGCTATTGGGATTTCTCTGTCTCCTACTCTTACGGACAATGTAGATTAGTGCAACTGTTACTCTGAGATAACATCACCCACAGGAACGCAGAGCAGCTGGATCTGTGCATCCAGAGGTTCCCCACACATTGGGAAAGATAGCACGGTCCCTAAGACGGGGCACAAGAGATTTACCAGGATGGTTCAGGAATGGGGGATTTTAGTTGCAGAACATCGGCGTTAATAATGCACAAAAATATTCATCTACAATAGATGGAATCTCCTTCCCAACCTCTCCCCTTGCCTGGGTTGTGGTAAACTTCATGTTAAAGAACCAGCAGACATATCTCCTTAATGAGAGAGCAGCCCTATAGTCTGGTAGGACAAAGCTGACTTTCTCTTTTCCACAGTGATGCCACTGTGCCGCGGGGGTGGAAAGAGAGATTGCTGAAGGTGGTGGATGGGACACCACTCAAGCACAATGATTTGTCCTGGAGGATGTTCACTCTCTTTAATAATGTTAGGTCTGCACTGATGCAGGCAAGTGGAGACTGTTCCAACACAATCCTGATGTGTGCCTTATAGACAGGAAACAGACATATGGGAATCAGGGGTTTGGGGAAACTGAGATCATTTTCCTTGGAGCAAAGAAAATTGAGCGGAGCTGTCATAGAGGGGTTCACAAAACATATACATCAAAATGATAAACTTAACACTCGTCAGCTCATCATAAAATGATTACAGGACACATATTGAAGATTTGGGGGAAGACCTACTCAGAGAATGAGATGATTCAAAGGAGATTTTTATGCATCAAGTGGGAATGAGCTGGAACACAATATTCTCACACAATGTGAATATCCAGGTCCTGGTGAATTGAGTAAATCTGTCAGAGGTTGACGTAATAGTTACTAAGATTCCCATCTGAATGTCCACATGTAGTATCCTGTAATATAAGTTTATAAAATTCGTCACTGTCAGTTCAGATTGGAGTCTCACACCTCCTGGCCCAGGATGACTGCACACATCCCCGCTCGTGGAGACCAGCAGTCAATTCAAAAGTAATCTATATGGGTTTATATGAGTTTCCACCTTGGGACTTCATGTGACTAAACAGGGCAGATCTTTGATACATGGGACAGAATATTATACAAGATTCAGTGAGATGTGGAGACCAGGATTTGCTTCCTTTTCTTTCCTTCCGCGCTGCCGCTTTGCCTCATCAATATATCATGGGGTGTGAAAGGCTCATGCAGCTTGATGGGCAAGTTATCTCCATTCTGACGAATGGGCAGCAATCTCCTCCCTGAAAAGGATGGCAAGTGTGCATGCTTCCAACAGCCCAGAGGTCCCAAGAAAGATAAAGGGGGAAATCTAGTAGAAAATACATAACAATAAAGTTCTAAGATGATTATGAACTGTTTAAAGAGGGATATTCACAGGAGATGTGGGCACCAAATTAGTAAATGTAGTATAACTTGGGAAATGGTGCAGTTTTCCATTATTGAGGAGATAATAAAAGAACAGAGGACGATTTGAATGGTGGAAACTGTAGAAAGCTGCACTACAAAGGGAACAGGGGTAATTGTGCAGGAAACACAGAAAGCTAGCACACCGTTCCAACAGGTCATCAAGAAGGGAATGGAATTTTCTTCCTGCTTTGAAGGGGTTTGCAGTATCAGGGTTTGGAGTCGATACCTTCGGGCAACTGTTCAACATGGAGTGAGACCACATCTGGAGTAATGTGAGAAGTTTGGGTTCCTTTAGTTAAGGAAATATATCACTTCTTCAGAAGCATTTCAGAGAAGATTCACTGGGATGATCCCGAGCTTAGAGGGAGTATCTTTTAAGAAAAGGCTGGACAAGTTGGGAAACTTCTCACTGGATTTTGGAAGAATGAGAGGTGATCTCATTGAAACACATCTGACAGGGTAAATACTGAGATGTTGTGTCCCACCATGGGGGAGTCTGGGACCAGATTCTGGGTCAGTCACGGAATCAAGGTTTCTGTTTCAGATTCGTCAATTTTAAAGCAACACAGACATGGGTATGGGGTTGCAGTAGAAATGGAGCTGGGGTGAGGTGGAGACAAGTAACATTTTAAAGATCGGAATTCCTGATGTTCGTGATTGTGTAGATGTCTGATCACCATGGGGTCAGATACGAGAGCAATATTGTGAAGTGTGTAGTTCTGCCTCAGACAGTTCTCAGTGAAAGGGAGGGGCTCAGCAGTGAGGGGAAAGTAATTTGTAATAGCAACTGAAGAGGGAAGTTGCTGGGCTGGGGAGGGGGATGTTGAGAGAGAAGGTGCTGGGGTGGGGAGGGGGACGTTAATGTGGAAGGTGCTAGGGTGGGGACGGGGATTTAGAGACGGAAGGTGCTGGGGTGTGGAATGAGGATGTTGAGAGAGAAGGTGCTGGGATTGGGGATGGGTATGTTGAGAGAGAAGGTGCTGTTGTGGGAAGGAGGAATGTTGAGAGGGAACATTCTGGTGTGGGGGAGGGGAATGGGTGAGAGGGAAGGTGATCGGTTGGGGGTGTGGTATGTTGTGAGAGCAGGGGCTGGGGTGGGTAGGGGGCTATTCAGAGGGAAACGTACTGGGGTTGGGGAAGGGAATGTTGAGAGGGATGTTGGGAGTTATTGAGGGCGAAGGGGCTGGGGTTGGGGAGGGGAATGTTTAGAGGTAAGGTGCTGTGGTTGGGAGGGGGATTTTGAGAGGGAAGGTGCTGTGGTGGGGAGGGAGATGTTGAGAGGGAAGGCGCTGGGATGGGGAGGGGGAAGAGCTGGGAGGAGCTTTCCTCACAAAAACATTAAACAATCATGTATCATCTATTCTATTATTCCCTCCGTTACCTGGTTACAAATGTGGCGTGACATATTCCTATATTAAGTGTCTTGAATAACTCGAGTACAGATAAAGGCTCTGTGGTCCATTGGATCTGTGCCATAAAGGAAACTACAAGGTAACTATTCTCATCCCATTTTCCAGCACATAGCCCATAGGCGTATCTGCCTTGGCATTGCAAGCGTACATCTAAATACATCTTAAATATTGTTGGGATTTCTGTGTCTCCCACCCTTATAGAGAGTGAGGTTTAGTGCAACCGTTGCTCTACGACGACATCACCCACAGCAACACAGAGCAGCTGGGTATGTGTAAACCAGAGATTCCCCACACATTGGGAGGGATGGCAGGGTTCCTGAGAGGGGGTAAAGGAGATATACCAGGATGGTTCAAGGAATGACGTTTTTCGTTGCACGATTAGGGTTGTTTTTATATGAGTAAGTGACACTGCGCCTGCATGGCTCATGGTCACGTGTTGTCCACACCAACTCACATCGTATTGGTCTTGAGCTACCATCAATCAGCCGGGCCCTGTTGTGAGGTGAGTGGTGGGATCCTCCCTCTCTCTGCTCTGGGATAAGCTTCATCATTCACAGTAAATGAGGCAGTATGACAGAGCACAGGGGCTGTGGGCAATTCAGATCATTGTGGCTGTACTCCCTCCCTCTGGAGATGCTGGAAATCTGTCCTAATCCCCCTCCCATTTGTCCATATCCCTCGAAATCTTTCCTCAAAAAGTTAAATTCCAAACCTTTTTAAGAATAACTGCTGAATCTGCATGCAGCTGCCATTCAAACTGTTCCCGATGCTCAGAACTTACCAAGTAAAATAATCTACACATTTTCACCCTGCTGTTTTGCCGATTTTATTAGTTACTAAAAGTTGTGACAGTGTTAAATGATTTATCTCTCGGTCTCTCTGTAAATTAAGTATCGTGGAAACAAATCTGCTCCTGTTCGAAATCACTGCTTAACCTTTTCAGCTTGAAGGAGAATCATCAGACCTTCTGCTTCCTCTCCATAAAATAAAAAGAAATCTATTTTAATTTCTTAGTTTCACAAAAAAAGACTAAAATGTAATGCTGAAAATGTAAACACATTTACTGCACTAGAAAATAGACAGGCAGAAAGGCTCAGAAAAGGGGTGAACTTTAAGAATGAAAAGATATTGACACCTGGGCTCAGCAAATGATAACAGGATGCTGTAAGGCAATTAAGAACATTTGGCTTAGTATCGGTGTATCTGTGTGAACAGGACACCAAGTGATAACATTCACAGGCATTTCCTTGTGAAATTCATGACAGTGTTTGAATATGACCCTGAAACGAAAATCGGTACTATCAAAAACTTTGTAATTAACGATCAGATGTTGTCGATTATAATGGATTCTTATTACCCCTTGTAAGCGGGGCTCTCACAGAGAGAAAATAAATTTTTGCTTGAGAGTTCAAAAGGACACGAGAGAGGGAGAGAGACCATTTTAGTGCTGAGGCTGTTGAATCCAGTCGTATATTTACTCCAGGTGCTCATCTGTTATGGATTGAATTTAATTGCATTTTGAGACTTTTTGATGATTTTGAGTCGCTATTACTGGTTATAAAATGCAAACTCTGTAAAGGAAATATTGATAAAGCTTTAACTTACTTACTGTTTTTACAGACCGTACAGACTGCCGCACTGTCAATTCTAACTAATCAGATCTAAATAAAACCCTCAAAAAAGCATGATTTGTTTCCCCAAACAGATTCTTCTCACTAGACTTCTGAAGATGTCTTTGGAGATGTCTTAATTCATTTCCTCAAATTACAAGCATAAAAGGAGATCTTTCAGTTTTTAACATCACTATCAGGGGAGGCGATCACCGAAAAGGTATTGTCACCTGGAGAAGTTATCTGGAAACCCAGGTACTGTTCTGGGGGCCTGGACTTAAATCCCACCAAGGCAATTGAACTCAATAAAATCTGGAATTAAAAGTTAAATGATGGCCATAAAACAATTGTCGATTGTTCAGAAACACCCATCTGGTTCACATATGTCCTTTAGGGAAGGAAACTGCTATCCTTACCTGCTCTGGCCTACGCGTGACTCTAGACCTACAGCAATGGGACTGACTCTCACTGCCCTCTGGATATTGAGGCATGGGCAATGATTGCTGGCCTGGTCAGTGATACCCACATCCTCTGGATGAATACACACAAGGAAAACATAAATTGTGGAAGACAGCCTTGTTTTTGAAATGCTGTCATCACAGAAGTTTTCAAATAAACAAAAAGTCACCTTATTCGATGGCACGATAGACGCTGCAATAATCAGAGGGAACTTGAGGAACAATGTACAGAGAGAGCTCAGGTATATGGCAGAATAATAAGTTTGTAATAGTAGGGAATTAAATTTTCCAAATATTGACTGGGACTACTATAGTGTGAAAGATTTAATTGGTGACAAATTTGTTAAATGAGTTCAAGAACATTTTCTTTATCAATATCAGAGAAGGAGCAAAACCTGACTTTTTCTCGGTGAATAAGACAGTATAAGTAATTGAAGTGAGAGCAGGGGAACACTTTGGGTGGGACAAAATTGCCGGCTAATTGTGTAAGATTTGTACAATCAAAAACGGCGTGTAAGTTGTCTGATGACTGTAGAGTGGCCAATGTTGTACCATTGTCTGTGAAGGAATATAAGGAGAAGCCTGAGAATGACAGGCCTGTGAGTTTGACTTCAGTGATGGGTAAGTTGCTGCAGGTGATTGTGAATGACAGGAATTACATGTATTTGGAGAGATATGGAACGATTAGTGATAGTCAGCATCGAAACAGTAGGCGAGAGATTTATAGTGGACAGTTGTTTTTCAGACTGAAGGCTTGTGACCAGCAGTGTTCCCCAGGGATCAGTGCTGGGTCCACATTTATTTGCCATTCATATTAATGATTTCGATAAGAATATGGAATGTTTGGGTAGTAAGTTTGTGGGTGACACGAAAAATGGTGTTAAAGTGGAAAACAACAAAGGTTATGTACGATTCCGAAGAGATCTTGATCAAATGGGTGAATGGCTGAAGAGTGGCAGATGGAGTTTAATTTGAATAAATGAAAGATATTACATTTTCAAAAACAAACAAGGGCAGGAATTACACTCATTAAAAGTCAAGCCTTGAGAAGTGAAAGAGAACAAATAGACTTAGGAATTCAGGTTTTTGAAATTTGTGTCACATGTAGACAGGGTGGTTAAGAAAGTGTTTAGCACATTTGCCTTCATTTCTCAGGCCTTTGTGTATAGGAGTTGGGATGTTATGTTGAGATTGTACAGGATGTTGGGGAGGTCTTTTCCAGATTTCTGTGCCCACTTCTGGTTGTGCTGTTATAGGAGGGATATCATTAAATTGGATTGGATTCAGAAGAGATTTACCAGGTTGGTGATGGTAATGGATGGTTTCAGTTATAAGGAGAGACAGAGACTTGTTTGCACTGGAGTGTAGGATGTTGAGGGGTGACCTCATTAGAGGTTTATGAAATGATGAAGCGTCCAGGTAATGTGAATAGCAGGTGCCCTTTCCATCAGGGGGTGCAGTTCATGAATGGGCTGCATAACATTACAGATAAGGGGAGAAAGGGCTTTAAAAAGACATTAGAGATTTTTAATTTTTTTTACACTGAGTTACTTAATGTGTTGAATGAACCTCCAGAGGAGTGGTAGATGTGAATACATTTACAACTGCTGGGGAGCACGGTGGCTCGTAGCACAGGGATTCGGGTTCAATTCCAACCTCCAGCGACTGTCTGTGCGGACTTTGCACATTGTCCCGATATCTGTGTGCGTTTCCTCCCACTAGTAAACTGCTCATGCTAAATTGCCCACACTGTTCAGAGATGTGTATGTTGAGTGCATTAGTATGGGGTAAACAAAGGGGAATGGGTCTGGGTGGATTTGTTGGGCAAATGGTCAGTTTCCACACTGTAGGGATTCTACGAGAAAGTCATTTGGACAGGTACCTAATATGAAATGTTTGGATACATGTGGACGAAGGGGAGGTAGGTGAGATTAACTCAGTTTGTAATTATGTTTGACATGGAATGATTGGACCACAGAGTCTGTTTCCGTGCTATAGATCATTACGATTCTAATTCTAGCTATCTCTACATTCCTCCCTCTACACAACTCTCCCTATCACTGTCACCTCACCCAGCCTCATAACTTTTCCTTATCTCTAATAATTCCTCTACAGCCTCAGAACCCCCATAACTCTAATCCCCTCCAGTCTCTCAAAGCTCTGCTGCATGTGCCTTTATTTGACTCCAACCTTCAGGAGAGTCCATTTTTATTTCTCACTTAATGACGGCCCTTTCAGATTCCTGTGCCGAGCTCCAGGATTTCCTCCTAAACCTCTCTCTCTCCAACTTTCCTCCCAAACACATTGACCAATCATGTGTATTCTATTCTAATATCACCTTTTCTGACCTGGTTTCAAATGTAGCCTGTCATATTCCTATATTAAGTATCTAGAGGTTTACAGCTCAGATAAAAGGTTCTGTGGTCCATTGAATCTGTGCCAGTAAAGACATTTACCACCTAACTATCCTAAACCATTTCCCAATACTTGGTCCATCGTGTTCTTTGTCTTGGCATCGCAAGCGTGCACCTAAATATGTCTTAAATGCTATTGCCAATTCTGTGTCTCCCACCCTTCCAGAAAGTGAGATTTAGTGCAATTATTGCTCAATGATGACATCACCCACAGGGACAAAGAGCAGTTGGGTCAGTGCAAACCAAAGATCGCCCACACATTGGGAAGGATGGCAGGGAAGGAGGGCACAGGAGATTTACCAGGATGGTTGAAGGAATGGGGGATTTTAGTACAGTGATTTGGATGTTCTTTTTCATTATTCATTGGTATGATATAGTTGTTGCTGATACATAGATAATATCGATCTAAAATACATGGACTCTCCTTCTCAACATTTCTCTTTGCCTGGGCTGTGGTAACCTTCAGGTCAAACCACCACCAGACATCTCTTCCTAATGATAGAGCGGACGTAAGACCTGATAGGACAATACCGACTTTACCTTTTCCACAGTGATGTCACTGTGCCTCGGGGGTGGAGAGAGAGAATGCTGAAGTTGGTGGATGGGACACCACTCAAGCACAGTGCTTTGTCCTGGAGGATGTTCATGTTCTTTAACATTGCTGGGAGCTACACTGATGCAGGCAAGTGGAGACTCTTCCAACACAATCCTGATGTGTACCTTATAGACAGCAAACAGACACTGGGGAATCAGGGGTTTGGGGAAACTGAGGTTGTTCTCTTTGTCGCAAAGAAACTTGAGGGGAGCGGTGAGAGAGGGGTTTACAAAGGTTACATGTTATAATAATAAACCTTACATCAATCAGTTCATTTTACAAGTGTTATAGGACACATTGATGGTTTGGGGAGATATATTAAGAGAATGGGCTGATTCAAAGGATAACTTTTATGCAGCAAGTGGGATTGAGCTGGAACACAATACTCACACACAATACAAATCTCCAGGCCCTGATGAATTCCGTAATTCTGTCAGGGTTTGGTGTTACAATTACTGAGATTACCATCTGAATGTCCACCTGTAGTATCCTGTAATACAAGTTTATAAAATCCGTCACTGTCAGTTCATATTAGAAATTCACACCATCCCCTTCTCCTGTCCCAGGATGACTGTATACATTACCCTCGTGGAGGGCAGCAGTCAATTCAGGGTGAAATCTTTGTGGGTTTCTAGGAGTTTCCACCTTGGGACTTCAGGTGACTGAACAGGGCAGATCTTTGACCCATGGAACAGAATGCTCCAAGCATCAGTGAGATGTGGAGAGCAGGATTTTCTTCCTTTTCTTTCCTTCATTGCTGCCACTGTGCCTCATCAATAAGACATGGGTGGTGAAAGGCCCATGCAGCTTGATGGGCAAGTTATCTCCATTCTGACCTTTGGGCAGCAAGCTCCTCACTGAATCAAGGGTTCTGTTTCAGATTCGTCACGTTTAAGGCAGCACATACACAGATAATGGTTTTCAGTAGCAATGGAGCTGGGGTGAAGTGGAAACAAGCAACGTTTTAGAGACTGGAATTCCTGGTGTTTGTGATTGTGTAGATGTCTGATCAAAAGGTCACCTTGGGGTCAGATATGACAGCAGGATTGTGAAGAGTGTGGTTCTGCCTCAGATAGTTCTCAGGGAGAGGGAGAAGTTCAGCAATAAGGGAAAGGAATTTGAAATAGCAACTGAAGGCAATGGGTTTAAGCATTGCAACATTTCATTTGAGGAAATTGCAGCGAATCGAGTAGTGGGAGCGTGGTAAGCAGTTTGATAACAGAGTAACAGTGGAGCAATGGAGAGGGATTTTGGGGAGAGAGAGCTGGGCATTGTCAGTGTACATGTGAAAGCCAACACTGTGCTTTTGGATGATATCACCTCCCGTCAGTATGTAGGTGAGATACAGGAGGAGCCAAGAATAGAGGTACATCAAATACAATGAATTTTGAAAGGAAAGGGATAGTGGAGATGGAACAGAATTTTCCAACGATGGTGAGGTCAAATATTAGTTTTTAGCAGAATGAAAGGGGAGGACATAACCAGGAAAGACAAACACAAAAAAACATGATATCTGCGAATTGCCGAGGGGGAGTGATGAGGAGGAGGAAGAAACAGAGATGTAATGTCTGGAATTTAGAGACTAGGGTAAAAGATCAAGATGAACCCTGATAACGGTTGATAAGAGACTGGAGAAATATGTAACTTTAGGAAAATAACGAGGAACACCACGTGACGCTGTTTGGCTTCGTGGGCTAGTGGGAGGGAGGGAACCAGCAGAAACAGCTGATCGGATTGTCTCTGTCTTAGTGAGAGAAACTCCATGTGCTCCTCGCTCTTGTTGTTGGAGCGAAGAATCAAAGAGACTGGGTGATGGACACAGTGTTTACAAAGAAACCAAACCAGCGTTAGTTATATTTAAAGTGCGTGAACAAACCTGATATATTTAACTTTTATGCAGAATATTAAAATGTACAACTTAAGTCCTGGTTCGAATACCAGTTCGGCAGATGGTGGAATCTGAATTCAAGAAAAAGAACTGGAATTAGGAATCTCCTGATCTCCACGGAGCCATTGTCAATGGCGGAAAAAATCCTGCCAACCTGACAGTCGCCCAACATGCTACTCACTGTATTAATTACTGCAAGGTCTCAACAAAACAATTAAACTGGATGGACCACTCGGCATTTAACAAGGCATTAGGAAATACAAACACAGAATCAGCCCTCTTGACAGTGCAACACCCTTCAGACTACCATCTTTTTTTTTGTGCCAAAATGGAATTGAGAATAGGTCGTACGAGGATAGATTGAGAGTTCTCGGCCTTTTCTCGTTTGAACGGCGAAGGATGAGGGGTGACTTGATAGAGGTTTATAAGATGATCAGAGGAATAGATAGAGTAGACAGTCAGAAACTTTTTCCACGGGTATAACAGGGTGTTACAAGGGGACATAAATTTAAGGTGAAGGGTGGAAGTTATACGGAAGATGTCAGGGGTGGGTTCTTTACCCAGAGAGTGGGGGGGGGGGCATGGAATGCGCTGCCCGTGGGAGTGGTAGAGTCAGAATCATTGGCGACCTTTAAGTGGCATTTGGATCGGTACATGGATGGGTGCTTAATCTAGGATAGAAGTTCGGCACAACATCGTGGGCCGAAGGGCCTGTTCTGTGCTGTATTGTTCTATGTTTTAGGTTCTAAAATGTGGAGAGCTGTCTCACAGACCAGTCAAGGAACAGCCTGACCGAGTCATACTCATGGAATCATCCCTTACAGACAATGACCAGACACCGTCATCACCATCCCTAGATATCGAGATTGTGATGATGGAAAAGTACAACAGGTCAGGCAGCATCCGAGGAGAAGGAGAATCGATGTCTCAAGCCTAAGCCCTTCATCAGCCTGACCTGCTGTGCTTTTCCAGCACCACACTTTCGACTCTCATTTCCAGTCTTCACTTCCTCCTGAAATCTCTGGATGTGTCCTGTACCACCAGTAGGAGTGACCTGGCAGAGGTGATGGCAGCGTGGTGTACACACAGGAACCATTTGCACTGGGAGTACTCAGCATTGACTTTGGACACGAGAAAGTCTCATGGCTCCTGCTGATTACCATATACCGTGCTCCCTCAGCTGATGAATCAGTGCTCCTCCATGTTGAACAATACTTGGAGGAAGCACTGACACAGTAAAATGGTGTCAAGCGACTCTAGGTACAGGATTTCAATGTGCCCCACCAAGACTAGCTCAGCAGCAGGATTAATGACTGAGTTGGTAGGGTCCACAAGGATATAGCTGCTCAACTGGGTTTGCAGCAGGCAGTGAGGGAACCAGCAAGAGGGGAAAAGATAATAGATCTGATCATTACAAATGTACCAGCTGCAGATGCATCTGTCCATGATGGTTTCGGTAAGAGCGACCAAGACAAAGCCTCGACTTTGAGAGTACTCTCCATTGTGTTGAGTGGTACTATCACCGTGGTAATTGGGACAGACTTCGATCGGATGTAGGAACTCAAACTGGATATCTCTGAGGTACTGTGTGACATCAACAGCAGCAGAACTGTACTCCAGCACAATCTGTAATCTCATGTATTTGTAAATCCCACACTCACCCATAACAATGGACAAAAAAGGAAGGCATCCCATGAGCAGCACCAAGCAGACCTAAAAATGAAGTGCCAAACTGGTGAAGCTACCAAACAGGATCACTTGCATATCAAACAGCATCAGCAGCAAGTGATCGAGCGAAACGATCCCACAACCAATGGATCAGATCGAAGTTCTGCAGTTATGCCACACCCAGTTGTGAATGGTAATGGACAATTAAACATCTCGTTGCAGGATGCACTACAGATATTCCCCACCCTTACTGATGGAGCGGTCTCACACATCCATGCAAAAGATAAGATGACAGCATTTGCAGTAATTTTCAGCCAGTTGCAAAGTGGGATGATCTATCTCAGCCTTCTCCAGTGGTTCCTAACGTCACAGATGTGGGTTTGAAGCCAGTTCGATGTAGTTTGAGTAATATCAAGTAGTGGACAAATAGTATAAAGGCTATGGGTCCTGCTAACATTCTGGTAATAATACTGATAGCCTGTGCTCCAGAACTTGCCACACACAAAGCCAATTACTGCTCCAGCACTGGCATCTACCGACAATGTGGAACATTGCCCAGGGATGTTCAACACAAAATCACAGGGCAAATCCAACCCAGACAATTTCCCTCTATCAGTCCACACTCGATTAGCAGTAAAGTGATAGAAGATGTCATTAACAGGGCTATCAATCAGCAGATGCTCATCAACAGCCAGCTGAGCGACACTCATTTTAGGCTCCACTGGGGCCACTCAGCTCCCAGTTGTGTTACAGCTCTGATTCTTAACCTGACAACCAGCTGAATCCCGGAGGTGAGATGAGTTGACAGCCCAGTCCCAGTCCAAGACCACTAATTCCGGCTGATTTGTTGTATAGACTGAGGATTGGTTAACCACACTGGCCGTTGCTGAGACCTCATTTGGAGTACTATATACAATTTTAGCTCCTATATTTAATAAAGGATAAACCAGCATTGGAGACCATTCAAAAAAGATTCACTTAGCTGCTTCGAGGATGAAAGGGTTCGATGCTGACTTTAGGTACTCGATTTTTATATACCTCTACAACTCTTGCCATTCATTTTTTTCTTGTCAATTTAATTACATGATCAATTTTCTGTCTTTTAAGTCATCCGCTGCTGTGTTTTTCTTTTCATTGTGGGTACTGCCCTTGACTGCCTTTGTTACCCACGGGTGGTTCACCTTTCTCATCGACTTCTCCTTTTTGCTTCAAATTAACTTTTGCTCAGAATTATGTAAAAAAAATCATATTACAGTGACTGAGCATGTGATTTTTCTTTTAAACATTAGATACTTCAATCTGCTCAATGGGTTTTGCTGTTTCAAAGAAGAGCTGAGATCATCTGGAAAGGAGGTGGCAGCTGATTCACTGTTAATTTCCAAAATTAATTTGAATACTTGCATTACTGTGACAGCAGGGGTCTAGCAAAATAGCTATTTTAAAAAAGCGGCACAGTTGTGATGGGTTGAATAGGGGCTTCTAATTTCAAAAGCTCAATGTGATCCAAGTTGTCTTCTACTCTGCTGTACTAATTCTTTCTGATTGAGACGACTGTGTTAGCATGTACGCAGGTTGTAGCAGGATCTCTGACTGCCACAAACCGATTTCGTAGAACAGCTCCTGTGTCAGTGACAGTGATGTTGGACCAGCAGAGGCAGCAACATTCAGATTTCATAAAGCAACTGCAAACCAGGGATGAACTTTGCATGTAAAACTTTTACACTGACCCAATCTGATTAATACTATTAAACTTCACAGTTTAATAACCTGAGGTTTGTTGCTCGTTGCACAGTTATTGATGGTTTTGCAGTCATCTATGATCAGGAAAGGCAGGGTGAATGCACTCAGTCTTTTAAGAAAAAATGTAGGCTGGGGGCAGTGTGGCTCAGCGCTTAGCCTGCCTTACCACACTGGGGACTCAGGTTCAATTCCAGCCTCGGCTGACTTTCTGTGTTGAGTTTGTACATTCTACTGTGTCTGCATGGGTTTCCTCCAGGTGCTGGTTTCCTCCCACAATCTAGAACAGTGCAGATTAGGTGAATTGGTCATGCTAAATTGCCCATAGTGTCCTGCGTTGCACAGGTTCGGTGCATTAATTGGGGTAAATGTTGAGGAATAGGTTTGGTTGGGATAGTCTTTGGAGGTTTAGTCTGGATTTGTTGGACCGAAGGGTCTGTTTCCACAACGTAGGAATTCTATGCTCTGAGTAATTTTGCGGATCTAACAGAATCCTGGAATTCGGAGGGTACTCTGTTAGTTGAAATAGTGTTGTGCACTCAACCTATGTTACCTGCTGAAGCAATTTGAGTTAGACTGCTCTGTGCAATTTCTCAGAACAGATGCTCTGGAACCAATCAGGGAACCGCTATTTTAGACCTTATAATATGATTTATTAATGAGCTCAAAATAAAAGTCCCTTTTGGTAAGATTTAATGCAGCATGATAGAATTTAGCTTTAGAGTGTGGAATTTGGTTCTTCAAATAGTATTTAAACTTAAAGGCAGTCATAAGGGTATAAAGTAGCAGTCAGCTAAACTGGAATGGGACTATAGTTGGAATGTTAAAGCAGAACAATATATTCAGTTATTTTATTATTCTCAACAATATATAGAAAAGCACGATGAACAGCGGTGCGTAGGTGAGGCAATTATGAGTGACATCAAATTGAAAGAATAGATGTACAATACTGCAAAGATGATGGGTAGACCAGAAGGTTTAAAAATATCAAACTATCAAAGGATGAACAAAAAAACAAATGGAAGATATTTTGTCCCTTGTCAGAGAGACTGTTATAACATCTTAGCTCCCATTAATACCTTGTTTATTTTCCATATTTAGGATGGTAGCTGTATCTTCTGCATTATGAAGATAATTGGGCAAATTAACCCACTAGTTACTCAGCCTAAAACACAGTGCTCTTGTGATGCTGTGGTAGTGTCTCAAACTTTGAGCCAGAAGGCCTGGAACTGTCCCACCTGCTCCAGAGGTGTCATAATGCATTGAAATAGGTCGATTAGGAAAGCAATATAAGACAAACTTCAGTAATTGAATTGACAGTCTTGATGGTCTCTGGAAATTCCAAACTTGACTGTTTTGTATCCTCACATGATGCCTGATCTCAATTTATCTTCTCATCTAAACTGAATTGCCTTTTCTTGTATGAAATAAAATTGAAGTTTGTCCTGTCTGCATGCTCCCTTGTGCAAAACCTGTTGCAATCTGTCAAAGAACAAGATTGAAAACTCAGATTAGCTGATAGTTTGTTCAAGGGCTTAAACTAGTGGCCTTTTCCACCGGGATAGTAAGTGATGCAGAATTGATTCCGTTTCCCATTGAACTGAGACAGGGGATAGTGAGCTTGCTGAAATGTCTTTCACTGAAACATTTTTGAATTAAAATAAATTACTATGGTTGCGGAGCAATTGAATTTAGAGACTTAATGGGGAGTATCGACCGTCTTTTCTTTGTTTGTTTCATCGCAGAAGGAATGAGAGCAGGACCTGCGGAGAAACTGCCAGATATTAAAATGTGTAACTCCGTCTCATTAGCCAGTCTGTCTGAGTCATCCAGTCTCAAACATAATGACTGGAGGTGGGCTTTTTGTGTTCACTATGGATGCTATTACACAGAACACAATTAATGCATAACATATTTCTTGAGAACTGCTAACAGCAAATACTGAAGGTCACGGTAGGGAGCCGATGGCCGAGTGGTATTATTGCTGGACTCTTTCTCCAAAGATCCAGGTGGCATTCTGGAGAAAGTGAGGACTGCCGATGCGGGAGATCAGAGCTGAAAGATGTGTTGCTGGAAAAGTGCAGCATGTCAGGCAGCATCAAAGGAGGAGGAGAATCGATGTTTCGGTCATAAGCCCTTCTTCAGGAATGAGGAGTGTGTACCAAGCAGGCTAAGATAAGAGTTAGGAAGGAGGGACTAGGGAGAGGGGCGTTGGGAATGCGATAGTTGGAAGGAGGTTAAGGTGAGGGTGATAGGCCGGGGAGGTGGTAGGGGCGGAGAGGTCGGGAACAAGATTGCAGGTCAAGAAGGCGTAGCTTAGTCCGAGGGTTGGGACTGAGATGAGTTGGGGGGAGGGGGAAGATTAGAAAGCTGGAGAAATCTGAATTCATCCCTTGTGGATCACACAAGGGATGAATTCAGGTTTACCGGCTTTCTAATTCCCTCCTCCTCCCACCTCATATCAGTCCCAACCATCGGACTCAGCAACGCCTTCTTGACCTGCAATCTTCTTCCCGACCTCTCCTCCCCTACCCCCTCTCGGGCCTATCACCCTCACCTTAACCTCCTTCCAACTATCGCATTCCCAACGCCCCTCCCCTTAGTCCCTCCTTCCTACCTCTTATCTTAGCCTGCTTAGTACATCCTCTCATTCCTGAAGAAGGGCTTATGACCGAAATGTCGATTCTTCTGCTCCTTTGATGCTGTCTGACTTGCTGCCCTTTTCAAGCAACACATTTTTCAGCATTCTGGAGAACCAGGTTTGAATCGTGGCACAGGAAATTGTGAATTTGAATTTAGTGAATATCTGGAATTGAGAATCTCATCACAAGAGACAATAGAAAATAGGTGAAGGAGTAGGCCATTCTGCCCTTCCAGCCTGCATCACCATTCAATATGATCATGGCTGATCATCCTTAATCAGTATCCTGTTCCTGCCTTATCTCCATAACCCTTGATTCCACTATCGTTGAGAGTTCTATCCAACTCTTTCTTAAATGAATCCAGAGACTGGGCCTCCAATGCCCTCTGGGGCAGAGCATTCCACACAGCCACCACACCCTGGGTAAAGAAGTTTCTCCTCATCTCTGTCCTAAATGGTCTCCCCCGCATTTTTACGCTGTGTCCTCTGGTTCGGCACTCACCCATCAGCAGAAACATGTTTCCTGTCTTCAGAGTGTCCCATCCTTTAATAATCTTATCTGTCTCAATCAGATCCCCTCTCAGTCTTCTAAACCCAAGAGTATACAAGTCCAGTTGCTCCAGTCTTACAGTGTAAGGTCGTCCCGCCATTCCAGGAATTGACCTTGTGAACTTACGCTGCACTCCCTCAATAGCCATGAATCATTTGTCGAGTTTCGGAAAACCCATCTGGTTCACTAACATGCTTGAGTTTAGAAACTACCATCCTTACGTAGTTTTTCCGACATGTGACTCCAGACACACAACAATGAGCTTTATTCTTAGCTGCCCATTGGGCGATTAGGGATGGACAATGAATGCTGCCGAGCCAATGACACTCTCATCCATGAACCTCTTTTAAAAACTCGACGGAGAGAGCAAGCTAACATTTTGAGTCCCGATGACGCTTCATCAGAGCTCTGATTGAGTCATCGAGACTCACCGTTAGCTTGCTTGGTTTCGATGGATGATGCCTGATCTGCTGTCAGCTCCAGAATTTGTTGTTTTCAGTACAGATTCCAACATCTACAGCAATTTCCTTGCATACTTCTTCATTATTGCGTTTATTAAATGCCCACTAAATTGCAGCTACTACTCAACACCTTACCGACAGAGTACTGTGGCCCTGGTGCCAAAAGCCTCCATTGACTTGTTCAGTTACACCATAGTTTAGGACAATTGCAAAATGCTACCGTGGCTGAAAACAATAGAATCATAGTCATACAAAATGGAAATATACTCTTCGGTCCAATACATCCATGCCAACGAAATTTCAAAAAGTACACTCGTGCATTTTGCCTGCGTTTGGCCCATATTACTCAACCTTTCCTATTCATGTACCTCTCCAAATGTCTTTTAAATGTTGTAACTGTACTTGCATCTACCACTTCCTCTGGCCGTTCATCCTGTGTCCCAACCATTCTATTTGTGAAGAAGTTGGGAACTGATAGCTTCACTATTGACTATATTGTGTGAATCGCTGGGGATTATTATGCATTCAGGACCACACCTTTCTGAGCACGGCTCAGGGCCTCAAGAGATTCCTGAATGTGGCTTGGGCCTCCTTGTAGGCTACCACATGCTTCTCAAGGCTTGTGTTTGCACAGCACAGCTGTTTTGGGTGGGAATGTTGTGGAAGGAAGGAGGAGGCGTTAAGGAATTAATTAATTTGTGGAATGTGGGTGTCACTGGCTGTGTGAACATTTATTGCCTCATTCAAATGCCCTTGAGAAGATAGTTGTGAGCTCCCTTTATGAATCACTGCAGTCTGTGTGGGTTGTAGGCCTATTGGTCGTGCTGTTGGGAGCGAGTTCCAGAATTTTGTCTCAATTACACTTCAGGAAGGCTGAATGATATTCAACTCCAAATGGTAGTGGCTTGGAAGGGAACCTGCAGGACGTGGTGTTTGCATGAGTCTGCTTCCCTTTTCATTTTAGGTGGTATTGGTCATAGATTTGGAAGATGCTATTGAAGTATTATGAATTGATATAATGTATCTTGTACATAGTGCATAATGCTGTTCAAGGCATCAGTGGAGGAGGGAGTGAGTGTCGTGCTATTCAAGCAGTCTGCTTTTTCCTGATGCTGTCAAGCTTCTTGAGAGTTCTTGGAGCTGCACCCAAACCTAACCAAGTAGCGAATATTCTATTGCACTCCTGAGTTGTGTCTTGTGGATGGTGGACAGGCTTCAGAGATTCGGGGAGCGATTTATTTACAGTAGTTATATGGCTAGTCGACTTCAGTTTCTAGTCAATAGTAAACCCTCAGAATGTTGATGGTGTGGGATTCAGCAATGGTGGTTTTGGAGAAAGAGACTGCAAGGTTTTTGGTGAAGGAACTTCAGGCCTAAAGCTAGGGAGGAGAGAATAAGTTCGAGACTAGAAAAAAAATAGGTGGGGAAAGATGCTGCAAAAGAGACATCACGATCTTTTCTCTGTGCTGGGTCCAGCTGGTCTGCTGACAATACTGTAGAGATATTGTAGCTGACCTCACCAAATCAAACAGCCTCTCACCATTGTCTTTCCAATACCATGCCCATTAAACACATTGTATTAGTCCATGCCTCTTACTTCTTCGTTTTGAAATAAGAACATAAGAGCATCAGAACTAGGAGCAGGATTATTAATCCAGCCCCTTGTACCTGCTCTGCCATTTGATACAGTCATGGCTAATCTCATTTTGGCCTTAACACCAATACTGCCAGCTCTCCTTAATTCTTCAACCCATTACTAATTAATTACCTGTGTGTCTCCTATTTAAATTTACTTAATGTCCCAGAATCCACATTGTTCTGAGGTAGTGAATTCCACAGATTCAACATCCTCTAAGAGAAGTACTTCATCCAGCTTCCCCTTTATTGTAAACTTACGACTCCTCATTTTAGGTTGAACCATCTTCTCTGCATCTACTTGATCAATCCCTAGACCATTTTATCGACCCTCAATGATACCACCTCTCATTCTTGGGCTGTAATGAATATGAATGCAAATAGTGATTGTAGTTCAGCTTGTGACATTTTAATAACCATGGCAGATGATGTTTGTTCAAAACTGAGCCTGACAGTTAGTGCTTTTCAAATAAGAAATAGTTGATGAGATTAAGTACATTAATATATTGGAGTTTTGTTTTTAGGAAAACTTACTGTTGGGAGGATTTGGTTCAGGGAATATTGCAGTCAAAGCTGTGGAAGGTTAACTTCCACCCATGTGTGAGGTAGTACACTGTGATCAAACGAATAAAGAGACCATTTCCTCTTTGGAAATATGTCCTTAAAAAGGCAGAGGGATCTGTAGATAGGAATGAGTCACTGACAGTAAATGGCACCGGTTTGCGAGGTTATTTAGAAAAGTAGAGCATGGCTTTATTTCTGGGTTGACAGAATGGAAATGTGTTAGATATGTGTAGAACCATGGACAGATCACCCTTGGAGCACTGCAAATAGTTCTAACCTTCATACTGTAATATGGATGTACAGGCAGTAGGAAAGACAAAACATAGTTACTGGAATAATATCCAAATTGAATTTGAATTCATCAAGTAAGATTGGACAGTCTAGTCTCATTGAAAAAGAGTGACATGGTCCAGTTACGTAGGGGTTTGATAGAGTTAGAAAATATATTTCTGCTTGTGAATGACACTATTCCCTGGAGCTGTTTATATAATTGTAGTCACTATTAAATTCAACGGGGTATTTGCACAGGGCGACAAAGTCTTTACCCAGAAAGGGGTTTGAATGTAGAACTTACCTCATCAGAAATATTTCAAGCAAATAACAGATGAATTCAAGGAGGAGCTTGGAATACACGAAAACAAAGAAAACTATGTTGATGGGTTTAGGTTGAGAAGGAAGCCTGTGTAAATCAGAAATACTGAGAACATGTTTTTGTGTCCTGAAACTATGCATCTGTGTTGATCTGTGACATTTCTATAGTAGCAGCTGCGGCGTTAATAAGTCAGGGTGGCAAGGTGGGTCAGTGCTTAGCACTGTTGCTTCACAGCACCAGTATTTAAAGTTCGATTCTAGCCTCGGGTGACTGCCTGTGTGGAGTTTGCACATTCGCTTGTGTCTGCATGGGTTTCCTCCCGGAGCTCCAGTTTCATCCCACAGTCTATATATGTGCAGGTCAGGTGAATTGGCTATGTTAAATTGCCCATGATGTTAGGTGCAATAGTCAGAGGGAAATGGGTCTGGGTGGGTTCGTTTTGGAGGGTTGGGGCAAAGGGCCTGTTTCCACACTGTAAGAAATCTAATCTAAAATAAGACAGCTCACCCTTATCATTTTTGGAGAAAATTAATACCTCTGGCCACACAAAGGGAAATGGCCCTATTGAGAAGGTGTTTCAAATAGTGGCCAATGACTTGATCCACAGAGACAGTGTGCCTTCATTACCTAGTGAGAAAGGTGAATTCTTTAACCAGAAATGATGTTTTGACCCTCCACTGATCTCATGAATTAAACGGGGAAATGTGTGTCTTTGGTTAGATGAATCGAATCAATCAAATCGATTGCTACGTTAGCACTCATTCCCTACCCAAAGGATATGTGGGTCAAATAGGCACATGTCTTGCACTGATTTATTTCAAGACTCCTTTATTCAGTCATGTGCTTCAGCTTTTCAATCCCAGTTCCTTGTGCTTTCCCTGGATCTGTGGGTTGTGCATAAGCAATCTTAACAATGTGTGATTCAATATCAAAGTTGTGTTCAATCAATAATTGTAACCCCACTCTGCTCCTTGAGCAGATAATTAATCCATGGATTCTAGCTCAGCCCTTAACTTCAAGTTCAAGTTCTAAACCTTTCAGTGAGCAATGGAAAATAACAAAAGACAATGTCAATCATTTATTGTCTCTCCAGACTCTGCTTCTGTTGCCACTGAGTACACCCATACGTTCGACGAGTCAATGACTAAAGATGAGATTGAAGAGAAATCCTTTCGTTCCCTTCTGCCATCAGAGAGCCATCACCGCTTTAATATGGGGAAGAAACGCAGCCAGCAGAATGATTCAGATGAGGACATAGTGAGGATCAATCGGCTTCTACAATGGTTTATGTTGAGAGGTGGTGCCAATTAGTGGGATATCAGTTCTTAGAATAGTTGTTCCTCTCCATGCTCGAGGTATCTTGCCATGAGATTCAGATGGAGAGGATGAGGACCATATGGTGAAACGAGTATAAGCCAACAGTTGGACGAGGCCTGTGGTTTTGAAAAAAAGTGAGTACTACTCGGTAACAATGTGCCCAGAGTTTATACAGCTTGAAGAAGAATAAATATTTCACATTGTTAATCTTTGTGATGAGTTCCCATGTAGTAAAGACGAAGAATAATATTTACTGGGATTCCTTGCTCACCCAGTCAGGTAAACACAAGCTAAATTTGACTGCTAAGAATGTCCCTGAATTTACACCTTGCTACTTTCCATTAAGGGTGGTAATAAGATGCAAAACACAGGGGGAGTTGCAGAGGAATTTGATTTGAACAAGAGACATTTGTGCAGATAATAAGAGATACTCGAATTGGAAAGATATGGTAAGTGCTATCCCGCATGGATCGATGTTGGAGCCCTAATTATTCACTATTAATAATGAAAGGAAAGCCACATTCAAAATTTGGGGCCACTTTGCAGATTACTGCGATTCGAAGTGTTGGTAGATGGAAGCATAGCATTAGAAAGCATTCTTGATAGATGAAGTAAATGAAAAAAAACAACAACAGATGAGTTTGTGTCGGCAAGTGAGAGGTTGGATCATAATAGGATATTTCTTGATTATGAAAATTGAGAGAGTGTGGAGTCCAAAGAAACTTGGTGGGATTGATCCAGCTGTTTGGTTCATGAATATAACAGAAACAGCTTCAGAAAAATGATCAAGGGGCCAGTGGAATGTTGACATTGATCTCTACAGAAGACGAGGTACCAAAGGATTAGAAGTCATGCTTCAGCAAATCAGAACATGTTTCGACCAAGCTGTCAGATCTGGGCGCCATGGTTTAAGAAGAGTATCAGTCTGAGTGAAAGTGCAGTGTAGATTTACTGAAGTGATACTTGGGTTCCGAGGCTTAACTTAAGTATAAAAGTTAAACAGATAAAGTGTTAGAACATTGAGGTTAATTTCGGGAAACACTTTTATACACAGAAATTGAGAAAGCATGATAAAGCTCCACAAACAGCGATTGATTGGAAATTATTTGTAAATTTTAAAACTGACATTGGTAGATTTTAAATGAAAATGTTGTAGGATTATGGGACAAAGACAGGGATTTGTCATGATGATGAAGATTACCATGATTTGTGTGAATGGTGGAATAAGTTTAAAAAGCTAAGTAGCCTCCTCGTGTTCTGATGTTGATATAACCATGGCACCCTTATTCTCTGCAAGTACAACTCTTGTTCTGTTTTTCGTTATTTATCAGAACCTGGCAGCAAATTAGTGACTGAAGTCCTGACGAGAAAATTATCAGTATGAGGAACTTCGCCGGTCTTAATGTGTTTCACAGATGATGAATTGACACAGCCAGCATTTACCAATCCTGATAAATATTAGGATAGTTTGATGGGATCACTTGTGATGCAGCATTATTAGCATGTCAGATGATACTCAAACTACTTTTAAGTGTTGCTGTTGTCTGCACTCAGTCCGGTGTTTTCGTGGATTACAGAGCAAGTTTTACTTGAGTCAGGGGAAGCAGATCACTTCACTCTACTGTTTGTCTTCCTGTCTTTCACTGTCCAGTATTATTCGAGCATGCCCTTCTCGGGGAGACAAGACAGTTTTTCTACATTCACCATGCAGATGGTGCAACAGTACATTGAGGAGGAGGAGCTGCGTGCACCGCACCAGGTGTCACTCTGCAAACTGCGAGGACAAGCCTTGAAGGAAAGTCCCAAACAGCTGGACTGGTTGGACCCCAGAAAAAGGTAAGGAGCTGACCTATGCAGTGATGTTAAGCTTAAAAGCCTTTCAAAAATACGATGTTAGAATGTACAGCTACTTCCAGTAATCCTTCCCAGAAAAGGGAGGGAAACCGTTGTCTTTTTTCATTGCAGTCGGGCTGTTGTCCAGAATCGAGATATTCACATCATCGTTCCCCTTATCGCTTTTGTGGATTGAGAAGAATGAAGTCAAATTTGATTTGTTTTTGTTTCAGATTTTTAAGTGCGTTCTTTGAATTTGAACATTTCCAGTAATGCTGGCATTTGGTACCTTTCCCTCGTTCTCGAAATGGTCACCGTGATGAGCTGCCTTGTGCCAATGCAGTCTTGCTGGGTAAACATAAATATATATCCCTCATGTGCTGTTCGGTTTGGAGCTCAGGGTTCTGCAGCAGACTGATGCAAGACTGTTGTCCTAACCCACGGGTCAGGCTCTTAAACATTTTTTTCAATGGATGTCAGCACTGCTGGCAAGGCCAGTGTTGTTGTCCCTTGTTCATTGCACTTGGGAAGTTGAGAGTGAGCCATTTCCTCAAGCATCTGCAGTCACCTGCTACGGGTACAATCACAATGATGATAAGAAAGAAGTATCGAGGATTGTGATCCTATAGCAGTGAAGGAACGAGATATTGCTAAGTCAGGACAGTGTGTGGCTTGGAGAGGAACTTACAGGTAATGGTGTTTCAATGTTATCTACTTGCCTGTGTTCTTAAGGTGACAGAGGCCGCAGTCTTTGAAGATGCTTTTCAAGGAGTTTAGTGAGTTGCTGCAGTGCACATAGCTCTCCCTGTTTATTGGTGAAGGGAGTGAATGTACAGGTTGGTGAATGGGGGTGCTGATCAAGCAGGTTGCTACATCCTATCTGGTGTTCTGTTTCATGGGCATGTACTGGGAGACTGGAAGTGAGTTACTTAGTGAAGAATTTTCAGACTCTGACCTGTTTTTGTTGACATAACGTTGTATAGCTGATCCGGTTCAGTTTCAGGTCGAGGTTAACTCCATTGCGTTAATCGTGAGGGAATCAGTAATGATAATACCACTTAATATCAAAAAGATTGCAAGAGATTGTCATTGCTTGGTATGTATGGTGTGCATACCAATCATACTGCCATGATACTGGAGTCACATATGCTAGACTACTTGTGGGCAGAAGATTTCGTTCTTCAAAGACCATCCATGAATTAGTTGAGCTTTTATGGCTGCTTAACATCTTTGTGGACACTTTTACTGAACCAACTCTTTATTTCCAGACTTTCTTTTAAAGTAGCCTTTAAAGTTTTGAGCATAAACAATGTCCAGTTGAAATAAATACTCCCTAAATTGAAAATGACAAGCATTAAAGTTATAAAATATCAAGAAGAATTTGCTGTTTAACAAAATCATAAATCCTGATCATTCTCTTTGTGGTTTAGTTGCTAATTCAGCAGTGGTGAAAATGTGTGATCCCCTTGGGCAGATTTACCCAAGTTTGTCTGTAAATTAGAGCATCATTACACCATGTGTAGGGAGCCGTGGTTTAACAAAGAATTTGAACCTCTTGTCAAGAGGAAGAAAAGGCTTATGTTAGGAAGGGATGTGAAACTCAGTTAGGACACTTTGAGTTACAAGTTAACTAAGAAAGACCTAAAGAGAGAGCTAAGAAGAGCCAGGAGGAGACTTGAGATGTCTTTGCCAGATAGGATCAAGGAAAACCATAAAGCTTTCTACAGATATATCAGGACTAACAGAATGACTAGATAAAGTTTAGGGCCAATCAAGGATAGTTTTGGGAAGTTGAATGTGGAATCCGAGGAGATGGGGAAGCACCAATTTTTTTTTGTCAGCATTTACACTGGAAAAAAAGCAGTGAGACAGGATTGAGGTTCATGAGGATGTGTTAGCAATTCTGGAAAGAGTGAAAGTATATAAGACCTCACAGCCAGATGGGATTAATCTTGGGATTCTCTGGGAAGCCAGGGAGGACATTGCAGAACCTTTGGCTTTGATCTGTATATCGTCATTGTCTACAGGAACAGTAGCAGAAGTATTGAGGAGAGCAAATGTTGATTCGTTGTTCAACAAGGGGAGTAGAGACAACCCTGTTCATTATAGACCAGTGAGCCTTACTTGGTTTGTGGGAAAAGTGTTTGAAAAGCTTATAAGAGATAGGATTTATAATCATCCAGAAAGGAATAAGTTGATGAGTAATAGTCAACACAGTTTTGTGAAGGTTAGGTCATGCCTCACAAACCTTATTGAGTGATTTTGAGAAAGTGACCAAACAGATGGATGAAGTTAAAGCAGTTGATGTAGTTACTGTGGATTTCAGTAAGGCATTTGATAAGCATACCCACGGGAGAATATTCCACAAAATCCGGAGGCATAGGATTCTGGGGGATTTAGTGGTTTGGATCGGTAATTGGCTAGCTGAAAGAAGACAGAGGCTGGTGGCTGATGAGAAATGTTCATGTAACGAGTGAGGTACCGCAAGGGTCTGGTTTGGGTCCACTTCTGTTTAACATTTTTATAAATGACCCAAATTAGGGCATCGAAGGGTGAGTAAATTTACAGGTGACATTAAAGTTGATGAAGTCGTGGAGAGTAGTGAAAGACATTGTAGGTTACAGAGGGATCTAGATAAGCTGCAGAGCTGGGCTGAGATGTGGCAAACAGAGCTTAATGCAGAAAAGCGAGAGGTAATTCACTTAGGAAGGAGAAACATGAATAAAGAATGCTGGGATAATGGTAAGATCCTTGGCAATATAGATGAGCAGAGAGATCTCGGTGTCCATGTACATAGATCTCTTAATGTTGCCACCTAGGTTGCGAGGGTTATTAAGAAGGTATACGGTGTGTTGTCTTTTTTATTGGTAGAGGGATTGAGTTTCGGAGCCATGGGGTCATGTTGCATCTGTAGAAAAGTTTCGTGGGGCCGTACTTGGGGTATTGGGTACAGTTCTGGTTAGTGCATTATACAAAGGATGTAGAAGCTTTAGAAATGGTGCAGAGGAGATTTTCTAGGATGTAAACTGGTATGGAGAGAAGGTCTTACGAGGAAAGGCTGAGGGACTTGAGGCTGCTTTCATTGGAGAGAAGAAGGTTGAGAGGTGACTTAATTGAGACGTATAAGAAAGTCGGGTTAGATTGGGTGGACAGAGAGAGCATTTTTGCTCAGATGAAGATGGCTGGCATGAGGACACATAGCTTTAAATTGAGGGTTGATAGATATAGGACAGATGTCAGAGGTAGTTTCTTTACCCGGAGTTGAAGAGGTATGGAATGCACTGCCTGTAACAGTAGTGGACTCACCAATTCTAAGGGCATTTAAATGGTCATTGGATAAACATATGGTTGATAATGGAATAATGGAGGTTAGATGGGCTTTTTATTATTTTCACAGGTCGGCGCAACATCGAGGGCCTAAGGGCCTGTGCAGGGCTTAATGTTCTATGTAAGTAGAGTTAATGTTCAAAGGAGATTGAGCTTACATTATATATTTAATTAGATTTCCTTATACTTCAAAAGCGTTCTGTTAAAGTTCTGTTAATCCATGCTTGCTATCGGCAAAGCTTTCAGTCTACATTGTCACTAAAATATACATTTTTTTTAGTATTTTACAAAAAAATACGGGTTTTATAATGATCTGATGTTAACACATTCCAAGCGTATTTTTTACTCCTCAATTTCTGTGTTATCCATTGTTTTTTTTTCTGAATACTGTAAGAGATTTAATTCTTCACTCTGGTTAGTTGTAGGTTAAATTAGTAGTTAGTTGAGTTTTGTTTTTTTCTCTCGGCGTTTCATTTTTCTGTTTGATAGATGTTGGTTATTATTTATTTAAGATTTAATTGTATATCAATGTTTATACATTTTTTAAAAATTTATAAACATGTTCAATTTTCAATAAAAATATCTATATAAGATTGGTTTGTCTGCTAATGAGAAACATCGACTTAAAACTCAATACTTTTATTAAGTTGATAATATGTGCACGTTTATTTATGGAGAGGTCAAATCTCTGTAACCTAAACCTGTATATTGAGGAATAACTGCTGCTGCTGAAAATACCATCATTTGTATTCATATTTATTGCGTTTTATTCTGCATTCTGTAGAAATGACAGCACAAGACATTGAGCCGAATGTATCTGTTCTTCTGTTTTTTCGCTGCCTGTATTCTGGCTCCTACCTGTTATCAGCATATCCTACAAAGGAGTCAAAACATCTTTGCACTTGATCATGTGCATAGGAATGGGACTCGGTTGTTGACCCACTCATCTGTTTGCCTTTAGCAATAATACTTATTTTATAGTAATAATAATAATTTTATAATTGATCTACATCTCCCTGCTTGGTCTGTTTCCGTGAATAATCATTCCCAAAAAAACAAAAAATAATCAGTCTCAAATTTGAACTTTTCAATTTATTCAAAGCCTAATTTTTTTAAATGGGCCAAAGCAGGGAGGGATAAGAAAGGGTAAATATTAGGATTCGCACAGCCCTACGTATGAAAGACCTTTCCTGAATGGTTTGGAATTGGTTTTAAAATTATGACCCCTTGTTTTGGTCTCCCACACCAGAAAACCTCTCACTGCGACTGCTCTCCAAATAGTGCAGTGTGTTTCTTATCCAAATCAGTTTTGATTTACCCCCATTGCCCCGGTATAACAGTCTCAGAATTGAAATGCAATGTAAAAATGTTCAAGAGTGCTAATCTTGATTTGCATTTCAGTGGTTATGATACGAAAATTGAGTTCCATGCAAATGCTGCAGCAATTGTTGTTCCTGGTGGGATTATCAGCGTTACATCATTCTGTAAGCTTTTTTTTATCCTCCGAAGAGGATTGTATAAACAATAGAGGATGCAAACAGGCCTTATTAATGCAGCACCATGCTCAATGGTCTCAAAGTGCAAAGAACCCGACACCCTGCCTCACAGTGCCAGGAACCCAGGTTCGATTCCACCTTCAGGCGCCTGTCTGTGTGGGGTTTGTACATACTCTTCATGTCTGCATTGGGTTCCTGCCTCAGTCTACAAATGTGCAGGTTAGTTTAATAGGCAATGCTAAATTGCCCATAGTGCCTAGGGATGTGCAGTCTACGTGAAATAGCCATAGGAAATGCAGGGTTACAGGAAAAGCGTAGGGGAGTCAGTCTGGTTGGGATGCTGTACGAAGGCTTATTGTAGACTCAATGGGCTAAATGGCCTGTTCAAACACTGTAGGGATTCTTTGATTTGTTCCAATCAGTTCACATCAGTGTTACTGCACCACTCGTGTCTCCTGTCACCTTTGCTCATCTATTACTTTAACCCTCTATTCCTCTATGCCTCTTATCTTGTCTATCTTCCCCTTAAACGTATGAGATTGGACTCAAACATTCCCTGTGCTTCATTTTTGTAATCCTATTCTGCAGAACTTCCATATCTCCCGGAATAAAAACAAATTACTGAAGATGTTGGAATCTGAAACCAATAAAGAGAAAATGCTGGAAAATCTCAGCAAGTCTGGCAGTATCTACAAGGAGAGAAAACAGCTAGGGTTTCGAGTCTAACTGACCGCGTTGACAAAGGGTCAGTTAGATTCGAAACGTCTACTCTTTTCTCTCCTTACAGATGCTGCCAGACTTGCTGAGATTTTCCGGCATTTTCTCTTTTTTGGTTCCATATCTCCCTGTTGGACTTCTTGGTGACGACTTTGTGACCACAAGGTATGCTGTTCCATTTGAAAAGAAACATTCTGCTGTATCCAGTCTGTTAAATCCTCTCATCATTTTAAAGAACTCCATCACGTCTCTTTTTGGCGTCCTTTCAGAGAAGAGCGACGCAGCCTGTCAACCCTTTGCTGACATGTAAACTCACACATTTCTGTGACCACCTTGTCAATCTTTTCTTTGTGCCCGTTTCGGTTCCTTTTTTCTATTGACTGTATGGTGATCTGCCAGCACACAGTATCCAAGTGTGGTTTAAGCAAGGTTTGATTCAGGTTTAGCATATTTAATACATAATTAGATGGGGATTATGTGCTACACTACTGGTGCTTTTTTTCTGATCTAATTAATTTAGATAAATGTGAGGTACTGCATTTTGGTAAGGCAGCTTAGGCAGGACTCAATGGTAAGGTCCTGGTCAGTGTTGCCGAAGAAAGAGACCTTGGGGTTCAGGTTCGTAGTTCCTTGAAAGTGGAGTTTCAATCAGACAGGGTGGTGAGGAAGCCGTTTGGTATGCTTGCCTTTATTGGTCAGTGCATTGAGTGTAGGAGTTGGGATGTCATGTAGTGGCTGTGCAGGATATTGTTGAGGTCACTTTTGGAAGAATGCATTCAGTGCTGGTTTGTTGTGAAACTTGAAAGGGTTCGGAAAAGTTTTACAAAAAATTTACTAGAGTTGAAGGCTTTGAGCTATTGAGAGAGGCTGAAAGATATTCTTCAAAGTCTATAAAATAGTAAGGGGCATGGATAGGGTGAATAGCCAAGGTCTTTTCCGCAGAATAGGGGAGTCGAAAACTAGATAGCATAGGTGAGAGTGGAAAGATTTAAAAGAGACCTAAGAGGCAACTTTTTCACGCAAGTATGGAATGAGCTTATTCCATGCCAAGTATGGAGGCATGTAGAATTACAACATTACAACATTACAACATTAAACGAGCATCTGGATGGGAATATAAATAGGAAGGTTTTAAAGGGATATGGGCCAAATGCTGGCAAATGAGACTAGATTAGTTTAGAATATCTGGTCAGCATTGATATATTGGACCAAAGGGCCTGTCTCCAGTTTGTATATCTGAGTCTAAATGACCATCTGTGTTTTGAGAATCACCATTTTGTTTCATTGTTGGTTGATGCTCCGAACCCTTGCTTGGTGAAACCCCTTTTTTCTCTCCCATGTTGTTGCACGTGCTGTAATAAAGGTTAGTTAGCTCGGTTGGCTGGATTGCAAGTTAGCAATGCTGTGATGTCAACAGCGCAGGCTCAAATTTCTGCATCGGCTAAGGTTATCCTGAAAGCTCCACCTTTTCAAACTTGTCCCTCACCTGAGGTGCGGTGACCCTCAGGTTAAACCATCACTTTTTCTGTTATGACAGAGCAGCCCTACTGCCTTCCAGGGCAATGGTGACTTTACTTTTACTCAGTAATAAGTGATTAGAAATTTTATATTCTTTATTGTTTGGTGTATTTCCTTTTGGTGACTTTTGATATGAGACCTAAGGGCAGGGAAGGAAAATGTCTGATCATTAAAAGTGGGGATAAAGTAGGCTTACAGGGAGGAGAAAGTAAGGACTGCACATGCTGGAGATCAGAGTCAAGAGTGTAGTGCTGGAAAACACAGCAGGTCAGGCAGAATCCAAGGAGCAGGAGAATTGACGTTTCGGGCATTAGCCCTTCACCAGGAATGAGGCTTGTGTGTCGGGGCTGAGACATAAATGGGAGGGGGTGAGGTTTGGGGGAAGGTAGCTGGGAAAGCAACAGGTCGATGAAAGTAAGGGAGAAGGTGATCAGTCAGAGTGGGGAGTGAGGGACGGGTCTGAAGGGCGGTGCCGAGTTGCCAGGGCAGGAAGTGCAAAACATGCACCCACACCACTCCCCTCACCGCTGTCCAAGGCCCCAGTGAATCCTTCCACTTCCGTCAGAAATTTACCTGCACCTCTATCAATGTCATTTATTGCATCTGTTGCACCCGGTGTGGTCTCCTCTACATCGGATAGACGGGACGCCTTCTTGCGAATCGTTTCAGAGAACGTCTCTGAGTCACCCGCACCCAGCAACCCCACCGCCCCGTGGGTGAACACTTCAACACCCCCATCTAATCCTTCCAGGACATGCAGGTTCCTGCGCCTCATCCACCTCCAAACCGTTGCCAACCGACGCCTGTAGGAGGAACACCTTATATTTTCTGCCTTGAGATCCTGCCACCACAGGGGATAAATGTAGATTTCAACAGCTTCCTTATTTCCCCTTACCCCACATTATCCCAGTCCCAAGCCTCCAACTTGGCTCTTCCCTCCAGACCTGTCCATCACTCCCCCTCTGACTGATCACCTTCTCCCCAACTTTCAACCACCTATCGCATTCCCAGCTACCTTACTCCAACCCCACCTCTCCCATTTATCTCTCAGCCCCCCGACCCACAAGCTCCATTCCTGATGAAGGGCCTATACCTAAAACATCAATTCTCCTGCTCCTTGGATGCTGCCTGACCTGCTGTGCTTTTCCAGCATTACACTCTCGACACTTGCCTTCACTTGCCTTAACCTGTTTTAACTATTATTTTTGCTAGAACGCTGCACTTAACTTAACACTTATTCATTAATTAATCATGAGGGGGAAACAGCTTTGTCATTTTGCAGCAATGTAATGGAATTTCATGACAATCCAATTTAATTGAAGACCTCTTTGTCTTATACAACGTGATGTGAAAGTTTCGATATAATGGCCTTGATTATATGGTAGACTGTAAAACATTTCTGAATAAAATTTAGCCGAATTACTGGAATTATTGAAAAATCATGCAGAATTTTAAATATAAATTATATTTGTTGTGTGAATGTTGTAATACTGGAAAACTAATAGAAACTAGCACCCTCTCCCAGGGTGAATTAAATATCACTGGAACTTTGTAATAATTGTGTTCATGTAAAACTTTAAAGAGGCTGTTCAAAATTCCTTTGTGATCTAGATAAGCAATTGACAGGTTTTAGAAATATTTGACTTTTTTTCCTGTTAGAAGCATAAAAAGCAAGTGTTGTAGTAAGCCACTTGAGCCTGCTTTGTCATTCAATATGATCATGGCTGATCATCCAAATGCAAACCTTGTTCAAAATTTCTCCACATATCATTTGATCTCTTTAGCCCTAAGAACCCTAAGAAGCCCTAAGAGTGCGAGCAGCAGCTAAGGTAGGACTGTTTGTTTTAAAAGTACTTACCGGTAGCGGGCAGCGGTGTTTTTTTTCACTCTCTCTTCACAGAAAGAGCGGGAGCAGCAGGGGGAAGTGACGACGACCAGAGAGGCAGCCGAGACCCGGAAGCAGGTAGAGCGTAAGCTTACCTGGGTAGGTTTGTTTCCCCTTGAAAAGCGCGCAGCTGAAGAACCCGAGGCACTACGGAGGTAGTGCCTCCCACCCGCCCTCCTCCTCTAACCTAATAATAAGATCCGTTGTGGTAAGTAGGTAAGTGCTGAATTTTGCTTGTTGTATTCTTTAGACCCAGTTTTGTTTTAAAATAAAAGTTAGCTTTAGAGGGATGGCAGTGAAGGCAATGCAATGTTCCTCCTGCAACATGTATGAGGTGAGGGATGCCATGGACGTCCCTGCTGATTACACTTGCAGGAAGTGCACCCATCTCCAGCTCCTCCAAGGCCGTGTTAGGGAACTGGAGCTGGAGTTGGATGAACTTCGGATCATTCGGGAGGCAGAGGGGGTCATAGATCGGAGCTATAGGGAAGTAGTAACTCCAAAGATGGCAGATAGATGGGTGACAGTGAGGGGGACTGGGAGGAAGCAGCCAGTGCAGGGACCCCCTGTGGTCGTTCCCCTCAAGAACAAGTATACCGTTTTGGATACTTGTGGGGGGGACGACTTACCAGGGGTAAGTAACGGGGCTCAAGCCTCTGGCACGGAGCCTGTCCCTGCTACTCAGAAGGGAAGGGTGGAGAAGAGCAGAGCAATAATAATTGGGGACTCGATAGTTCGGGGCACAGATAGGCGGTTTTGTGGGAACGAGAGAGACTCACGTTTGGTATGTTGCCTCCCAGGTGGAAGGGTACGTGATGTCTCTGATCGTGTTTTCCGGGTCCTGAAAGGGGAGGGGGAGCAGCCTGAAGTCGTGGTCCATATTGGCACCAATGACATAGGTAGGAGGAGGGCAGAGGATGTTGGACAGGCTTTTAGGGAGCTAGGTTGGAAGCTCAGAGTTAGAACGAACAGAGTTGTTGTCTCTGGTTTGTTACGCGTGCCACGTGATAGAGAGTCGAGGAATAGGGAGAGAGAAGAGTTAAATGCGTGGCTACAGGGATGGTGCAGGAGGGAGGGATTTCGGTACTTGGATAACTGGGGTTCTTTCTGGGGAAGGTGGGACCTCTATAAACAGGATGGTCTGCACCTGAACCTGAGGGGCACCAGTATCCTTGGGGGGAGGTTTGCTAGTGCTCTTGGGGGGGGGGTGGTTAAACTAACTCTGCAGGGGCATGGGAACCCAGACTGTAGCTTTAGGGTGCAGGACCTGGAGTGTAGGGAGGATAGGAATATGGCATCAATCTTAAAGGAGGGTGCCTGTAAACAGAAGAGTGGCTTGAAGTGTGTATACTTTAATGCCAGAAGTATACGAAATAAGGTAGGTGAACTCGCAGCGTGGGTTGGTACCTGGGACTTCGATGTTGTGGCTATTACGGAGACGTGGCTAGATCAGGGACAGGATTGGCTGTTGCAGGTTCCAGGGTTTAAATGTTTTAGTAGGGTCAGAGGTGGGGGTAAAAGAGGGGGTGTGTGTGGCTTTGCTTGTCAAAGATAGTATTACAGCGGTGGAAAGGAAGATGGACGAAGATTTGCCATCTGAGGTAGTTTGGGTTGAGATTAGGAATAGAAGAGGTGAGGTCACCCTGTTAGGAGTCTTTTACAGGCCTCCTAATAGTCTTCGAATCGTTGAAGAAAGGATTGCGAAGATGATTCAGGAGAAGAGTGACAGTAATAGGGTGATTGTTATGGGAGACTTTAACTTTCCTGATATTGATTGGGTAAGCTATAGCTCAAGTTCGTTAGATGGGTCAGTGTTTGTGCAATGTGTGCAGGAGAGTTTCCTGACACAATATGTAGATAAGCCAACAAGAGGTGAGGCCATACTGGATTTGGTTCTGGGTAACGAACCAGGCCAGGTACTAGAACTAGAGGTAGGTGAGCACTTTGGGGACAGTGACCACAATTCGGTGATTTTTACTCTAGTGATGGAGAGGGATAAGTGTGTACTACAGGGAAAGAGTTATAGCTGGGGGCAGGGAAATTATGATGCGTTGAGGCATGACTTAGGATGTGTGGATTGGAAAAGTGGATTCCAAGGCAAGAACGTAATTGAAATGTGGAACTTGTTCAAGGAGCAACTATTGAGTGTCCTTGATAAGTACGTACCTATCACGCAGGGAGGAAAGGGTCGTGTGAGGGAGACGTGGTTTAATAAGGAGTTGGAATCCCTTGTTAAATGGAAGAGGGCGGCCTTTGTAAAGATGAGGCGTGAAGGTTCAATAGGGGCGATTGAGAGTTATAAGGTAGCCCGGAAGGACCTGAAGAGAGAGCTAAGAGCAGCAAGGAGGGGACATGAAAGGTCCTTAGTTGGTAGGATTAGGGAAAACCATAAGGCTTTCTATAGGTATGTTAGGAATAAAAGAATGACTAGGGTAGGAATAGGTCCAATCAAGGATAGTAATGGGAAGTTGCGTGTGGAGGCTGAAGAGATTGGGGAGGCACTGAATGAATACTTTTCGTCAGTATTCACTCAGGAACAGGACATTGTTGTCGATATGAATACTGAGGCACGAATAAGTAGAATGGATGGCTTTGAGGTATGTAGAGAAGAGGTGTTGGAAATTCTGGCAAGGGTGAAAATAGATAAGTCCCCTGGGCCTGATGGCATTTATTCTAGGATTCTCTGGGAAGCAAGGGAGGAGATTGCAGAGCCATTGGCCTTGATTTTTGTGTCCTCTTTGTCTACAGGAGTAGTGCCAGAGGACTGGAGGCTAGCAAACGTGGTTCCCTTGTTCAAGAAGGGGAGTAGGGATAATCATAGTAACTATAGGCCAGTGAGTCTCACTTCTGTTGTGGGCAAAGTCTTGGAGAGAATTGTAAGGGATAGGATTTATGCACATCTGGATAAGAATGATGTGATCAAGGATAGTCAGCATGGTTTTGTGAAGGGCAGGTCGTGCCTCACAAACCTTATTGAATTCTTTGAGAAGGTGACTAAGGAGGTAGATGAGGGGAAAGCGGTAGATGTGGTATATATGGATTTTAGTAAGGCGTTTGATAAGGTCCCCCATGGTAGGCTACTGCAGAAAATACAGAGATATGGCATTGAGGGTGAGTTGGAGGTTTGGATTAGGAATTGGCTGGCTGGAAGAAGACAGAGGGTAGTAGTTGATGGCAAAGGTTCATCTTGGAGTGCCGTCACTAGCAGTGTTCCGCAAGGATCTGTTTTGGGACCATTGCTGTTTGTCATTTTTATAAATGACCTGGAGGATGGGTCAAAGGTTGGGTGAGCAAGTTTGCGGATGATACGAAAGTCGGAGGAGTTGTAGACAGTGAGGAAGGATATGGCAGGTTACAGCGGGATATAGAGAAGCTGCAGAGCTGGGCAGAAAGGTGGCAAATGGAGTTCAATGTAGCTAAGTGTGAGGTGATTCACTTTGGTAAGAGTAATAAAAAGATGGATTACTGGGCTAATGGCAGACTACTTGGTAGTGTGGAAGAGCAGAGGGATCTTGGTGTCCATGTACACAGATCTCTGAAAGTTGCCACCCAGGTAAATAGTGCAGTGAAGAAGGCATATGGCGTACTGGCTTTTATTGGTAGAGGAATTGAGTTCCGGAGTCCTGAGGTCATGCTGCAGTTGTATAAGACTCTGGTGCGGCCGCATCTGGAATATTGTGTGCAGTTTTGGTCGCCATACTATAGGAAGGATGTGGAGGCACTGGAACGGGTGCAGAGGAGGTTTAGCAGGATGTTGCCTGGTATGGTAGGAAGATCCTATGAGGAAAGGCTGCGGCACTTGGGGTTGTTTTCATTGGAGAAAAGAAGGTTTAGGGGTGACTTGATAGAGGTGTACAAGATGATTGGGGGTTAGATAGGGTTGACAGTGAGAACCTTTTTCCACGTATGGAGTCAGCTATTACAAGGGGGCATAGCTTTAAATTAAGGGGGGGTAGATATAGGACTGACGTTAGGGGTAGGTTCTTCACTCAGCGAGTCGTAAGTTCATGGAATGCCCTGCCAGTAGCAGTAGTGGACTCTCCCTCTTTATGGGTATTTAAGCGGGCATTGGATAGGTATATGGAGGATAGTGGGTTATTGTAGGTTAGGTGGGCTTTGATCGGCGCAACATCGAGGGCCGAAGGGCCTGTACTGCGCTGTATTCTTCTATGTTCTATGTTCTATGTTCTAACTATACCTATCTCTTAAAAATATTCAATATTTTTTTCCGGAAATACGTTTTATGGCAGACAGTTTTGTTAGTTCACCACTATTTGGATGAAAAAATATTTCCTCATTTCACTTCTGAATAGCCGAATCCTATGTCCTTTCGACTATGATCACTGGTTCTGGCCTATCCCACTATGAAGGCCAACATACCATTTACCTTCATTGCCTGCTGCACTTGCATGCTTACTCTCAGTGACTGGTGGTCAAAGACACCTTTAGTTGCACCTCCAACGTTCCCATTCTATTCAGATAATTTCTCTTTCTGTTTTTGCAAACAAATATATGACATGTATCCAAATATTATTTCATCTGTCATGCATTTTCCCTATCACTCAACTTATTCAAATCACACTGAAGCATCCCTGTATAGTCCTCACAGTCCATCCTTCTCTCAGTTCACCCTTCCACCCAGCTTTGTGTCACCCACAAACCTAGAAATAGTAATAGATCCTTCATAAAAATCATCTATATATATTGTGAATAACTGGTCTCTGTAGTACGTCACTGGTCACTGGCTGCCACTCAGAAAATTACCTGTTTGTTCCAGCTCTTTGTTTTCTGTCTGTCAACTGGCTGTCTGTCTATGCAAATACACAACCCCCAATCTCACATGTTATTTGCTAATTTCTTCTGTGGGACCTTATCAAAAACCTTCTGAAGTCATCGGAACACTCACTGGTTTCACTTTATAAATGCTACTAGTTATATCCTCAAACTTTCAGTAGATTTGCTCAGTATTATTCCCTCTCTTAAACACATGCGGCTCTGTCCAATCCATCCTCATGACACAAGAGGCCCAGCAATCACTTCCCGAGCTTCCCACAGGGTTTTAGGGTACACCTGATCGGGCCCTGGGGATTTACAAAGCTTTATGTGTTTCAAGACACCAGTATCACCACCTCGTCAGGATGGACATGTTCAAGATGTCACCATCTATTTCTCCACATTCTATGTCTAAAATGCTCCTTACATAAAACACTGCAGCATACATACACAATTCGACTTTTATGGGCCTTGAGCAGTGATACAGAACAAAGCGACCTCGGGGTTCAGATTTCTGAGATTTGCTGCAAATTTCGACAGGGTGGTTAAAAAGGTGTTTAGCATGCTTGCCTTGATTGCTCAGACCTTTGGGTACGGGAGTTGGGACGTTATGTTGAGGTTGTACAGGATGTTGGAGAGGCCTCCTCTGGAATACTGTGCTCAGTCCTGCTTGTGCTGTCATAGGTTAGCACTGCTGCCTCACAGCGCCAGAGACCTGGGTTCATTTCCCGCCTCAGGCGACTGACTGTGTGGAGTTTGCACGTTCTCCCCGTGTCTGCGTGGGTTTCCTCCGGGTGCTCCGGTTTCCTCCAACAGTCCAAAAATGTGCAGGTTAGGTGAATTGGCCATGCTAAATTGCCCGTAGTGTTAGATGTACGGGTAAATGTAGGGGAATGGGTATGGGTGGGTGCGCTTCGGCGGGTCGGTGTGGACTTGTTGGGCCGAAGGGCCTGTTTCCACACTGTAAGTAATCTAAAAAGTAATCTAATCTAAAGGAAAGATATCATTAAATTGGAGTGGATTCAGAAGGTATTTACGAGGATGTTGATGGGAATGTATGGTTTCAATTATAAGTAGAGGCTGGATAGAGAGGGACATTTTTCACTGGAATGTCGGAGTTTGAGGGGTGACCTTGGTAGAGCAATATAAAACCTCAAGAGAAAGGATAATGTGAATGGCAGGTGCCCTTGCCAGGAAGGCGGTGTATTTTAAGACTAAAGGTGTTGTGGTGTGGGTGGGGGAAGTTGACAGGGAAAGTTCTGGGGTGGGGAGGGGAATGGTGAAAGGGAAGGCGCTTTGGTGGGGAAGGGGGATGTTGAGAGGGAAGGCGGTGGGGTGGGAAGGGAGTTGTTGAGAGGAAAGGTGCTTGGGTGAGGAGCGAGCTATTGCGAGGGAAACTTCTGAGGTGGGGAGGGGGATGATGAGAGGGAAGGTTCTGGGTTGGGGAGGGGCATGATGAGAGGGAAGGTGCTGGGGTGGGGGAGGGGTATAGTGAGAGGGAAGGCGATGGGGTGGGAAAGCAGGATATTGCGAGGGAAGTTGCTGGGGTTGGGAAGGGGGATGTGGAGAGAGAAGATGCTGGGGTGGGGATCGGATTGTTGAGAGGGAAGGTTCTGGGGTGGGGAAGGTGTATGTTGTGAGGGAAGGCGGTGGGTGGTAAGCAGATTGTTGAGTGAAAATGCTGGGGTGGTGGAAGGGGATTCTGCGAGGGAAGGTTCTGTGGTGCGGAGGGGAATGGTGAGAGGGAAGGCGCTGGGGTGGGGAAGGGGAATGTTGAGAGGGAAGGTGCTGGGGTGGGAGATGGGGATGTGGAGAGAGAAGGCGTTGGGGTGGGGGAGGGGTGTGTGGAGAGAGAAAGTGTTGGGGTGGGCGAGGGGGACGTGGAGAGAAAAGGTGTTGGGGTGAGGGAGGGAGTGTTGAGAGGGAAGATGGTGTTGGGAGGAGGTGGATGTGGAGAGGGAATGTGCTGGGGTCAGGGAGGGGGATGTGGAGAGATAAGATGCTGGTGTGGGGAGGGGGTTGTTGAGAGGGAAGGTGCTGGTGTTTGCTGGGGAATGTTGAGAGGGATGGGGCAGTGGTGGGGAGGGGGATGTTGAGAGGGAAGGTCCTGGTGTGGGGAGTGGGCCAGTGTGACCAAGAAAGTGGACAATGGAGGTGAGTGGAATATGGCTGATGGTGGCATTTTGGAGTCGACTGAAATGCCGGCCGATGATCTATATTCTCCATCTAAACAGAGATCCTGAGCTTCCAGTTACCTGCCACTTTAACACAACACCCTGTTCGCTGACCAACATCTGTCTCACGCTTTCTGCAGTCTTCCAGCAAAGAACAGCATCAATTGGGAGAACAACGCCTCATTTTCCATTTGGAACCGTGCTACCCTCCAGATTCATTACCAAGTTCAGTAGTTTTACAGCCTGAACTCGCCCACGCCCTAGCCCACACTACCTATGGTTAACCATCAAGTCTCCATTAACAGCGATTCACCCTCGTAACAACATTCTTTATACAACTCTTTTTCTCACTCTATCCCTACCTATCCTTTACTTCTTACTTCCTCCCGCAACCTTTCCTTCAGCATATAAACCAACATTTTCTGACTATCAGCTCTGAGGAAGGGTGACCAGATCCGAAATGCTAACTCTGAAATCACTTTGCAGATGGTGCCAGACCTGCTGAACTTGTCCAACACCTTCTGGTTGTTGTTTCTGATTTACATCATCCGCCGTTCTTTTGATTTTACTTCACTGGGAGTTTCTAATTCAGGTCTAGCAGCCTACACTGTTTATAAACCCTGCCAGTCCACACTAACTCCATTTCTCTCTCAGTCTCAGCTGTCTCTCCCACTCCCTTCACACTCACTGACCACACCCCCATGGCTTCACAGTGACACTGCGCCACAGCTCATGGACAGGTGACACCTTGCTGGCCATGCCGTCATTCAGTCCCATTGGATGCAGAACCGTCCAAGTCTCCTCCTATTGGTGCGAACCTGGAGTCAACAGTTCATGGTCACATGTCATTCTGCTGGATCCACCCCGATTTTCTCTCCAATTGGCTGCAGCACCACACTCCTATTGGTCTGCAGCTGCCATCAATCATCCAGGCCCAATTGTGAGGTGAGTGCTGGGATCCTTCCTCTGTCTGCCCTGGGATGAGCTTCATCATTCACAGTGAATGGTGCAGTATCACGGAGCACAGGGGCTGAGAGCTATCCAGCCCATTGCGACTGTGCTCTCTCCCTCTGGAGTTGTTGCAAATCTGTCCCAACCCCCCTCTCATTTGTACACAACTCTCCAAATCTTCCCTCAAAAAGTTGTACCAAATCTGTTTGAAAATAACAACTGAATCAGCATCCACCTGGCATTCCGACTGTTCCAGATGCTCAGAAATTACTGAGTAAAACAATCTTCACACTTTCACCTGCATTATTTGCCAATGAAAGAAGTTACTAAAAATTGTGATAAAGTTTATAATTTCTCTCTGTCTCTCTGTAAATTAAATGTTACTGAAAATTACCTGCTTCTGGTCGAAATTACTGCTTAACATTCTCAGCTCCAAGGAGAATTATCTGAAATTGTTCTACATCTCCATAAAAGAGAAAACTATCTTAGTTTTAATTTATTAGTGTCTTAGAGATGTACAACACAGAAACAAACCCTACGCTCCAATACATGCATGCCAACCAGGAATCCAGGATTCCCATTTGCCTGGAGCTGGCTCATATCCCTCGAAGCCCTTCCCCTTCATGTACCCAATCAGATGCCTTTTAAATGTTGTAATTGTACTACTGTCCACCCCTTCCTCAGGCTGCTCATTCCATACAAGCACCACCCTCGACGTGAAGAAGTTGCCCCTCAGATCCCTTTTAATCTTTTCCCTCTCACCTTAAGCATGTGCCCTCCAGTTTTGGACCAACCACACATGGGAAAATGATTCTACCTCTTCACCTTATGCTCATCATGATTTTATAAATCTTGAGAAGATCACCTCTCAGTCTGTAACTGTAAGAAACGGGGAAGTGTGTTGTTTTTTACAGAAATAGAAAAGGAAGGGAGTGTATGCGTAGAAATGGGGTCTAAGCAAGTATTAGGGAAATGTATCTTTACTTTCAATACATAATTATGGATAATTAAGTACTAACCTTAATGTAGAATTATTAAAGAAAATAATTCCTTTCATCATAACGTTTAAAACAACAGTCTCAGCAAAAAAAGCTAAGATTGCTGAAACACATAAACGAGGCAAGAAAAGATACATTGTCAATACGTATGTTCAGGAATGGAATGTACCTATGAACAATGGAAGATGTTGCAAGCAAAGTAAAACAACACCACGATACAAGTTTAACCTTATGTCAGCACTGACAGAGGGAAAGGTTGCCAACTTGGACAGGGGGAAAAACAATAAAGGCGGAACACAGAGGGGTCGTGGTAGAAAATAATAAGAAAGATTGGGTAATATAGGAACCGGGAGAGATGACCTCACGCAACTCAAAGGTATAATTGAGTAGTAATTTGAATTTTCATCGCTTTAATTGCTCTCTGCAATTGGGGTCCTTTCTTGCAAGATCGTAGAATAAATTGTCTTGTTTCCAATTTTGGTGGTCCCGTCTGAATTTTATTGATTTTGTTTCTAACAGATTTGGGTGCTCGTCCTGGGAACCCAAGCTCTGGTCGCACGATAATTGTTGGGAAAATGAAGAAGGTGCACCTCGCTGATTTCGGCAGTCTTTAGTTTCCCTCTTTGCCGCAGTGGCTCGGGCAAGCGAGATCCGGACTGAGAGACTGTGGAAACAAGACGGGTGAGACCCGGGGGGTTCGGTACGGTAACTCTTGTGCACAGGACCCGGGTAAGGAAAAGGTATTAAATAAGTATTATCCGGGTGACCGGGGTAGGCATCGGTATTTGCTGCCATCACCACGGGCCAGAGCGCGCTGACACGCGGCAGGTTTGCTCGGGTAAATCTTTTATACACAAAACCCGGGTAAGATATTGATCTGTATATCATCGAGCGGCCGGGGCAGGCAACGGTTGATACTGCCATTGCCGTGGGACAGAGCACGCTGACACACCGGGGCTTTGGTCAGGACAATCTTATGTATACAAGACATGGGTATCCGGGCGGCCGGGATAGGTAGCGATTATTGTCTGGGTAAGTAACGGGATGGTTGCTGCCAGGTATTGCCGCGAGACGAGGCGCATTCGACCAGGCAACTCTGACGCACAGACCAAGGTATGAAAATGGACCATTAAGTATTGCCTTGGTGGTCGGGCATGTACAAGAAGTACTTTGAATTCGCAACACATTAATTAAGGTAGTTAATTGGCTAAATTAATCGGATGAGTGAGGTGCCTACCTGATTCGACCACCCAGCCATTGAGCGGTTGTTAAGAGTGAAAATCCCCCACGTGAAGGTCAGGACTCTAAAGTGGGTGCTGAAGAAGGTGACACTGAACCTCAGTAAGGTTAATTAAGTTACATAAAGAAACGGCCGAGTATTGAAATGGGAAATAATACTAGTGATTTAAGTGTAGAACGACAGCCCTTCAGGAAAAATGTTATGAGAGAGGTATAACCATCGGATGCGAGGAAAGGATTAAAAAATTTTTTAAAGTTTTGTTATTTTGTCTGGACAAAGGAAAGCATTAAAACCCCAAGTATATTTTGGCCGAAATATGGTTCATACGAAGATTGGCTATGTCAAGAATTAAATGTCTATGTAAATAAAAAATGGTACTCCCGTAAATAATCTGACTATGCCACTTGTTGGATAGGGAGCCCGAGAATCTTTGTTTTGAAAAATTCAGAAAAAAGATGATGAGGAATCAAATATTTCCCATTGGGATCCTTTGCCAAATCTAACCCCCCACCTTACAACAACGACAATAATGGTCTGTCGACGTCTTTCTCCTCTCCCACAGCGCCCTCTCCAGTGAAAGAATGTGAAAATGGTCCAGGGGAAGAACCTCCCCTGAGTCCGATTAAAACTGGATCAGCAATGAAAAAGAGGGAAAAGGGTGACATAGGTGGCGCAACGGCACAAATATAGACCGTTAGAGAAGTACCCATAGGAAATGGTGAAATTGGATATGTCAATGCACCACTGACTAGCAGCGAAGTCAGATCTTTTAAAAATGAAATGAAAAGTTTAATTGAGGACTCTACAGGATTGGCAGAACAGTTGGATCAGTTCTTGGGGCCGAATTATATACATGGGCTGAATTGATAAGCAGTCTGGGGACATTATTTACAGGAGACGAAAGGGGTCTGATTAGAAGAACTGCCCTGAAGGAATGGGAAAAGAGACATCCGGTTTCTGAAAGAGTACTACCAGCTGAAAATAAATTCCCCACTGTGGACCCTCATTGGGAGGGCATGGATGAACATGATAGTGGAGAAATGAGGGACTTTCGAGAAATGGTTATTTTGGGTATGAGAGAAGCAGCACCCAGATCTCAGAATTTCTTTAAAGCATTTGAAGTGAGGCAGGAGAAAGATGAAGCCCCGTCAGCCTTTTTGCAAAGACTAAGAAAGGCCACTGGAAAATATTCGGGAATGGATCCCGATGATCCAGTAGCTCAGGGACTCTTAAAGGTCCGGTTTGTTACTAACTCACGGCCAGACTTATAAAAAAAATTTACAGAAATTAGAGGGATGGAGTGAAAAACAGATGGAAGAATTGTTGCATGAAGCACATAAAGTATATGTGAAAAGAGAAGACGAAAAGCAAAAACAGAAGGTTAGGATATTGGTTGCAGTGGTCGAGAAAAATATGAATAGAAAATTAGGACAAGAAAGAAAAGCAATGGATAGTAAGGGGAGAAGGCAGCAGGCAGGATATTATTATGGTGGAAAACAGGAAATTTTAGAAGGGAATGTGCAAAGTTAGGACAACAAATTGAAGCTATTTCATTGATGACTTTTGATGAAGAATAGGGGAGTCAGGGATTCCTTCCTCCCGAGACCCACCGGCAACCCCTGATAAATTTGAAAGTGGGACCTAAAGGGGAGGAGGCAGTGTTTTTGGTGGATACAGGAGCGACACGGTCATCTCTAAGTTTTAGACCTCGCGGTGTTAAATTAACTAATAATACTTTCAGAGTTTCTGGTGTAAAGGGCAAAGGATTCTTAGTACCCATTTTCCAGCCGACCCTTATAAAGGGAAATAATGAAGAAGTGACGGGGCAACTATTATATATTCCTGATGTTGGAAGCACTCTTTTGGGTAGAGATTTAATAATTTTGCTAAACTTAAAGATTGGAGTAGAGAATAGTTCAATAACTGTAACAATAAATAAAGTGAGAGTTAGTGATGAAGAACAGATAAATCCTAACGTGTGGGCGAGACCCGGCAACATGGGTCGTTTAAACATCAATCCCAACGTAATTATACTGTCCCAAGAGAATAAAGCAGTCAGGCTTAAAAAATATCCGGTTTCATTAGAGGGGCGCAAGTGTTTACAACCAGTAATAGATTCTCTAGTAAAAGAACTACTACTGGAAACATGCATTTCTCCTTTAATACCCGAATACTACCAGTCCAGAAGCCAGATGGGACTTACCGACTGGCACAAGATCTCAGATCAGTGAACCGTCTGGTCCGGACATGGTACCCAGTGGTGCCCAACCTATACACCCTTTTTAGTAGAATACCGAGTAACCACCGCTGGTTTTGTGTAATAGATTTAAAGGATGCATTCTGGGCTTGTCCTTTAGCCCCAGAGAGCCGCGACATGTTCACTTTTGAATGGGAAAACCTATACACTGGCAGAAAACAATAATTCCGATGGACAGTACTCCCCAGAATCACCTAACTTATTCGGGCAAGTACTAGAAGAAGTCCTGGAACAATAAAAAATTCCTCGGGAAACGTCACTGTTACAATATGTGGATGATCTACTAGTGTCAGGACAAAAGACAAACGATGTAAGTTCAGCCACCAATGGATTGTTGAATTTCATACAACAATCAGGTTTAAGATTATCCAAAAATAAATTGCAATATGTAAAAAAAGAAGTAAAATACTTAGAACACCTTATTAGTGAGGGAATTAGACGCATTAACCCCGAAAGAATTCAAGGGATAGTAGAACTGCCCCTCCCGAACACCAACGAGAATTAACAAAGTTCCTGGGGCTGATGGGTTATTGCAGATTATTGATAGAAACCTATGCCCAGTAAGCGAAAGTGTTATATTACAAAGTGACAGAATCAGAACACGAAAAACTGTACTGGACAGAAGAGGAAAAGGAAGGGTTACTTTAATTGAAGAGTAGTTTAACACAAGCTCCAGTATTGGCCCTCCTTTCACGAGAGAAACTATTTCACCTTTTTGTGACAGTAATCGATGGACCAGCTTTAGGTGTGTTAACACACAAGGGGGGAGAGAAGAAACAGCCCATAGCCTTCCTGTCCAAAATCCTGGAAACTGATTCAAGGGGATAGCCTAATGTCTGCAGGCAGTTGCAGCAACTGCCACTTTGGTAGAAGAAAGCTGGAAACTCACTTTTGGAGGAGCGCTAGTAGTTAGTGCCCCCCCATCAAGTCAGAACTGTGTTAAACCAAAAGGCAGGGAGATGGTTAACAGATTCACGATTTTTTAAATATGAGGACATCCTGATGGAAAAAGATGACCTGGTGTTAGCAACAGACACCTGTCTAAGCCCAGCTACCTTCTTATGGAAGGGAAACCCCTAGACAAACGAGAACTAGAACATGACTGTTTAGATATCATAGAGTATCAGACCAAAATTAGACAGGACCTGAGAGATCTACGTTTACATGACGGGGATAGATTGTTTATAGATGTATCATCGAGAGTAGTGGAATGAAAAGGACACAATGGATAGACCAAACCTGTGAATTGTACGCATTAAATCAAGCTTTAAAACACTTAGTGAATCGGGATGGAACAATTTACATTGACTCTAAATATGCTTACGGAGTAGTCCATAAGTTTGGAAATATATGGCAAGAACGGAAACTAATCAATAGTCGGGGAAAGGAGTTAGTAAATGAAGAATTAATAGGAAAAGTATTAAAAAGATGGAATTACTCTGATAAATAGCTATAGTCCCTATACCTGGACATCAGAAGGGGAGTACTGTAGAAGCAAAGGGAAACAGACTAGCAGACGAAATAGCCAGACAGGCAGCTATGAACCGTCCAGAAACAAGGATACAGGTTCTTATACCCCTAATTGAATCTTTTGCCGTGAACTCCGTATACACGGAAGAGGAGGAGAAAGAGTTCCAAGAAATAGGGGCAACGAAGACAACTGAAGGGAAATGGATTCTCCCTGATGGGAGGGAATTGCTGAGTAAATCAGTCATGAGAAATATTTTGGCCACCTTACACCAAGGCAGCCATTGAGGCTCACAAGCCATGTGTGACAGAGTATTGAGGAAATATGGATGTAAGGAAATATATACGTTGGTAAAACAGATATGTGCAGGATGCATAACTTGTAAAAAGATCAATAAGAAAATAATAAAGGAAGGGCTCAAAGGAGGAAGGAACCCAGGAGTGAGACCTTTCCAAAGTATGCAGGTGGATTACACGACACTACCCCCAGTGGGAAAACAGAAGTACCTGCTGGCTTTAGTAGACCGCTTAACCGGGTGGGCGGAGGCTTTCCCAATGTCATCAGCCACCTCAAAAGGAGTGGTAAAAACCCTCCTTGAACATATCATCCCACGATATAGAATAGTGGGAAGTATATATTCAGATCAAGGTAGCCATTTTACTCCCAATATTCTACAAGAAGTAATGGCAAGATTAGAGATATGTTGGGAATTTCACACCCCGTGGCACCCACCCTCCTCTGGACGGGTGGAACGAATGAATCAGACCTTAAAGAAACAATTATCTAAGCTAGTGCTAGAAAATCGATTACCATGGACCAAACGTTTCCCTATTGTGCTATTACGTGTTCGGACTGCCCCAAGACATGAGATCTGGCTTTCTCCTTATGAAATGATGTTTGGATTACAATTTCTAGGAGGGAAAGGAGAGGTGCCTACAGCTGAGCTTAATGACAAGTTTATGAAAAACTATATTGTGGCACTTGGCTCTTCATTATCTTATCTCTGGAACAAAGGCCTGCTGGTGCAGACACCGCCACTCGAGTTTGCAGCACATCAGATAAGACCGGGTGATTGGGTCCGGATCAAGACCTGGAAAAATACCAAACTACTCCCGAGCTTGGAGAGAGCATTCCTAACCCTCCTGACTACTGAGATAGCCATCCAAACTGCTGAGAAAGGGTGGAGTCATCACACTCGCTTCAAAGGTCCTGTGAAAGCCCCATTGGCGGAGTGGCATGCTCATCCTACAGACAACCCTCTGAATGTTAAGCTGAGAAAGAGGGGATGAACTAAGATAAAAGACTCTTTTAATGTTTGATGATATATATTGTATTGATTGTAAGGGTTGTGTGGACTCACCTCTCCCTGGCACCTAAAAGATTAAGATAGGGTAATAGGCAGGGTTCAGAGATGGGTGGGAACTGGTACAGTAGTATAACGTTTGTAGCACTAACTGTTCAAGGAAACGGGAAAAATCACTTTACTCCTCTTTGCCAAAATTATGCCAAACAAGAGGGACATGCCGACTATTGGGTCTGTGCAGAAATTTCACACCATGGTGAATCAGGAATCCCCACCTGGGGTAATACCATTCACTAAAGAGGAATTGTACGATGTACAACAATTTGACTCGGGCTCAAAAAATACAAAGTGGGAATCTAAAAAGAGCACCTCTAAGTTGGCGGGATGGTTCCCACGACCGGCACCAAAAACTCAGGGTGATATCAATAGCTTCAGAATTTTCCCACTGAAAGGAGCGGTGAACACAAACTGTTTCTGTAATCAAAATGACATCGCACCCTTCCAATTAGGAAAATCATCTTGCGTCTACACCAACCAAGCCACTGCCACGAACACTCCCAAGTATTGAACGGGACAGATTGGGTTTGTGGTCTGAAGGCCTATCCATTTATTCCCGGGGAAAAATATGTTCCTGTGACCGAATGTGTGGAAATAAATGCATGTTATTAAATTGATGAAGCGTTGCCTCAAAACAAGAAACGCTGGAGTGGTTGCTGTTACCTTGCTTATATAGTCCCTCACCTCTGAATAGAAAACATGAGCCCAACCCGAGAAAGGAGAGGGAGATACGGCGTAAGACCCGAGAAGTCCCTGAAGGAGACCGTTTGCTGTGGACACTACTCCCAAACTACGACACTACAAGGGCAGGGGTGGAAATACAGAAACTGGCGGCTGCCTTTGAAATTTAAATAATTTTCAATGGGAGAAACTCAATCCCAGATATCAGCCATAGGCACTGAAATGATCGCAACAAGATGAACAGCTTTTCAGAATCGAATGGCTTTAGACTATCTCTTGGCCGAAAAAAGGGCAACCTGTGCGCTGATTGATAAGGAATGCTGCATCTTCATCCCAGACATCTTTTCCATAGTGGAAGAAAAGGCAGAAACAGTAAAGATAAAGATAATCAATATAACAGAAATTGCGGATGAACTCCGAAAAGATGAAAGATGGGAATGGGGTGACTGGGGAAAATAGTTAGCTAATTTTCATGTATTACTAATAATTGTAAGTTTACCTATAGGATTTAATGTGTTAAAATGGATAATGACTAAGCTGGTAATGTCTTTGGGAGGACAACAATCAATGATGGTCATGACCATAGCTCAAGCACAAGAAAGAGAGTGTGGTAGATTACTCCTCGAGTTTGAGAAAAGTCAAACTTAGAAGGGCAGAAATGACGAGATTGTGAACCTCTACATCCTAGGGTTAAAAGAGGGCAGAAAATAAAAATTGCAAAAACAACAAATGATAAAAGAAAAGAAATGGGATAGTTGTTAGAAATGGGGAAAAGTGTTGTTTTTGCAGATATAGAAAAAGCATACAGAAAAGGGGTACAGGAAAGAAATTATTAACTCTGTCGGTATTGAGGGAAACTAATCTACAATAATGGTCAATTAAATACTAACTTTGGTGTGAAATTATTGAAGGTTTCAAATAAGTTCAATAAGTTCTGTTTAAAAATTATGTTTTCAGCAAAAAGCTGAGATAACCGAAATGCTTGGTCAAGACAAAACGACACAAGTTAACGAAATGTCCGAGGATGGAATGGACCAGCAGAATTGATACAACATGTTAGAACAGATCTTGATGCCCCTATGGATAATGGAAAAGTGAAAAAGGAACATCAAGATACAATTTTAGCCTTGTGTCAGCATTTACAGAGGGGAAAATTGCCAACTTGGAAAGAAGAGGGCAATGGGCATGGAGCATAGATGTTCAAAAAAGGGAATAGGGATAACCCCGGGAATTACAGGCCAGTTAGTCTTACTTCTGTGGTAGGCAAAGTAATGGAAAGGGTACTGAGGGATAGGATTTACGAGTATCTGGAACGGCACTGCTTGATTAGGGACAGCCAGCACGGATTTGTGAAGGGTAGGTCTTGCCTTACAAGTCTTATTGAATTCTTCGAGGAGGTGACCAAGCATGTGGATGAGGGTAGAGCAGTGGATGTAGTGTACATGGATTTTAGTAAGGCATTTGATAAGGTTCCCCATGGTAGGCTTATGCGGAAAGTCAGGAGGCATGGGATAGAGGGAAATTTGGCCAATTGGATAGAAAACTGGCTAACCGGTCGAAGGCAGAGAGTGGTGGTAGATGGTAAATATTCAGCATGGAGTCCAGTTACAAGTGGAGTTCCGCAGGGATCAGTTCTGGGCCCTCTGCTGTTTGTAATTTTTATTAATGACTTAGATGAGGGAGTCGAAGGGTGGGTCAGTAAATTTGCAGATGATACAAAGATAGGTGGAGTTGTGGACAGTGAGGAGGGCTGTTGTCGGCTGCAGAGGGACTTAGATATGATGCAGAGCTGGGCTGAGGAGTGGCAGATGGAGTTCAACCCTGCCAAGTGTGAAGTTGTCCATTTTGGAAGAACAAATAAGAATGCGGAATACAGGGTTAATGGTAGGGTTCTTGGTCAGGTGGAGGAACAGAGGGATCTTGGGGTCTATGTACATAGATCTTTGAAGGTTGCCACTCAGGTGGATAGAGTTTGTAAGAAGGCCTATGGAGTATTATCGTTCATTAGCAGAGGGATTGAATTCAAGAGTCGTGAGGTGATGTTGCAGCTGTACAGGACTTTGGTTAGGCCACATTTGGAGTACTGTGTGCAGTTCTGGTCGCCTCACTTTAGGAAAGATGTGGAAGCTTTGGAGAGGGTGCAGAGAAGATTTACCAGGATGTTGCCTGGAATGGAGAGTAGGTCATACGAGGATAGGTTGAGAGTTCTCGGCCTTTTCTCGTTGGAACGGCGAAGGATGAGGGGTGACTTGATAGAGGTTTATAAGATGATCAGAGGAATAGATAGAGTAGACAGTCAGAAACTTTTTCCCCGGGTACAACAGAGTGTTACAAGGGGACATAAATTTAAGGTGAAGGGTGGAAGGTATAGGGGAGATGTCAGGGGTGGGTTCTTCACCCAGAGAGTGGTGGGGGCATGGAATGCGCTGCCCGTGGGAGTGGTAGAGTCAGATTCATTGGCGACCTTTAAGCGGCATTTGGATAGGTACATGGATGGGTGCTTAATCTAGGATAGAAGTTCGGCACAACATCGTGGGCCGAAGGGCCTGTTCTGTGCTGTATTGTTCTATGTTCTATGTTCTATGTTCTAATTAATTAGAAAGATTGGGTAATATAGGAGTCGGGAGAGATGACCTCACGCAACCCAAAGTTATAACTGTTGTAATTTGAATTTTTCTTCACTTCAATTGCTCCCTGCAATTGGGGTCATTTCTTGCAATATCGTAGAATAAATTGTCTCGATTGCAGCTTTGGTGGTCTCGTCTAAATTTTATTGAAATTTGTTTTTAACACCTGTGTGAGAAACAGAAAAGTATGTTGGTTTTGCAGAAAATTAACAGTGCTGGCAAGCTAAGTATTGCAATAATTAAAGCTCAATTATTAAGCTACTAGACATATAAGAATATGTGCCGTGGGAAAGAGGAATGATAAGCCCAGGCATAGAGACATCTGCAAGGAGATGGTAAGGCTAGCGAATCCTTATCCCCTGGGAAAAGAGGAACAAGGTGAAACCACAAACGTAACATGTAATAGGGGTTTTTGCAAGATGGTCAAAGAAGTATGTCGTATGCCCAAGAAATTGGAAATCAAGTTTAATTTATATATAAGGGAAGTCATGTAGCGACAGGTAAAAGATGATTGGATGTTAAGTGGGTGGGAGAGGTGACCTCATGCAGCTCAAAGGTATGATTGTACATGTATCCAAATGCTAATTTGCTCATTCGCTTGACAAGCTCATTTGCTTGGCAAAGCTTATGCAGCCCGTACTTGCATGTTTGTAAATAAATTCTCTTGCTTCCTGACTTTTTGGTGGTCTCGGTTAATTTTGATAATTGTGTTTCTCACAGATTTGGGGGCTCGTCCGAGATCCTAAGCTCCTGTCGCTCGGCATTCTTGGAGTGACAGAGAAGGTGCACCTCGCCGATTTCAGCGATCTCTGTTTTCCCTTGTTGCCGCAGCGGCTTTGGGCGAGCGTGATCGGGACGGAGAGACCCTGGAAACAAGACGAGAAGGGAGACTTGGCTGTTTCTCTCGTGTGACTCTTTTGTGCACAAGACCCGGGTCTTAAAAACTCTTAAGGTCTGAAACGAAGACGTATCCGGTCGACTAAGAGGTTTCCAGCGACCTTTAAGGCTGAGGGTTTCCAGCGACCTTTAAGGCTGAGGGTTTCCAGCGACCTTTGAGGCTGAGGGTTTCCAGCGACCTTTGAGGCTGAGAGTTGGCCCCGCAGGTTTCCAGCGACCTTGAGGGCCGGAGCCGTCACAACCAGGTAACTCTATGCACAGACCAACGGTAAGAAGAGAGGCCTTTAAGTACTAACTTGGTGGTCGAGGACTACTTTAAGTGGTCGGGGATGCACTTAAGTGGACGGGAATTGGCAAAGTAAAATTAAAAGTGAATAATTGGGCAAGTTGATCAGACGAGTAAGGTATCTACCTGATTCGTGCACCCAGCCTTAGACTGGTTATTAAGAGGGAAAGCACCCCCCCCCGACCCCATGGGAAGGTCAGGACCCTGATGTGCGTGTGGGAGAAGGTGACACTAGACCTCTGAAAGATCAATTTTAAATTAGTAGAAATGGGAGGCAAAGGAAGTTGACTGAGTAAGGATCGATCAATAAAAAGCGCTGGACTCGAGTATATACCACCAGACACTCCCCTGGGGAGAACGTTGCTAAATTGTGAAAATAATCCCCAGACACGGGGAAAGGATAGAACTGTGATGACAAATTATTGTTGTTTTGTTTGGACCCGTGAGAGTATAAATTTACCAAATGAATTTTGGCCCAAATAAGGGTCTGATGAAAGTTGGCTGTGTCAAGACTTAAATATATATGTTCATAGAAAACAAAATCAAGGCCAGCGGAAGTCTGATTATGCGACCTGTTGGGTGGGAAGTTCAAAAATCTCTATCCTGGTAGCGGCAGTAGAAGAGATAACAAAAAGATGGCAGAAATATGAGAATGACAGAAAGGAAGGGGAGAAGTACAGACAATAAGAGCCAGCCATTAGGAAAAGGCAGCAACTGGCAGGATGCTATTATTGCGGTAAAAATGGGGCATTTCAAACTAGAGTGCCCGAATTACCGAAGAGAAAAGAAAATTGTTTCCCTGAAGACCTTTGAGGGAAATAAGGAGGGTTTGGAAGTATGTTTGAGGCAAATGAGATCAATGGTGAAACAGAAAGAGTAGGGCTGTGATAAGACCACCGTCCAACTAGTTCCCTCGAGGGAAGTCTCTGTAGGTGACGATAAAATTGAATATGTTAATACACCACGAATTAGTAGTGAAGTAAGAACTTTTAAGAAAGAGATGAAAAGTTCGATAGCAGATCTGGCGGGACTGGCTGAGCAGTTAGATCAATTTCTAGAACCTAACTTATATACAGCAAGAGAACTGATGGCAATGTTAGGAACGTTATTCTCAGGAAAGGAGAGAGGTATGTTTAGGCGGACACTCTTAAAGGTCCGGTTTGAAACCAAATCGTGGCCAGTCATGCAAAAGAAACGACAAAAATTAGAAGGATGGGAACAGACTCAAGAATTCTAAGTTGTGAAATCATCCTTTTGGAGAGAGACGACCTGGTGTTAACAATAGACACCTGTTTGAACCCATTTACCTTTATGTGGAAGCGAGAGCCCCTAGACACAAGAGAAGTAGAATATTAGAACAGAACAAGAGCCGACATACAGGATATTCCTTTACATGAAGGAGATCAGCCGTTTATAGACAGGTCGTCTAGAGTAGTACAAATAAAAAAAAAGTCCAGAAAAATGTTCAAAAGCTAGAGGAGTTGTTGCGGGAAACTCAAAGTGTTTGTGAAACATGGTGTGTGTGTTTGTGAAACATGGTGTGTGTGTGTGTGTGTGTGTGTGTGTGTCTGTGTGTGTGTGTGTGTGTGTGTGTGTGTGAGAGAGAGAGAGAGAGAGAGAGAGAGAGAGCGACAGAAAGAGAGAGAAGCTGTACAGCTAGGAGAATGCTTTGTGATTCGGTTTGAATGTACATTTGTTTGCTGGTTATTAAATGTTTGTGCTTTGTTCACTGGAGTTTCAGATCCGGGACTGTTTTGAATCTGATTTCTATTGTGGAAATTTTAACATAATTTCTTTTAAGGTTAAGGATTTTACAGATTATGAAGTAAAAGTGAACACCTCTTCTTTTTACAGGACATGACTACCTTACTTTCAGTTTCTAACTAACCTCTTTTATCCTTACATGGAAGCGAATTATGGAGGACGGGGCTGCCTTGAAAGGGATTTGGCTATTCGAGTTGAAACTTTGGCTTGGATGGGCGGGCCTCTTTGTAACGCAGCCCTGGTTATTTCACGACCTGTAGCATTGTGATCGAACAATAATTGACCGGGAATACTTGGGAGGACTATATTTGGATTTGAATCGTAGACATAGTGAAAATAAAAGGAGAGATGGGGAGGAGATGTTAAGGGATCTGGTAGACAGAAACAAAGATAAAAGTGGAAAAAAAGACAGGTGGGATGTTATTTCTGTGGAAATAACAGTTACTTGAAGAGAAAGTGTCCAGATTTGAAAAAGGAAGTAAAGGCAATGCCGTGTATGAACATTGATGAAAATAGGAGTGTCAGGAGTTCCTGCCCCCAAGTACCCACCAGGAACCCTTAATAAAATTAAAGGGGGGACCTTACAAAGAGAAGGTAGTTTTCCTAGTCGATAAGAGTACAGCAAGATCATCCTTCAATTTTAAGCCCAAGGGAGTGGGAACAAAAAGGTTTTTTTGGATTATGACAGCAGTTTTGTGATGAGAGGTACGAATATCAGTTTTGAGCTCATGACAAGATGTGGCAACTAAATTGGGGATCAGATTAACGACAAATAGTGCTATGGAATCTGTTGGGGTTTTAAAAATGAATGTGCTCTAGCAAAACAAATACAGAAACAGAATGAGAAGTCACAGGTGACTGGTAAACAAACAGAACTGCGCGATTACAGCTGTTGGAATGTTTTGGTCACTTGTTGCGTTTTCCACCAGGAATTATACAATAATTAATAACTGGTGTCGGTTTGGGCTGGCACAATTGTTTCTTTATAGATTTAATCATTTGGTATTTGTGGTGGATCGATTGTGTTGACTTGAATTAGTATTGTCAGGATACCTTCACACATTTTGGGTGATCTGTCATATTGATTCATGATTAATTTAAAACCTGACTGCGTGCATTACTGGCCAGAATGTATGCGGGCAGTGACAGTAACAGTCTGATGGTGGAGGAGAGTAGGAAACTACTTATGGGGAGCTTTACTAGTTAGCACCTCACATCAGGAACGGACCATATTAAATTAGAAAGCAGGACGATGGCTCACAGACTAAAGGATTTTGAAATATGAGACAATCCTAATAAAGCAGAATGACATTGTGTTAGTCACGGACATTTGCTTGAATCCAGCTACATTTCTGTGACGGGGAGAGGGGAAGTACCTACAGCCAAATTTATTGATATGTTTCTGAAAAACTATATTGTACCTCTTGGTTCTTCATTGTCTTTTCTTAGGAATAAAGGTCTATTGGCATAGGCACCACCTTTAGAGTTCGCAGCACACCAGATAAAGCAAGGAGACTGGGTTCTGATAAAGACTTGGAAAGATACCAAACTACATCCAAATTGGGAAGGGTCGTTCCTCACTCTCCTGACTACCGAGACAGCAGTACGCGTACAGAAAAAGTGTGTAGCCATCACACTCTCGTTAAGGGTCCGGTAGACGCACCTACTCCCTCGGCAGAGTGGCAAGTTCATCCTACAGAGGACCCTCTGAAAATCAAGTTGACCAGAAAGACTGAATTGAAATAAGAGACTTTTAAAATTTGCTGCTATTGATTTAAAACTGCTGTTATTAATTGTAAGAGCTGTGTGGACTCATTTCTCCCAGACACCTGAAAAAGACGATAAATAAGAGAAGTAAACAGAGTAACGGGATGAGTATGGATACGAGGACTATCATAAAATGGGTAGCATGTCTCGAATTGCTAACTTCATCCTCTTAATGTTGAAGCTTTACGAAATAAGGTTGACGTGTTTAGTACTATTAAAAGTCCCTGAATCTGAATACCCGCAAGTAATAAAAAGTGATGTTTGCAGCCTAGTAGATTGCGGAGATGTAAAAAAACAGACAAAATACAGTTCCTTTGCAATTAATCTCCAGAACCAAATGCAGTCAAAATTAGGTATGACAGGGCCATCACCCGGCATCACAAGTCATAGAGATCCCTTTCGTCCGTCCCTAGAATGCACTGATAAGAAATGCAACCCGATATACCTCACTCTTAAAAATACCTCCTCTGAAGAATCCTTTCCTACTAGTTTAAATGCGAATTGGCCCCTCAGTAACAACCTTAGGATTTTAATGGAAGACCGAGGGGACGCTCTGAGGATATGCAAGAGTACGATGATTGGAAGGTACCCTGGCAAGTGTTTTATTGGATGCTGTCTCCGAATAATGGTAGAGAAGGGAAAACAAAAAGAACAAAAACCTTTTATCCCTAATGGTGACCCGAAATTGATAAAAGTTATAGAAGTTAAAGACTTAAGACAAACCATTGAAATAGAAACTGGATACAGGGAGACAAATGTCAAGGTAGAATGGGTGTTGATATATGGCAAAAAAAGTCTAAATAAAAGCAATTGCTATGCATGTGCTTCGGGAAGATCGATGACTCGAGTGGGTCCCTTTCCGCTCGGGTGGAAGCGAGATAAGACTGGTAAGTTATGCATGATAGCCCTGTACCAGAATGAGACGGCATGGGGAAACTCTACTTGTCGAACATTGATGTCGATGTTTCCTGTCTTAAAGAAGGGGGAATTGAGAAAATCTCCAACATTTGCGAATGTGGTTTGGAATGATACCTCCTGTGTAAAGAGGAATGGGAATGGTCAGTCACGATTTCTAGGAGACTTAAAGCTATGCGTGGAAGTTGAATCAGTCTCCGAGACAGAGTGGGGAAGTAACCATTCAGCCTAAAATATTCCCCGAGCGGATTTGTGGTGGTACTGGGGTGGAAAGGACCCACCATGCCCTCTAACTGGCGAGGCACTTGTGCAATTGTACAATTGTCAATTCCATTTACCTTGGCATTTGAGAAAAAGGAGGAGGCAGCAAAGAAGGATGAACGAAGTGAGAAATCGTTATTGGGTACTTCCTTTGATGACAGGATTTATCTAGTCACCATAGGGGTTCCCAGAAGGGTGCCTGACGAGCTTTGGGCTCGCAACCAGAGTGCAGCAGGTTTTGAATCATCCCTATTTTGTTGAATAACGATGAATAAAAATGTGGAATGGATATACTACATTTTTTATAACCAACAAAGATTTATTAAATATGCTAGAGATGCAGTCAAGGGAGTTGCTGAACAGCTTAATGCCATTAACTGTATGTCTTGAGAAACCAGACTGGCCCTAGACATGATCCTTATCGAAAAAGGTGGTGTATGTGCAATGTTAAAAGAAAGCTGGTGTACCTTTATTCTGAATAATACAAAATCTGATGGGACAATCACTCGTGCATTGCAATGATCAACCATCCTATCAGAAGAATTCATTAAAACTTCGGTCACGGGTGGGCCAGAATCAGGGTACAAGGAGTGGAAGGAGGTGATAGCTACTGTTCTCACCACTTTGAGGGTTGCAGCACAGTTGGCTGTTGTATTATACCTTGCATACAAGGCTTAACCCAACGAATAAGGAACTCCATCTCTGGAATAACAAAGAGAGGGACAATCTGGAGGAGATAGCTGTAATAAATGAGGATTTAGAAAACAGACAGCGAAGGGAAAGTCAGAGGCTGCTATATGAATTTGAAACCAGACTGTGAACCTCCGCTCCTAAACGGGAAAAAGAGGACAGAAAAATGCAAAAACAACAAATTGTGAAAGAAAAGAAATGGGGGAGTTGTGAGAAATAGAAAGGTATGTTGTTTTTGCAGAAAATTAATAATGCTGGCAAGCTAAGTATTGCAATAATTAAAGAATTAAAGCTCAATTGTTAAGCTACAAGACATATAAGAATATGTGTCACGGGAAAAGAGGAGCGATAAGGCCAGGCATAGAGCCAGCTGCAAGGAGGTGGGAAGTGTAGCGATCCCTTATCCCGTGGGAAAAAAAGGAACAAGGTGAAACCACAAGCGTAACATGTGATGGGGTTTTGCAAGATGGTCAAAGAAGTATGCCGTTTCCCCAAGAAAATAGAAATCAAGTTTAATTTAGATAAAAGGGAAGGCACGTAGCGACAGCTAAAAGATGATTGGATGTTACCGGGTTGGGAGAGGTGACCTCATGCAGCTGAAAGGTATAATTGTACATGTATCCAAATGCTAATTTGCTCATTCGCTTGACAATCTCACTTGCTTGGCAAAGCTTATGCAGCCCGTACTTGCAAGTTCGTAAATAAATCGTCTTGCTTCCGGACTTTTTGGTAGTCTCAGTAAATTTTGATAATTGTGTTTCTAATAACCTGTAACCAGCGCTACCCTCAGTCTGTTAGCATAGCGACAGGCTGCTCCATCAGTGAAACACTGAACTGAAATGAGAAAATCTCGGATGGATTGATTAATGATGGAATTTGATTGATGGATGAATTTGGGTGAAGGGATATTTCAGCACATTCTTCAGCTGCTGCCTGAACTTAGTCTGGTTCACAGCATAAATCGCGGTGTTTGTGCAGCAACTGAGGAGCTGCAGCATGAAGCCCAATTTCTGCACAAAGTAATGGAGATACACAGACCGATACCCAATCCACCACATCCGGTACCATAGAGAATACAGCATTAATGTTGACCATAACAGGATGAAATTGGCCGAGATCACAAACAGTAAAATGATGGATTTTGTTCGGTTTCTCATTTCTGTGTCCGATTGAGCGTTCCCATTGGTGTGAGCGCGGAGTCTCTTGCGGGCTCTGCTGGTCACTAAAATGTGTCTGACGGTGAGAACATTGAGCAGCAGAATCAGGAGAAATGGGACACATGGGGTTATAATGTGGTCGAGGAACTCGATTGTGACCCAGACACTGGAGAAATAAACAGCGAATGTTACATCACAAAACCAGGGCTCGTTCCCCAGCCCATACCAAGCCGTGAGCATAAAATACCAGAAAATGTTCTTTAAACAGCTCAGCACAGTCACTGCTCCCAGAACCACAGCCGCCGTTTTCTCACTGCAATATTTACTTTTCAGCTTCTGGCAACAAATGGCCACAAACCGATCAAAGGTGAAAGTGACGGTGAACCAGACAGAACAGTCAGTGGCTGCATAAAGCAGGACGGCATGGATATTACACACGGGGACGGAGTCCATCAGGAAATAAAACTGTTCCTCATAAACAATGGGAATGTGTCTCAGGATCAGGTCGAGGATAATGACCAGGAGATCCGCCGCTGCCATGGCCCCCAGGTAACGTCTGACACATGGAGCCAATCCACAATCTTTATAAAGCAGGACGTAGATGGTCACTATGTTAACTGTGAGGAAGGAAAACAAACCCATTATCCATCAGCCTGGAGGCAAAGGGACCCGTTTGATCGGGGACCCAGTGAGATTTTCAAGTATGTCCCTGTATTCAGGGATTTATTAAATTAATTGGAGCTGGAATGACAATTGGGAAGGTCTGAATTACTAACAAAAATGTGACATAAACCACAAGAAATCCTCCCTCCCCAAACACACAGTGACACATCCATAAGGACAGATGGTTTCTAGAACATTCCCACACACTCGATCACTCGACAGCAGACACAGGTCACTCCTTCCCAGTTCCTAATACGGAGAGTGGAAACGCTGCTGTCCTGAAGAATTCTCTCCCAGTTTCCTGAAGACAAACGGAGTTTGGGAATTTCTGTATTTTGGTCTAAATTGTGGTCGATCCTGTGTCGGGAATAAATGTAAACTCAGGGAAAACGTATTCACCCCTTTAACTGTCTGACGGGCGTTCGGAACATTGTCTCCTTCTCCCTGGAATGGAATCTCTTCCCTCGGGATCTTATCGTTTGTTCAATTCACTGCCGTCCGGCCGTTCACAAACAATATCAGGGACAGAACGGTCCGGGAAATGTCAGTTACAGAATGTTGGGGACAGAACGTTCCATTGAATGGCAGTTATCGAATGTTGGCGACAGAACGTTCCGGGGAATGTCAGTTATAGAATGTTGGCGACAGAACGTTCCGGGTAACCTCTTGACCTGTCCATCACATTTCCCCCCTACCCACCGCACCAACATGATGTACTGTGCCTGGACACACAGTAACATTAATGGGGTGAGAGACGGAGGGTCCAATCACAGGAATGGTACCTAAAAGCATTGCCAGATCAGCTGAAATTGTTAGATATACCACATTCTCAATCCACGGAACCAGCCCAGACACCATAAACCCAGAGGGAGATATCTGCTCACCGTGGAACACTGTGCAGACCAGGCCAGTGTACTGCTCAGTACAACCAAGCAATTTGTCCAGAGTGGAGCACTGCAGAGATCAGATCAGGGCATTGATCTATAAACATGGACCATATATCTGTCCAGCACTGGGAGCTGTGCAGACCACAGCACGGCACTAATGTGTGAAACTGAAATAAGTATACATCCAGCATAAGGAGCTACACAAACCACATCATTGCATTATCTATAAACCTCAACCGGACAGTCTGACCAGCATAGCGATCTGTGCAGTGATCACAAGTGAATTAATCTGTAAACCAGAAGCATTTACCCTCCCAGCATGTAGGCATGTGTACAACACCCCAGTGCATTGATCTGTAAACCAGGAGCAGTTACCCTCCCAGCATGTACAGCTATGTGCACCACTCCAGTGCATCGATCTGTAAACCTGGTGCAGTTACCCTCCCAACATTTCGAACTGCGTACACCACCCCAGTGCATTACTCAGTAACACTGTGTTATATCCCTGCCCAGCATGGGGAAGTTTGCACCCCATGCTGGAAGTGACGGAATGTGCAGCTCCCATCCATTTCCAGCTCCATATCTCCATTGTGCCATGACAAGGGGGTGCTGTGGGTGTGAACATCACTGCCAGAGAGAGAGATTGCGGGGGAAGCTGTTTAAATATCACCACTTGTTAGGGGTTTGGGGTATAGACAGAGACGGGTAGACTCAGAGATAGTGTCATGGAAGAATGTGTTCCCAGGTTTCAGGAAGCTGAACTGTAAACAATTCGATGGCATCCTGTAACATGAGCCCGTCTTCCCAGGAAAGATGGGAAAAAGGGATATTGTTGTGACGTCAGATGAGCATTTGTTCTGCACGTTGTAACTGGAATTGGTTTCAACAGAATCTATGACTCATTGGGCAGACGCTAACAATAATTTATCTTTGTATGAATTTCCTTGAGTGCGACAGAGGGATTACCTGCACGAGCCTGAGCTAAGTTGCTGGTGCTATCATATCGAACCCACCTCATTAACTACCCACCCTACCCCATGATGTCCGTCTCAGTCAATGCCAGCCCAATCCTCCCGCCCATCATGGCTGGAGGGACTCACAGTTGCCCAGGTGCCCCTGAATATTCTGTGATCCCTGACACTGGTGTCATCTTTAAGAAGCCAATGGGCACATATTTGAGCTTTCTATGTTAGGAGCTGCCCTGCGCAGTTTACCCCGAGCATGACAGATAAGGGGCAATTACACCATGGTTTGTCAACAAGGGAACGGAGGTCCTGGTGGATGGGCTAGACCAGAGGGGGTCCATTCTCTTCCCAGAAGTGGCCACACCACCAGACCCACCGAGCATAGTCTGAGCTCACCACCCAGCTCAGTGCAGTATCTGCGGTCTGAAGAAATGTCCAGCAATACAGGACAAGCATCAATAATTTTCCCCACTCTGTCAGGATAAGGGTCACTGCATTCTCACTTCTCCCCCACACTCACTGTTTATCTGTTACAGCACCGACCCCCGAACAAGCCTCATGCTCCACCACACTCACTACTGCATGCAGCACCTTCTCACTCTCTCCCTGTCTCTCTCTCTCTCTCTCTCTCTGTCACCCCGTCCACTTTACCCCCACATCAATAACACTGAATTGCTACAACGCTGTCGACAGACTCCCTCTCAAATCCTCACCATTAACCATTACCTCCACCTACACTAACACTAACAGCAAGGCCACCCACTCCCACCCTCACTCCAGCCCTCCCTTTCTCCCATTCCAGGAGAAATAGCCTGGAACAGGACAGAAAGGGCCAAGCTGGGTGGTGGAGTGCCCGATACCCGTTCCCTCACCCCCCTCCACCTGCCATTTGGGGAGGACCCTGGTACGAGCCAGAGAGGACCGGGACACCTCGTGTGGAGATTTTGAAACATCCACTTCCCACCGACCGAGTAAGTAGCAATGTTCAGTGAAGGGCAATTCTCACTTTAAACCCACTGGCAGCTCTGTTTTCCCCCGGCACAACTTAGAAGCTGTGGCCCTGATGCCATCTCCCTTTTGTGTCGAGCTGGTACAAATGGAATCCCCACGGTCTCGGTGGGCAGGAGGGTGGGCTCACAACACATCGTCACCACCACCTCCCAGGAAGGGAGCATGGAGAGTCCCTCCTACACATCCCCCTGTAAATAGCTCAGATACTGAAACTAATCTGTGATAGTTACTGCTCTCCCCACTTGTCCTGATATCTTCAATAATCTGTGCTCATATACACCCAGCGCTCTCTGTTCCTGCAGCCCCTTTATAATGGCACAGACTGTTTTATATTGTCTTTCATTGTCTTTCCTACCAAAGTGTATCACCTCAAACTGCTCTGCACTGATCCCCATCTGCCATAAACCTGAACACTACACCAACGTGTGATTGTCCTGTTAGAGTTCCACACTGTCCTCCATAGACTTCAGAGTTCTTCCAGGTTCGGTGCCATCTACAAACATTGAGATTGTTATAGCGTCACAGTCCCCATGAAACAACTGAAATCCTGCCCCAAACACACGAGTGTGAGCAAGTGAAATACTGATATATTCCCACGGACAAAGTCGAATAATGACATACTGGCAATGGAGCAACAAATGTCCTGACACACACCAGACGGAGCGAATGAAATATTGACAAATCACAGAGCAAGAGAAATCCGGATAGGTCCCACTTATCGATATTCATCAGGGTATAATGGGATGAAGTTGAAAGTGTGTACTGTACCTTCAAGAGAGAGGGAATGCTGTTCTGAACTGAGAGCTTACAAGCACCTGTGGTATGAGAGGATGGCAGACCCAGAAACAGTATATTGCTATAGAGCTGGAGTCGGGTAATAAGAAGTTCAGAGAAAGAGAGTCCCAGAGTTTGCATAGTTGATGTAAAATGTTCACTTTCGGAATGAAAAAAATAAATTGTATTTTTTATTTAAACAGTGGAATTTGGCAGATCTGTCACTCATATTTTAACAGTTTACGAGGCGAATTGAGCATTTCTTTATGTTTCATTTAAATTACCAGATAAGCTTCCGCCGTGTCCTAACCTTTCCCGTGTGTGTATATCTGTGTGTCTCTGTGTGGGGCAGGTCTGGCAGTCTCTGTGGTGCTTAAAGTGATGCAATGCCACCCTCTGCTAGCCTCCACACGACTCTGCACAGGCATTGGCAGAGGGTGAAAACCAACAGGGATTCATTCAGAGATGGGGAGGGAGAGGACAGCTGCCCACAGCAATATCCAAACTGATGTTTTATCCATGGACTGATCTAAATATCCTTTAAACGTTGTAACTGTCCCTGCTTTCACCACTTCCTCTGGAAGTTCATTCCACACAGAAGCCAGCCTCTGTCAAACATTATTACCACTCATGACTTTCGTAAATCTTTTTTCCTCGCACTTTAAAAATCCCTCAGTTTTGAATCCTCAACTCTAGAGAAAAGGCATCAGTCCTTCAGCTTCTCTGTAACCTTCATTATTTTATAAACCTCTGTAAATTTACTGCTTAATCTCATATTCTTTAGTGAAAAAAGTCCCAGCCAATCCAGCCTCTCCTCATAGCTCACTCCCTCTTTCCCAGCAACATCCAGGTTAATCTCTTCTCAATCCTCTCCAGTTTAATAATATCAACGTCAGTAATATCAAAGTGAATAGTCAAGGTATTTTCTAAGGGTACGGGGAGTCCAAAACTAGAGGACATAGGCTTGAGGTGAGTGGGGAAACATTTAAAAGTGACTTAAGGGGCAGCTTTTTCACCCAAAGGGTGGTGTGCCTATGGAATGAGACGGCAGGGTGACCAGAAGAAGTCTCACCAATGTCCTGTACAACTACAACATGACATCCCAATTCCGATACTCAAAGGTCTGTCCTATGAAGAAAAATGTGTTAAACACCTTCTTAACCACACTATCTATATGAGATGCAAATTTAAAAGAATTAAACCTGACGGCCTAGGTTTCTGTACTACAGCACTGCCAAAGGCTCTACTTTTAATTGTATAGGTCCTGCTGTTGTTTGATTTACCAAACCCAATACCTCGCATTAATCCAAACTAAACTCCATCAGACACCCCTCAGCCCAGTGAATGATATTACTGTCACCTCACCCTCCCCCTTCTATTTTAAAACACCCATCCCTCTCCAGGATGCCTGCACACTCCGGCCTTGATTTTCACAAAGACCCTGAGCTTGGGTTGCCTTGTGTGGTTAGGGGGAGGAGGGACAGATTGCAGAGACAGTCAGTGGGGAGGAGAGGCTGGACAGTAATCACCGGCCAGGAAGAGGGGAGTCGTACGTGAGAGTTAGGTAAGATTCATCGGTGTTTTGCGGTCAGAAATTAAGCTCTTCCTTCGTCTCTTGTGTTCAGTAATAAATATTCATTTGAGACCCTTCATTTGGCAGACTGTGAGTGCAGGATTTCTTTCCTTAATATTGCAGACTACAGATAATAGCGATTAAAGATATTTATAGTTAATTTCGATGGCACAGCACGTACACTCAATATCCTACAGTTGAGACCAATATCTTGCATTTGTTTAATAACGCAAAGTGTTTTCTGTAGTTCAGTAATTGTAACCTGTTTATAATAAATCAACACCGAGCTGAAAGTGGGCACTAAAATATGATCCAAAATCTGGGTATGGTAGTGTAGTGGGTAGTGTCCCTGCCTATGAGCCAGAGCTCTGGATTTGATTATAATTCCTGAACTTGTGTGATAGTGTTTCTAGCTCTGGGGTAGAAGGCCTGGATTCAAGTCCTGCCTGTTGCAGAGGTATGTCCCAGCATGTCAGGACAGTCTGATGAACAAACACACAAGAGAATACTGTTACAGCTTCATGGGTATTGCTGAGTGATGCTAGTGTCCCTGCCTCCAGGCACAAAGGTCCAGGCATAAATGTCACAGAAGTGTCTCATGATACGTCTGAACAAACTGATTAAAATGAATTTAGAATTGCGACTTGATGGAGAAGGAAGAGGTGTCAGTATTGCATTTCAGAATTTTGGCCCAGGATGACTGAAAGTACAGCCATTCGTGTTGACTGGAATCACATTTTGCAGCAGTAAAGGTTAATAAAATCAAAATGGCCATGTATAGGGTGAGTAGTCAGGGGTTTTTCCCCAGGTTAAGGGCGTACAAAGCTAGAGGGCTTTGGTGGAAAGTGAGAGGGGCAAGGTTTTGAGGAGGCCTAAAAGGCACCATTTCACACAGAGGATGTTGTGCGTATGGAATGAGCTGCTAGAAGAAGTGGTGGATGCTGGTACAACTACAGCATCTTGGTACTGAGAGACATGGCGATCTTTTCCATCAATTTCTGTATTTCTTTAAAAAATGCATTCAGTTTAACACAAGTATTCTGAATAAATTAAACATTTTTATTTTTTAATGACGCAGGGACATATAAACATATCTTCAAATTGACCAAGACTATTTTCTGCTCAGGGTATTGCTCTGTGTATGACAGCAGAAATGATGCACCTACATGGAACAGGGAATGTGATGGAGACAAGAAGGAATGGCCTATTGCACTCTCTCTCCTTCATTGTTCCTCATCACAGCAATGTGTGCGAGCTAAAACAAAATCTCTACAGTCATCGTTACCATTCTTATTTTTATGGAATCCCTGCAGTGTTGAAACAGGCCCTTCGACCCAACAAGTCCATACCAACCTTCCCAACCCATTTCCCTATATTTATCCCTGACTATTGCACATACCCTAGAAATCCCTGAACACTACAGACAATTTAGCGAGACCAACCCACCTAACCTACACAGTTTGTGGTAGGAAACTGGATCACTCATTAGAAGCTGACAGAGACAAGGGGAGAATGTGCAAACTCTACATAGACAGTCACCCAAGGCTGAAATCGACCCCAAGTCCCTGGTGCTGTGAGGCAGCAGTGCTAACCACAGTGCTACCCTTTGGATGATCCCGAACCAGAATTCACTGGAATCTACTCACTGCCTAAAGCAAAGGGAATTCAGCCAAATCCAAACTCTCCCAGAATGAAATCCCATTGCTAGCAGCTTGTGTGAGTACAATGTCTTCAGAAGCAGAATAACGTTTTGGACAATCTCACAATAGTTCCTTTTTCATGAGTTCCAATAATATTTGGACCAAGTTCTGTCAAGTTAAGATTGCAAAGTGTGTGTGTGTGTGTGTGTATGTGTGTGTGTGTGTGTGTGTGTGTGTGTGTATGTGTGTGTGTGTATGTGTGTGTGTGTGTGTGTGTGTGTGTGTGTTTGTGTGTGTGTGTGTCAGCATTTTTAGAAAGGGAAATATTGATTATATATTTGCAATACCCAAACAGTTTGTCATTCATCTTTCCATCATAGTTTGACTAACATTGCTCTGGATCATAAACGTGTTGCTTCAGCAGATTAAAGAAACTAGCCTGACTTGTTGCTAAAACTGACTCTGACCCAGTCTGAGACCAATATGATTGGCCATATCACCGAACTAGTTCTATTTAACATTTGTTGTGAGCAGTGGAGGAGTGGGACTAGAAAAGGAAACAGTGACCCAAAAAGCCGGGGAACAATAGACCGCTGAGCCAGATGTCAGTGTTGGGTAAGTTGTTGGAGGGGATTCTGAGGGACACGACTGACATACATTTGGGAAGGCAAGGGCTGATCGGAGGAGACAACGTTGCTTTCTGCATGGGAAATCATGGCTCATTAATTTGGTTGAGTGTTATGAAGAGGTGACAAAGAAGATTGATGAAGACAGTATGGTAGACATTGTCTAAATGGACTTCAGCAAGGTGTTCATTTAAAGAACAAAGAGCAAAGAAAATTTACAGCCCAGGAACAGGCCCTTCGCCCTCCAAGCCTGAGCCGATTTAACTGTACTGTCTAAATCTGTCGGCCAATTCCTAAGCATCTGTCTTCCTCTGCTCCCCACCTACTCATGCATCTGTCCAGACTCATCTTAAATGAATCGACCGTGCCTGCCTCTACCACCTCTGCGAGCAACGCGTTCCAAATGTCCACCACCCTCTGTGTGAAATACTTACCGCGTGTATCCCCCTTAAACTTTCCTCCTCTCACTTTGAAAGCACGACCTCTCGTTATGGAATCCTTCAAACTGGGAAAACGCTTGTCTCTGTTCACCCTGTCTACACCCTTCATGATTTTGCAATCCTTAATCAGGTCCCCCCCCCCCCACCATCTCCTTTTATCTAGTGAAAATAAACCTAACCTACTCAGCCTCTCTTCATAGCTAGTACTTCATTCTAATTGGTCGACAGATTAGTAAGTTTCAGTGACATAAGATACAGAAGAAGCTCGTAAGAAATGGCTTGAAGGAAGAGGGATTTTTTTCAGCCTGGAAGCTTTTCAGCAGCAGTGTGCTAAAGAATCAATACTGAGTTCACTGCATTTCATCATTCATGTAAAGGATTTAGATGTGATTATAGGGGCAATAGTTAGTAGGTATACAGATGACATCAGAAAGGTGGTGTAGTAGATTATCTCAGAGCACAACGAGACCCCAAATACATGGGACAAAGGGACAAGGAGTAACAGATGAAGTTTGATTTAGATAAATATGAACCTTTGCATTTTGGCAAGGCAAATCAGGGCAGACATTATATTCTTCATGGTCAGGTCCTGGGGCATGTTGTGAAACAAAGGGGCATAGGGCTGCAGGTGCATTGTTCCTTGAAAGTGGAGTCGCAGGTAGACAGAATGGTGCAGAACACATTTGGCACATTTGCCTTAATCAGTCAGAGCATTGAATATAGGAGTTGTGGTGGCATGTTGTATCTGTACAGGACGTTGGTGAGGTCACTTCAAGGATACTGCGTACAACTCGGTTTTCTGCAGAAATGACTTACACGGATGTTCCAGGACTGGAGGTTTGAGCTTTAAGGAGAGGTTGATTAGGTTGAGGCGTTTCCCCCGGAGTGTCAGAGGCTGAAGGGTAACATTACAGAGGTTTATAAAACCATCAGGGACATGGATATTCTGAACAGCCACGTTCTGATCTCCAGGGTAGGGGAGTCCAGAACAAGAGGGCATAGGGGGAAGGTGAGAGGGCGAATGATTTAGAAGGGACCTGAAGATAAACGTTTCTCACAGAGAGTGGTGTGTGTACAGAAAGTGCTGTCAGAGGAAGTGCTGAAGGTGGTTACAATCGCACATTTTTAAAGGAGTTGAAAGAGGAGGGATATTTACCAAATGCTGGCAAATGGGACGAGATCAGATTTGATATCTGATCGGAGTGAACAGATTGGACTAACGGGTCTGTTTCCGTTCTGCATGACTCTCTGAGTCGGATGACGAAAAATTCTGAAAGGGCCATTCAAGTGGGAATTCTCTTCACTGGAAGTTTATTGTGCCTCTATGTTCACATTGATTGAAAGCTGCATTAATAAATATTTGACAGAGAAGTGAGTCACGGATATTAGGATACAGACAGGAAAGTGGGGCTGAGACCCCAAACTGATCAGCCACAATCTTAGTTCCTGGTGGAGAAGGGTCAAAATATCTAATGACCCACTCCTGTTCCTCAGTCCCATGTTTCTGTGTTCCATTCAGCCCCCATACCTGCTAGACAGGAACAGTTGGAGGCCACTTACTTCTATGACCTAGTGCACAGAAAAAGAGGATACCATTCAGCCTCTCAAAACTGTCACACACGCTTTGAAGTGATTTGGGAAATGTAATTGGAAAAAGGCCCCACATCTCTCTTTAAAGAGCTTCCCCTATCTGCAACTTGTGCTTCAGTTGTTGGTCACGTTGTAGACCCAGATTCACTGTGAGTACAGCCCATATACCTCACCCAGAGATGGCTCACAAAATCATCTGCTCTTCCTGACTGCAATATTCAAAAACATAACATTCATGAAAATAACACCCACTAACTTTCCAATAACAGAATGTGAGAACATCAGAAACAGGGGCAGGTCATTCACTCCCCAAGCCTGCCTTGCACTTGACTAAGATCATGACTTATCTGCTCCTGGTCTCAAATCATCTTTCATACCCAATTCTTCATAGCCCTCACCTCCCTGACAGTTCAATATCCATCGACCTCCTCTTCGAATACTTTCAGTCATCTAAATCCCAGAACACTCATGAGAAGTGAAATCCTGACATTCAATACCACCTGTTTGAAGAAAACCCTTGGTGCTCCTATACCATGGCCTATTGATATGAATAAAAGAAGTTGACACAAGGGGTCAGGTAAAAATGAAAGGCCCTGATATCAAGGCAGTGGTTAACTTCAGCTGGCATCAAGGAGCTTAACAAAACTGCACTTAATGGGAATCAAAGTAACCTCTCCAGTGTTTGGAGTCAAACATGGCACAAAGGAAGATGTTCATCATCTCAGTCCTGGGTCACCTCTGTGCGAAATCCTCAGGGTAGCTTCCTCCTCACAAACAGCTTCAGCTGCTTCATCAATGTCTCCCCACCCCCACCCTCCCCACCATAAGATCAGAAGTGGGGATGGTCACCGAACATTCCACAATGTTCAGAACATTTTGTTCCCCGTCAGCTCCTGAGCTGGTCTGTGTCCGTGTGCAGCAAGACCCGGACACCATTGAGACTTGTGCTGTTAAAGTGTCAGTAACATTCATGTAACAGCACTGCCTGACACTGCACATTGCCACAATAAAATAGAGTTCATTCTGCATCTCATGCTGGTTTCACAGGAATATGAGGAAGCCATTCAGCCCATTGACACTGTTGGAGAAGAACAGGGACAGCCCATTCAGTGCCTCCAGCCTATTACTCAGGAAGAGAAGGAGTCTCGTGTGATGGACCACACCAGAGCGCCTGGAAAATATTTGAAGGCGGTAGCCTAGACTCTTTTTTTTATTTTAATGGAAATGTAAAGTGTCTGCTCTAGACGCAATGTGACTGGTCAAAGTACTTGGTGTGAAGCAAAACACCATTTATTGAAACACGAAAGATAAAATGAAACCAAAGAAAGAGGAATCTAGAATAACTTAATTCTATTGTACAATTTAACAGAATAATAGACCTAGGAACTATTACTAATGAACTGTTCCAATATAGGAAAATCACATAAACACAGCCCCTGGCAGAAAGGAATATTCAGACACAGATTGTCACAAACATTTCTCTAATCCAGGAATTAAAAACAGCACCAAGAGAAAACTCAGGGAAAGTAGCAGGAGACATTCACTGAAGCTTTCAACTCTGTGGAGACCCCAAGAGTTTCTGATGTTACTGAGAAACCAAAACACAGAGATCCTAATCTGTGAGAGCTGGCCACATCCATTCAGGCTGCATTAAAATAAACAGAAGGTCTCCCTCGTTGTTTACTCGAGTGGTCTTAACTATCAAGCATCAGTCACCTTCCTCGCTCTGTCAGGATAATGGTCACCACATTCTCTCTGCTCCGTCACACTCACGGTATATCTGTTATAGCACCAACCCCCGAATAAGTCTCCTGCTCCACCACTGTCACTGCTACATGCAGTACCTTCTGTCTCTGTCTCTCTCTCTCTCTCTCTCTCTCAGTCTCTCCCCCTCCCCCTCCCTCCCTCTCTCCCACCATTTTGCCCCTCTACACTAATAACGCTGCATGGATACAACACTGTGGATTGACTCCCTCCGGACACATCACCATGAACCTGTCCCCCACCTACACCAGAACTAACAGCAGGGCCAACCATTCCCACCCTCACTCCCACCCTCCGTTCCTCCCATTCCAGGAGAAACAACCCGGAATAGGACAGAAAGTGCCAAGCCGGGTAGTGGAGTGCCCGATATCCGTTCCCTCCACCCCCTCCCCCCGCCATGTGGGGAGAACCCTGGTAGGAGCCGGAGAGGACCGGGACACCTCGTGTGGAGATTCTGAAACATCCACGAGTAAGGAGCAATGTTCAGTGAAGGACAATTCTCACTTTGAACCCACTGGCAGCTCCGTTTCCCCCCGACACAACTTAGAAGCTTTGGCCCTGATACCATCTCCCTTTTGTGTTCAGCTGGTCCAAATGGATTCCCCACGATCTCATCACCACCAGCTCCCAGGAAGCGAGAACGGAGAGTCTCTCCTACACTTCCTCCTGTAAATAGCTCAGATAATGCAACTAATCTGTGATAGTTACTGCTCTCCTCACTTGTCCTGACATCTTAAACAATCTGTGCTCATATACAGGCAGCGCTCCCTGTTCCTGCAGCCCCTTTATAATGGTACAGCCTGTTTTAAACTGTCTTTCTTTATCTTTCCTACAAAAGTGCATCACCTCACATTGATCCCCATCTGCCATAAACCTGAACAGTACACCAATGTGTGATGGTCCTTTGTCCATAGACATCAGAGTTATTCCAGGTTCGGTGCCATCCACAAACATTGAGATTGTCATAGCGTCACGGTATCCATGAAAAACTGAAATCCTGCCCCACGTACACGAGTGTGAGCAAGTGAAATACTGATATATTCCCAAGGACAGAGTCGAATAATGACATGATGTTAATGGAGCAACAAAAGTCCTGACACACGAGACAGAGTAGATGACATATTGACAAATCACAGAGCAAGAGAAATCGGATAGGTTCCACTTATCTATATTCATCAGGGTATAATGTGACGTATTTGAAAGCGTGTACCATACCTTTAAGAGAGGGTGAATGCTGTTCTGAACTGAGAGCTTACAAGCGCCTGTGGTATGAGAGGATGTCAGACCCAGAAAAACTATATCGTTAGAGAGCTGGTGTCGGGTAATAAGAAGTTAAGAGAAAGGGGTCTCAGAGTTGTGAATAGTTGATGTAAAATGTTCACTTTCAGAATGAAAAAATAAACTGATGTTTTCATTTAAACTGTGGAATTTGGCAGATCTGTCACTCATATTTTAACAGTATACGAGGTCAATTGAGCAATCTGTGTGTTTCATTTAAGTTACCAGATGAGCTTTACGCAGTGCCCTTACAATTGCTGTGTGTGTATCTGTGTGTCTCTGTGTGGGGCAGGTCTGGCAGTCGCTGTGGTGCTAAAGTGATGCAATGCCACCCTCTGCTGGCCTCCACACGCCACTGCAGAGGCATTGGCAGAGGGTGAAAACCAACAGGGATTCATTCAGAGAGCGGGAGGGGGAAGGCAGCTGCTCACAGCACCATCCAAACTGATGTCTTATCCATGTACTGATCTAAATGTCCTTTAAACGTTGTAACTGTACCTGCTTTCACCACTTTCTCTGGAAGTTCATTCCACACGCAAGCCAGATTCTGTCTAAAATAATTACCTCTCATGACTTTTGTAAATCTTTTTTCCTCGCACCTTAAAACATCCCTCAGTTTTGAACCCCCACCTCTCAGGAATAAACATTAGCCCTTCAGCTTATCTGTACCCCTCATTATTTTAGAATCCTCTGTAAAGTTACTCCTTAATCTCATGGTCTACAGCAAAAAATGTTCCAGCCTTCTCAGCCTCTCCTTATACCTCAATCCGTCCTTTCGCAGCAACATCGAGGTTAATCTCTTCTGAACCCTTTCCAGCTTAATAATATCAAGGTCAGTAATATCTAAGTGAATAGTCAAGGTATTTTCTAATGGTACAGGGAGTTCCATAACTAGAGAACATAGGTTTAAGGTGAGAGGGGAAACATTTAAAAATGACCTGAAGGGCAGCTTTTTCACCCAGAGAGTGTTGTGCCTATGGAATGAGCGGGCAGGATGACCAGACTGGACACAGTATTCCAGAAGGGGTCTCACCAATGTACTGTACGACCACAACATCACAACCCAATTCCGATACTCAACGGTCTGACCAATGAAGACACGTGTGTTAAACACCTTCTTAACGGCACTATCTATATGAGATGCAAATTTTTAAGAATTATACCTGACGGCCTAGGTCTCTGTTCTACAACATTGCCAAAGGCCCTACTTTTAATTGTACAGGTCCTGCTGTTGTTTGATTTACCAAATCGAATACCTTGCATTGATCCAAACTAAACTCTACCTGCCATCCCTCAGCCTAGTGTGTGATATTACAGCCACCTCACACTCCGCCTTCAATTTTACAATACCCCACCCATCTCCAGGATGCCTGAACACTCCAGCCTTGATTTTCACAAAGACCCTGAGCTTGGTTTGCCTTGTGTGGTTAGGGGGAAGAGGGATAGAATGCAGACACAGGCATTGGGGAGGAGAGGCTGGACAGTAAGCAGCGGCATGGTTTTAGGAAAAGGGCAGTCGCACGTTAGAGATGGGTAATAGTGATCGGTGTTTTGGGACCAGAAATGAAGCTCTTCCTTCCTCTCTGGTGTTCAGTAATAAATATCCATTTGAGACCCTTCATTGTGCAGAGTGTGTCTGCAGGCTTTCTTTCCCTAAAATTGCAGACTACAGATAATAGCCATTAAAGACGTTCATAGTTAATTTCGATAGCATAGCATGTACACTCAATATCCTACAATTGAGACAAATATCTTGTATTTGTTAACAATACAACGTGTTTTGTGTAGTTCAGTAATGGTAACCTGATTATAATAAATCCACACCAATCTGAAAGTGGGCACTAAAATATGACTCAAAATCTAGGTATGGTGGTGTAGTGGGTAGTGTCCCTGTCTCTGAGGCAGAGCTCTGCATTTGATTCCAATTCCTGAACTTGTGTAGTAGTGTTCCTTGCTCTGGACTGGAAGGCCTGGATTCAAGTCCTGCCTGTTGTAGAGGTATGTCACAGCATGTCAGAACAGGCTGATGAACAAACACACAGGCAAACACTGTTACAGCTTTATGGGTATTGCTGAGTGACGCGAGTGTCCCTACCTCTGGGTACAAAGGTCTAGGTGTAAAGCCCACAGAGGTGTCTCATGATACATCTGAACAAACTGATTAAAATTGATTCAGAATTGTGACTTGATGGAGAAGGAAGAGGTGTCAGTATTGCATTTCAGAATTTAGACCCGGGATGACTGAAAGTACAGCTGTTCGTGTTGATTGGAGTCACAATTCGCAGCAATAGCGGTTTATAAAATCAGAATGGTCATAGATAGGGTGAGCAATCAGGGTTTTTTCCCCAGGTTAGGGGCGTCCACAACTAGAGGGCATTGGTGGAAAGTGAGAGGGGAAAGGTTTTGAAGAGGCCTCAGGGGCACCTTTTCACACAGAGGGTGGTGTGCGTAAGGAATGAGCTGCCGGAGGAAATGGTGGAGGCTGGTACAACTATAATATATAAAAGGCATCTTGATGCTGACAGACTTGGGGAGCTTTTCCGTCCCTTTCTGTATTTGTTAAAAAAAAACATTCATTTTAACACAAGTATTCTGAATACATTAAACGTTTTATTTTTTCATGGTGCAGGGCCGTATAAACATATCTTCAAATCGACTGAGACCGTTTTCTGCTAAGGGTATGGCTCTGAGTATGACAGCAGCAATAATGCACCTACATGGAACATGGAATATGATGGAGATATAGTTTGGACAATGTACAAGGAGACTTCACATAGTCCAGTTTATGAGAGGATAACATTATTGTGTGATTCAACTCAGAGAGGGAGAAAATGTCATCTGCCCGAGAAGAAACGGCCTATTGCACTCTCTCTCCTTCATTATTCCTCATCACAGCAATGTGTACAAGCTAAAACAGAACTCTGTTGTCATCGTTACCATTCTTATTTTTCTGGAATCCCTGCAGTGTGGAAACAAACCCTTCAGTCCAACAAGTCCATACCATCCTTCCAAAGAATAACCTTCCGCGGCCCGTTCCCTTTCTGTTAACCCTGACTAGTGCACCTAAACTAGAAATCACTGAAGACTATAGACTATTTGACCAATCTACCTGAATTATAGAGCTTTGGACTGTGGGAGGAAACTGGAGCACCCATCAGAAGCTCAAACAGAGAAGGAGAGAAGGTATAAACTCCACATAGATAATCGCCCAAGGCTGGAATTGAACCCAAGCCCCTGATGCTGTGAGGCTGCTGAGCTACTGTGCTACCCTGGAACCTCCTGACTGCTTAATGCAAAGGTAATTAAGTCAATGCCAACTCTCCCAGGATGAAATCTCATTGCTCGCAATTTGTGAGTAGGATATATTCAGAAACAGAATAACACTTTGGACAATCTTTCAATTTTTCCTTTTGTCATGAGTTACACTAATATTTGGACAAAGTTCTTTCAACGTGAAATTGCAGAGATTTTGTTTATTGTGTGTGCGTGTATGTGTGTGAGTGTGTGTGTGTCAGTGTTTTTAGAAAGGGAAATATCGATTCTTTATTTGCAATATCCAAACAGATTGCCACCATAGTTTGAGTAACATTGCTCTGGATCATAAACGTGTTATTTTATCAGATTAAAGAATCTAGCCTGACTTGTTGCGAAAACTGACCCTGACCCAGTCTGAAATATCATCGGCCATGTCACCAATCTGGTTACATTTAACATTTGTTGTGAGCAGTGGACCAGTGGAACTATAAAAGGAAACAGTGACTCCAAAGTCCGGGGAACTATAGACTGGTCAGCCTGAAGTCAGTGGTGGCTAGGTTTTTGGAAGGGATTCTCAGGGGCAGGATTTAAATACATTTGGGAAGGCAAGGGCTGGGCAGGGTAGACAACGTGGCTTTCTGCATGGGAAATCATGTCTCATTAATTTGGTTGAGCTTTTTGAAGAGGTGACAAAGAAGATTGATGAAGGCAGTTTCGTAGACAATGTTTATATGCACATCAGCAAGCTGTTCATAATATTACGATTGGTAGGCAGATTGGGAAGTTTCGGTCACATGGGATACAGAGGAAGCTAATCACAATTGTCTTGACGGAAGAGGGGTATTTTTCAGACTGGAGGCTTGTGAGCAGCAGTGTGTTGTAAGAATCAGTACTGAGTTCACTGCATTTAATCACTTATGTAAAGGATTTGGATGTGAATATCGGGGCCGTAGTTAGTAAGGTTACAGATGACATCAGAAAGGTGGTGTAGTAGATTATCTCAGAGTACAACGAGATCACAATTAGATGGGACAAATGAGCAAGGCGTGCCAGATGAAGTTTAATTTAGATAAATACGAGGTTTTGCATTTTGGGAAGGCAAACCAGGGCAGAAATAATACACTTAATGGTAAGGTCCTGGGGAGTGTTGTGGAACAAAGGGACCTAGGGCTGCAGGTGCATTGTTTCTTGAAAGTGGAGTCGCAGGTAGACAGAGTGGTGCTGAACACATTTGGCGCATTTGCCTTAATCAGTCGGAGCATTGAGTATAGGAGTTGTGGCGCTATGTTGTATCTGTACAGGATCTGTGAGGACATTTTAAGAAAACTGCATACAACTCAATTGTCTGCAGAAAAGATTTACACAGATTTTTCAGCACTGTAGGTTTGAGCGTCAGGGAAAGGTTGATTATGTTGAGGTGTTTCTCCCTGGAGTGTCAGAGGCTGAAGGGTGAAATGATACAGGTTTATAAAACCATCAGGGTCATGGAGATTCTGACCAGCCACGTTCTGCTTCCCAGGATAGGGGAGTTCAGAACAAGAGGGCATAGGTTGAAGGCGAGGGGGGATTGATTTAGAAGGGACCTGAAGATAAATGTTTCACACAGAAAGGGGTGTGTGTACAGAAAGTGCTGTCAGAGGAAGTGCTGAAGGCGGTTACAATCACAGATTTTAAAAAAATATCTGAAAGAGGAGGGATATTGGCCAAATGCTGGCAAATTGGACTAGATCAGATTTGATATCTGATCGGAGTGAACAGATTGGAATAACGGGTCTGTTTCCACGCTCTCTGAGTCTCTAAGAGGGATGACGAAAAATTATGAAGGTATCTTTCAATTCAGAGTTCTCTTCACTGGAAATTTATCGTGCCTTTATGTTCACATTGATTCAAGGCTGCATTAATTAAATATTTGGCATAGACGTGAGTCACGGATGATGGGATGCAGACAGGAAAGTGGGGCTGAGATAACAACTTGATCAGCCACAATATTAATGCCTGGTGGGGAAGGCGCAAATTCTCTAATGGCCCTCTTCTGCTCCTCAGTCCCATTTTTCTGATTCCATTCAGCCCCTAAAACCAGCAGGTGGAGGCTACTTGCTGCTATAACCTGGTGCACAGAAACAGAGGAGACCATTCAGCCCTTCAAGTCTGTCACACACGCTTTGAGGTGATTTGCGAAATGTAATTGGCAATCCCAGGCTGGGTATGAAAGACAACGCTCATCTCTCTTTACAGAGCTTCCCCTCTCTGCAACTTGTGCTTAATTTGTTGGTCATGCTGTACACTCAGATTCACTGAATGCAGCCCCCATACCTCACCCAGCGATGGCTCACAAAATGCTCTGGTCTCCCTGACTGCAATATACAATAACAAAACATCCATGAAAATAACACCCACTAACTTTCCAACAACAGACTGTGAGAACATCAGAAACAGGGGCAGGTCGTTCACTCCCCAAGCCTGCCTTGTCCTTCACTAAGATCGTAGACATAGAGCTTCTTTCCTGTGGTATAAAAAGCCATTCCTTCTCTCGACATTGCGAATGATGTGGAATTTTGAAGTTTCTTACATCTGTGCATAAGTCATCACCAGAGGTGTCGATGGAGATGTATATCATGTTCAGAGGGAGACTCAATCAGAAAGAATTCACTTGAGATAGGGAATGGTCACCTACCTGAATGGAAATGACTGAAGGAAAATGGAACTCAGGCAGAGAAAGGGAGCTATCCTTCCTTTTGGTCTTCCCTCACGGGATGTGTGCAGCCCTGATCAGGCCAGCATGTTATGCTGATCTTGAACTGAGTGGCTGATTCCGCTGTTGCACAGGATAATAAAGAGTAAACCACATTGCTGAGGGATTGCAGTCACACAGAGACCTGAACATGAAAGGATAGCCCATTGCCTTCTCTAAAGGACATGAGGCAAACAGATATGCTTCTGTGGAAAACGAGTGGTGAAGATTTAATTTGCGTTCCATCAACTTCCTTCATGAGACACCAACAGATTATTATTCTGTGCCCTTGATTATGAGTAAATGACTTGACCACCATGCCCTGTCTGTCCGTCTGTCAGATTCTGTGGAGAGGACAAATTACCAATCTCAAGTGCAAATATTTTTTGACGTAAGCATAGTTAGAAGGAACTAGAAATGGTTATATCTGGATTTACCAAAGGCACAAACGATGGATTATTCAGCAGCTGCATTGAGGCTGAGAAGGTGACGGAAGTATCCTGATAGTGGTCTTGGGAAGGATTGGTGAGTGGGGAGAATATGTAGGAATGTAAATATAAATGAAGAAAAAAGATCATGGAGATTAAGAATAGTCTGGTTTCTCCTCGTGTATTGTTGAGTAAGCTGTGAACAGTAATTTGCTAGTTATAATCAGTAAGAAATAAAGTTTTTGACTCGATCTGAAAATGATGACTTCCAAATTTTAAAATTTGAATATTCAGTTCAACTCAGCTTAATGATTAGGTGGAATGACTTACCAGGAACACCAATTATAGCGAGGATGGGATATAGTAACCACATTGAATAATCCAAAGGATATCTTTGATCCGTAATGCTAATCATATCCAAGGCTGAGAAAGGTAGTAAAGACCCTCGGATAAACTCCTGTATGTTGTAATATTCCAGTCTAATGTTCTCAGATTCTGATCTCTCCTCCCATATATCTCGAGCTGCTGATCCCTGTTAGTCCAGTCATTGATGCTCCCGCCCATACTGAGATAACACATTGAACCGAGTCCTTAATTAATAGAAGAGGCAAACCCTCCAGTGACACATCTCGGATCCACGGAGATTGACATGAATCACAGTCACTGAACAAATAGCTCCAGCCAACGCCTTTCCATTCAATATTGTTTTATTCAAAGTCAAAACAAGATTCAAACTGTCATTTTCTGGATGGGCTATGTGAGGGTGACTGATGGAACAAATCTTGAGGCCGGTAGATCAATTGAGTGGAACCATTCAATCTGTCTTGGATGCAGGAGTAATGCCATAAGTTTATCAGAATGTAAACGTGCGTCTCTGATCATAAATGGAAACATACATCCTGGAAGTGGTGATCAAACATCATAATTTCAATTAAACATTGAGACTTTTTTTATAATTCATGATCTGAGGCGAATGTGTGTCTGAGAATCGTGGGGTTGTAACAGACAAATGGCATGGATATTTTAACAGAGAATTGAAAGTGACAAATGCAATTCAGATTGATATTCCAGGTTTAGAGAGAGGCAGAAGAGGCCTGTGCTATTGATGTTATCGATGTTAGTGAACTGATATGAAATGTTATTTCCTGGACTTCAATTACAGTGTGATTATGGTATTGTGGAGGAGACAGAAAACAGAGAGAATTGTGGGACATGGCAGTTCAGACAGGAGGGAGGGACAATAATATTCCTCAGTCATAAGTATTGGAATGATACTCTTTATAACTCATATGAACAACAGATTCAAGGATACATCTAAAGTGAGGAATGATGAGTAAAATTTGTTTATTGAACACAAAACACGGGGACAAAATGATTTTCTGTCTGTACTAAACTATGGGAAGTACAAAGAAATAAGATACACTCATGATATTGAGCTACATAAACTAAAATGTGTTTTACAAAACCACGGAAGTGGTGTGCAATCTTTATCAATAATTATTTGTCCCACAGCTGAGATGCTGATTTCCCTTCTGTCAGTGATCCACCTCATTGAGATTCTCTAGCGCAGTATCGCAGTATGAAGGGGTTCTCAGTTCCTTCTGCTGTTCACTCAGTCTATTTAAATTAAATCACATTCTCACTGTAGAGAAAAAAAAATCGCTTGGCCTTTTGGAATCAGTTTAACTGTCAGCAACTCAGCTCTGTGATATTATTGGCGATAAATGCACTGGGACCACAGCCAGTATCCGCACAGTGCTCAAACGGTATGGCAAAAGATAAAGACCTTGCTGTCCGTGAGAATTTCTAAATAAAACATCCATTTTCTGTCCGGTCCTGTCTATCTCCCCTCATGCTGTTTTCTGATCTATCCAACTCACCCTCGTTTAATATCCCTGTTTCCAAATTGTGCAGTTGTACAGCTTGATGTTTTGGCAATTTTGGAGAAATGGATAGAGCAGGGACAGGACTGATCATTGTAGGATCAGGGGTTTTCGATGCTTCAATAAGAACAAGGAAGGTACTAACAGTGGGGCGGGGTGGGGGTTGGCGTGGGGGAGGGTGGGGTGGCATTGAAAATCAAAGACAGCATTATGTTGTTCGAAAGGATGCTTGAGAAGGACTCGTCTAGTGAGGTCATTTGGGAAGAGGTTGGAAACATAAACGGAGAGGTCACCCCGTTGAAAGTTCTCTATTGCTGTCTGAAAAGTTCCAGAGATGTAGAGGAAAGGATTACAAAGATGATACTGGACAGCAACGAAAATAACAGAGTAGTTGTTATGGAAGAATTTAACTTTCCAAATATTGACTGGAAATGCTGCAGTTCAATTACTTAAGATGGGTCAGTTTTTGTCCAATGAGTGCAGAATGGTTTCCTGACACAGTATGTAGATAGGCCAACAAGGGCCGAGGCCAAATTAGATTTGGTACTGAGTAATGAACAAGAGCAGGTGTTAGATTTTGAGGTAGGTGATGGCTTTGGTGATAGTGACCACAATTCAGTTATGTTTACCTTATCGATGGAAAGGGACAGGTGTATACCACAGGACAAGAGTTATAGCTGGGGGAAAGGCAATTATGATGCGATTAGGAAAGGTTTTAGGATGCATAGGATTGGGAAGGAAACTGCAGAGGATGGGTACAATTTAAGTGTGGAGCTTTTTCAAACAACAGCTACTGTGTGTCCTTGTTAAGTTTATACCTGTCAGGAAAGGAGGAAGTTGTCGACTGAGGCTGCTATGGTTTACTGAAGCAGTTGAATCTCTTGTCAAGAGGAAGAAGGAGGCTTATGTAAAGATGAAACGTGAAGGCTCAGTTCGGATGCTTGAAAGTTCCAAGTTACCCCGGAAGGTCTTTAAAAAAAACTAAGAATAGCCAGGAGAGAGCATGAGAAGTCTTTGGCAAGTAGGATCGTGGAAAACCCTGAAGCTTTCAATCAGTATGTCCCGAAGAAAAGAATGACCAAATGAAGATTATTCACAATCAAGGACAGTAGTGTGAAGGTGTGTGTGGAGTCTGAGGAGATAGCACAGGCTGTAAATTAATATTTGAATCAGTATTCACAATGGAAAAAGAAAATGATGCCAAGGCCAATACTGGGTTACAGGCTGTTAGACTAGACGGGATTGAAGTTCGTAACGTGGAGATGTTAGCAGTTCTGGAGAGTGTGAAAATAGATATGTCCCCTGGGCCAGATGGGATTTATCCTAGGATTCTTTGAAAAGCTAGGGAGGAGTTTACAAAACCATTGTTTGGATTTTTACATCGCCATTGTCTGCAGGAATAGTGCCAAAAGACTGGAGGACAGCAAATGTTTTCCCTTTGCTCAAGAAATGGAGAAAAGACAACCCTGGTAATTATATATACCAGGCTTTCCTTGGTTGTGGGTGAAGTGTTGGAAAGGATTATAAGAGATAGGATTTACTATCATCTAGAAAGTAATCATTTGATTATGAATATTCAACAAGGTTTTGTGAAGGATATGTCATGCCTCACAAATCTTACCGAGTTCATTGAGAAGGTGACCAAACAGGTGGATGAGGGTAAAGTGAGGTATGTGGATTTCAGTGAAGCGTTTGATAAGATTCCCCATGGTAGGCTATTGAAGAAAATAAAGAGAGTGTGGTGTTGGAAAAGCAGAACAGATGAGGCAGCGTCCAAGATGCATGCAAGTTGATGTTTCTCTTGTATGCCCTTCATCAGGAATCAGTTTTCTGGTCTGCAGCATCTGCAGTCTTCATTTTCTCTTCGCTCCTCGGGATGTTGCCTGACCTGCTGTGCGTTTCCAGCGCCACACTCTCGACTCTGATCTCAAACATCTGCAGTCCTTACTTTCTCCCAGAAAATATGGAGACGTGGAATTGTGGATGATTTAGCGTTTGGATCACAAATCGGCTAGCCGAAAGCAGACAGAAGGTGGTAGTTGATGGGGAATGTTCATCCTGGAGTTTAGTTGCTAGTGGTACACTGCAAGAATCTGCTTTGGAGTGACTGATGTTTGTCCTTTTGAAAATGACCTGAATGAGTGTACAGAAGGATGAGTTAGTAAATTTACGGTTGATAGTAAGGTCGGTGGATCTGTTGGCAGTGCTGAAGGATGTTGTAGGAACTGAGCTGTAATGTTCTATGTGCTTGGACCTACAATGGGCTAAATAACTTCGTTCTGTGATATAACGATTCTGAGGTGCTCTGCCTGGAGAGACAAGCTGGTCCAGTAAAGGACACACACAGCACAGTCATGCATCATCTCTTCCTGTTTTCTGATATACAGCGGCCTCAAAATATCCAAACAAAATAGATTGATTCAACTTCAAGCAGTTAGGAGGACGTTCACCCGAGGGGATTGCCGTCAGAGGATTCAATGAATAATAAGATCTCAGACTAACACAAAACAACAATATCACAGCAGCATAATAATTGGCCGCAGAGTAAAACTTACAGTTCCAAATATTTCCAAGTTCAGCATCGTGTTCAGTTTTGGTCAACTTGCTGTAGGAAGGATGGTATTAAACTGGAACTTTACAAGGATGTTGCCAGGACTCAAGGGTCTGAGTCATAGGGAGAGGTTGGATAAGCTGGGACATTTCTCTTTAGAGAGCGGGAGACTGAAGGGAGTGAAGTGCTTCGAGAAGCTCGTCATGGCCCACATCAGTTCCAGTTTCCCAGCCTGCCTCGCTCCCCTACAATTTTCCTACCAGTGGAATGGGTCCAGAGCGTGTGCCATATCCCTGGAACATCTGGACAACAAGGACACCTACATCAGATTCCTGCTCATTGACTATAGGTTCACCTTCAACACCATTATTCCCTTCAGAATAATTACAAAACTCCCTGACATTCGTCTTGGCTCAGCCCTCTGAAATTGGATCCTCAGCTTTCTGACCTACAGTACACAATCATTGAAAATATGTACGTGTGTCTCTTCCATGGTAATATTCAACACTGAAATCCCAAAGGATGTGTCCTCTGAACCCTACTATACTCGCTGTACACCCACAACTGTATTGCCAAATTTTGAACGAATGCCATCTGCATGTTCACTAATGACACCATCATAGTAGGACAGGTATGTAATGGTGGCAAGACAAAATACAGAACGGAAATAGAGGACTTAGTGATGTGCTGCACTGAGACCATCCTCTCTTTCAACGTCGGCAGAACTAACCAACTGATGAATGACTTCAGAAAGAAAGGAGGAGAACATGCCCCCATCTGCATCAATGGAACTGAAGTTGAAAGGGTGGAAAGCATTAAGTTGCTTGGAGTGACGATAACCGAACTCCCATGTTGATGTGACAGCCGAGATTGCACAAGAACGCCTCTTCCCTCTCTGGCAGCACAGGACATTTGACATGTCCACAAGGACCCTCATCAATGTCTCCAAATGCACCACTGCCAGCAAACTATCTGGGTTCATAATGATCTGGTGTGGCCACAGCCCTGCCCAGGACAGTAAGAGAAATGACAGAAGGTTGTATGCACAGCCCATGCCATCACGGAAACCAACGTCCTATCCATTGTTTCCATTTACACAGCTCGCTGCCGTGGAAAGGCTGACAACATTATCAAAGACCCATCGCACCCTGGATCTCCTACAATCTCTTCCATCATGTAGATTATACAGAAGCTTGAACACACAAACCAGCGGTTCATGAACAGCATCTTCCCAGCCATTATTAAACTAAGGAATGGACTCTCAAATTTCAAATAATGCTGATCTTGCTCACATTGATGTTGCCTACTGCATGCCCTTTCTGGTGTAGCCTTTATGTCTCAGTCTAAGTTTTTCCTTTACCCTATAATCTGCATGTCATTGCTTATTGTAGGATTGAGATTCCCCAGCTCGGCTCAAAGAGGACAGGACAGGAGGAAGACAGGACACAGGCACGGAATGGACTTTAATTCAAGCAAAACCTGGTTAATGCTGGGAGAATACCAAAGGATCTTCCTCGAATCTGGCTTTGACATGAGAAGACAATTCTTTCTTAATCTTTAGCTCAGATCAGACGGCAAATAAATGACACACTTCGAACTTGCAGTAAAGAGACAGTATTTGTAAACGTTCTGTGTTGCAATGATCGTACACAACCTTGTCAGTGTACCCTCCACTCCCCTTCTGCAGAACTAATCTTGTAAAACAACTGATCAATGATGGACACTCGCATGGACAGCCCGAGATTCTTATTTGTTTCGGATGTTTAACGATTGTTGTTATATCTAGGCCTTGGGATCTTTCGATAATGCATTCCCAAAGTTAGTGGCTGTGCTTTTTTTAGTTACACCCCTCATTGTTTATTTTGAAGGATTGCATGAATTCTATTCTCCATTGTCCAGGCTATCTCTTATCAAATTCCGTTATCACATTTTACATTGAAAAGCTGATTCTGATACAAAATTCG